>NW_008824934.1:4735342-4752243 GCF_000699105.1 Pygoscelis adeliae | reverse complement strand
CAGCTGTCCCCTCTTTCCAACAGAAATTATTTCAGATAAATGCACCAGACATGATCCCTACCCAGCACAGGAGGGCACCAAACTTTCACAGCAACTGTAATTCATGTGGGCTAGTGTAAAAATCTTCATTTGCTTTTCACAGTTGTAGCACTCACCAAGCCGTGTCTTGTCAACAGCAGATGGGAAGAGCCTCACGTCCTCAGGAAGCCCCCTAAGCACATGCTCAGGTACATCATCTAAGGTCTCCACAGCAACAGCAGATTCAGTTGTGTTCTACAAGTCAAAATGCCAGAAGGACCATGACCATTAACAGATAAAAACAATAGCACAACAGATGATCAACCCATATGAGCTACAAAAACCCTTGACTGGAAATTAAAGTAAAATTTCCAAATTGCCATTTCAACTAGGGTCCCCTCCATCAACGTGTTAATGTAGAGGTATCTTTTTATCAGAACATTCAAGTTTTCACTATCATTTTCATTAGGCTTGTTTATGCTTTAATGCAGAGTTCTAAGATCACATTAGAGATATACGTAAAACACTGGTAACTAAAGTTGCTGTAAATATTCTTTTGCTTTAGTTAGTGGATGTGTTTTGATTACAAGCAGAATACAGTGAGTAAATCTAACTGAAAGGGTTTTCATGTATCTCTTAGGCTATTTGCCATTTCATTCATTTTCCTTGGCCTCTCCTTAAAACCAAATTCAAAATTCTCCCTTGAGTTACTTGGAGAATAGAGCTAAAGGTATTTTATTTTTGCGTCTGAATATGACTTACCTGACAGCACTACTACCTTATACCTAAAGGTGAACAAACAGAAAAGTACTGTGGTTCTATACCTTGGAAAATATCTATATTTTTCAGAATATAGTTTCCATGTAAGTTCAGGCTTAGTGTTAAGTCTTTGAAACCGCTCATTAATATGGTAATCTAAAACTCATCCATGGAACAGTTTTCAGTTGCATTATTTTTACTGATCAGTTATGCCATGAGAAACGACATGCAACAAGTAACAAGGTCAGTAATAGCGTTGTTACATGCTACTTATGTTGAGACAACATTCCTTTGTGCCGTTTCTGATTAAAGTTCTTCCAAATTTCAGATAAAATACACTGTAAAGTTGATCTACCTGCCTAGTCTATTATGCTGAGACTTCTTCAAAAAAGTGTCACGTAAGTGTTCATAGAAACAGTCCTAGAGTTTTAGTATCTATGAGTTATCACTATAAAAATCTCCAGTTCCTTAAACATTCTATTGAAGCATTAGAATTACTCTGATTACACAACATATTTGTATACAGTATGTTTAATTCTATTTTTAAAATCAACAACTCACATTTTTCAAAAAAGTATGTAGCATACCAGCTCTTACATAACCTGTCTGGAAAGTCTAACTCAATAAAAAAGTAAAGGAGGTAGATTAATTTTCCCTTTAAATTACAGACAGCTACCACAGACCTAATCTAACATTCAGACCTAAACCTTTCTGAAAATAAGCCACAAAAAGCGTTCATTATTTTAAGTTTCAGCTGTACACTAGATCTTAAATATAATCTCTTCTGCTAGAAAATGTTTCTGACTGCTTCTAGAAGACTAGTATATTTAAAAGCAACACATGATGCTTTTAGTAGAAAACTTTGTTAGCTGCATACTTTTTGAATACCAATAATCAGAAGATGAGAGAAGTTGTTAGAAGTGCTTCAGGACACATACGTCCTGAATGTCCAAATTATACTGTTGAAACATGCTCCTGGCAATTAAAGTAACGAGAGGCAAGTGAACTGCCATGCTAAAATACACTGATTTGATTAAAACAGTATGCAGCAACACAGCCAGAACACAGGAAGAATAGGACGTTTTTTCATTTTATTTCATAACCATCCTATTGACAGTTTTTCAAAATCTTGGGTTTCCTACAAAGAATAAAATGGTAAAAGTCCCTAAAATAGAAGTATAATGCAGGTTGATTCTGCACTAAAGCATCAGCAACTGCGTTCCATTATCTTTTCTTAACACCTAGACACTCATCTTCTGTAAATTCTGTTTCAAAATGTAGACCAAATGTGGATCAAATAAACCTGCTTAAGTCAGCAAAGCAGTTTCTCCATTATGACCCTCAGCAAGTAAATTTCACTAAAGGTTAGTAAAATCATGTAGGCTTGATTGGATCCGCTTCAGAGGTATGGCATGTGACTTATCTTTATTATAACTGACAGCATTAATGAAAAGGATGACTGGAAAAACATTTACATCTTATCAACCATCCGTTTCATTTTCTGTTTGACTTAACATAAATATCTGTCCATAAAAAGTAATGGTGATCAATAGCAAGGAAAAAAAAAATATTTAACTATGAAAGGCATGTCTATTAACAGAGAAGTAGGAAATTAAATGCTAAAAGTTAAGTTCTAAAAATATTTATTTGTACTCAACACACAATTCTACGCATTTTCCATTTTCTATATATTTTTTAAAGAATCCTTCAATTCTTTTAAGTGAAAACTGAGATATACTGCAATTTTTCTGCGTATACCCTGGTTTTGTACTATTTGCGTTCATAATGAAAGCTAACTGGTATTTCAGCTTAGAGTATCAGGACATCTCAAAGTTTCAAAACAAAGGGCAATTCCAGCTCCAGAGCACTTACAGTCTGAGGGTCCAGACCTGCTCATGCAGCCTTCCATTTTAATTTTGTCAATCATTTCCTAAACACGCACAGAAAAGTTCCAAACGAAACAACTGCGTATGCCCCTGTGCATAAAGGAAAGAATGATGTAAAGTTTCAGTAACAGGAATAACTTGCCTAGAAACACACAAGTGATGACTTTGGAAATACAGCGCAAAGCCAGAACACCAGCTACCCACCACGCTGAGGATAATTTCACATATATTAGCAATTCTTTAATTCCCCTTTTCAAGTGATGACTTCCAGGCATACTCGATCTAATCAGTCCCCAAAAAGCAATCTAAAATAGTTTCTGGTATTGCCTTATGTGAAACCGTATCACTTGTGAGGAAGACTAAACAGTAACTGAAGGAGAAAACCATACTCAAAGTTCTGAGAAGTGCATACAGTTCACAAAAATGAAAAGTTATTTGTTTTACCTATTGAATTGAGGATGTCACAGTAAACTAACTACTCCAATGCATAGACTAGAACTTGCACTTGGGATACACTGTCTACTCTGCCATAAACAGGGATATATCCCATACTACCCCATACTGAGCGTTAGGTGGACAGAGACAAGCTAAGCTACCCTGCACATACTGGAGACTAGTAATGTGCGTAATACCCTCATGGTACAGTAGCTGACATGATGAAGCTTGTATTTTAATGTACTTCACAGAGCTACTACTGGGTCTATTGTTGTCTTTCTACTGCTCTATTTACAACCTACAAACATGCCATTTCACTCCAAAGATCGACGTTAAAGTATCTGCATGTCAAGTTTACTGCTCTGCAACAAACAGAATAAGCTAAAAGCAGCTTTTAGAGAGAATAAAGGGTTTTAAATAATGTCATAAAAGTTATTATTTCAGTATCCTAAATGTTAATCATAATTCCTAAATAAATCAACAGCTCAGAATCCTTAGCCAGCAGGTTATAATTAATATGAAAGGTTTTACGGTATTTTTATATTAAAGTTTGAAAGGCAATAGAAAGCTAATGAATGATTTATGAATGTGTAGTAAGTGATTAGTTCCATTTTAAGGAGCCTACACAGTTCAATAGGCTGCTTATAATATTATTCATACTATTATTTGTGTAACAGAACAGTAAACGCTACTCACACTTGTCATTAAACAACTAGCTCTTTATTACCTAGTTAAAATCAACAAAACACTACTCCTGATAAAAATGACCAGAATTTCAAAGTTACAAGCATGCATAGTTTCCCAGAAAATCTGTCCACATGATGAAAGAATTGTGCTTGGTGAGAACTAGGCATATGTTGAACCACGTGCAACAGCCCTAAAAAAAAGTACCTGCCCTCCGACATCGAACTTTGATCATTCTGGTCAGAAACAAATACTGCTGGTGATGGCAGTAACTACTCTAATATGAAGGATGTTATACCTAAGCTCTGCACAAGCTTTAGGAGGTGTTAAACTGCAAAGTGACAACAAATTGGGCAACGCTACAGTTGCCCAAGTAAACCCCGACTTTCTGGAAATGATTCTTGCTTTTACATAGAACCATAAAGCAGAGATATGATAGTAGTTTTCATATACTGAGTAATACTCAGAGCATTTTCCATTGAGCACTTACGAAATATGTTATGCTGAAAGTTTACTGGAAATGTATTTTAAAATGCATCTCTCTATATGCTATCAAATTTAAGGTTTTTACCTCTAAAGCAAAACAGATAAAGCTTCTCAACCTTTGCTACTTAGCACCTACTCTTTCTGAGGGTGCTGCTGATGGCAATTATTCTCTACATTTATGAATGTGACTTGCTGAGTTAAGTTACAAGAACATGTCTTCTGCCAGCTTTAACAGCAACAACGAGAAAAATGATAAAACTGGAGTCATAGCAAGGTTATTCTATTGCTGCCTTGGTAAGCCCTAACAGCTGCACAGACACAACCTAGAGAGCTATTTGTAGGGGAGAAAGACCCCCAAATTGGAAACCATGGAAGGAATAGAATGCCAGAAATCCCTTTCTATCCAAGAGAGTGAAGAGACCAGAGGGGGGGGAAAAAAAATCCTTATTCTTTAGTTATAATAGCTGAAGTCTATTCAAAGCAGAGCAAAGTTTTATTTTGCTCTTCCAACAATCCAAAAAGAAAAATAGTGATGAAAGAAGTCTGATTTTCAGACATCTGTTAGCCTGGAACTGATACACAAGAAGCCATGTCTCATCAGACGAAAAAGAAACACGCTCTTCTCAGCATATCAAAGAAACCTAAATATCTTTCCAGCACCTTACCCCATGATTCCATTAGGGGAGAACCAAGTCTGTTTTTCACAATGGTTTCTAACAAATTATATATAGGCATAGATGAGGGGGACTAGAGAGTGAACAAGACAGCTATCAGAATGATGCACTTCAAGTTTCAAGCTAACAGAACTGGGGTGTTTTTTTGACTGGGTTTCATTTTGGGGTTTGGGGGGGGGGGGGTTTTGGTTTTTTGGTCTTTTTTACAGCAAAGCTAGATGAGCAGTTAAAAATCTCAAGCCTGTAAATAAATTCTAACCTACCAAAACTTTAAAAATCAGACTCAGCTGATTTAGACAGAAGTGTACAGCACTGTGCCATATCCTCTGATGTGTCTGGCATATTCCTTAATAGTTATACCTCCTTTTAGCCATAAATATCCCAAAACTGTTCTATCATTATTCAAGCTAACAGAACTGGGGTTTTTTTTTGACTGGGGTTCATTTTGGGGTTTGGGGGGGGGGGGTGGTTTTGGTTTTTTGGTCTTTTTTACAGCAAAGCTAGATGAGCAGTTAAAAATCTCAAGCCTGTAAATAAATTCTAACCTACCAAAACTTTAAAAATCAGACTCAGCTGATTTAGACAGAAGTGTACAGCACTGTGCCATATCCTCTGATGTGTCTGGCATATTCCTTAATAGTTATACCTCCTTTTAGCCATAAATATCCCAAAACTGTTCTATCATTTAAGAAGTTTATTTGTATGGAGTAATATACAATCAGAACTTTATTTTGCATCTACCTACATAAATCAAAGACTAGCAGCTACATTCAGAGAATATAACACTTGGATTCATTCGACACCTGTCATATTAATGGATTTCCCAAGTACCAGAAAATTGGATATGGCCTAGTACATAACAATACATTTCACACCTCAAACGAATGGTAATAAGTAACCAAATACTGAACAGTGAAATAAACAATTTAGTTCAGTCAAATCAGTGCAATCTCATTTTATTTGCAATTTAAATGTAGCTACTTAAAACATTTTCCAGATCACAGCTTGTCCCCAAGGAACATCTGTCTACCAAAAGAAGAAATACTATATTTCAACCACTTTTCCACCAACAGTTAACAATCACATTTAAATTTATTCTTCTGTTTAAAAAATTAACCTCTTGATAAGGATAGTGTACTGGTGCATGTCCTACAGCCAACTTTTGCATTTAACTGAAGTCCTAATATGGTATCTTTCACTCACTTCAAGACTGCAATTTTGAATACAAAAGCACTTGAAGCTTATTTCACTTTTAAGCTCCTTACTCTGAAGTTCATCAGAAATATTACATTGCTAGCATTCAAATTAGCCGGGGTGAAGTGACTTAAGAACAATGCCAAAAAATCATTTGAGGGCTAAAGGGGTGCCTTAACTGAAACTATCTTTTCCTGTTTGCATCAAATTCAGAGACCAATCACTTTGACAGTACCTTTCAACACATTGATTAAGCAATTTTTCACACCACTTTCAATACAATTGTACCTATGAACCAACCACAAATGAGACTATAATGTTACAAGGAGTATTTAAGCAGAGTAGAAACAGTACCTGCAACAAGATGTTTACAGATTATCAGATTAGAGCAAAAGGGAAAAAAAATCATCCTGAACGGTGTAATGAATGACAAACATTCAGTTAGTGTCATGTTTGGTGGAAATAGGATTAAGATAAATTAAAAGATAAAGGAAAGGATGCCATTGAAGAAAGAGGGACACGGCAGAGAAGTTAGAACAGGTAATTGTGAAAAGGATGAAGTGACTAAGGAAGATTGCTGATGCAAACAGCCAGCTAGCACAAGAAAGGTAAGTCAGAAGCAGAAAGCTCTCTGCTTGCCCAAGAACCTTATCTGGCTACCCCTCTTTGCAACAATTTCACTGTGTGTGCTTGAAAATTAAAGATGTATCAGATATATTTGAAATAATCCTTGAAAAATTCAGAGGGAATGGGGGGAGGGAGTTTTAGTACAAGTGCAGGTGTAATTTGTTAACGTATGCCTTCAGCATTTTTTAAATAACTACCCATGCAGTTTTCCAGGTAGCACGCAACCTTCTTCCTAGTCTATCTTAATGCAGTCTGAGATGCAGTAAATGCTACCAATCAAAACCGCGTGTTTGCTTGTTGGGTTTTTTTTTTAAATAAATTATTCAGCATATTCTGATGAAGTAGTTTAGATACTACAGGCAGATTTATTTTTAAAACAAATAGAGAACGCATACTGTCTATCCTGAGACAGCAATCTTCCAAGAAACCCAAAAATATTAATTCCAACAACAGCAGCTTTTTTTTTTTAACCCTTCTTCTCCTTACTACAAGAAGGCCATATGAAAGTATTTATGAAAAGGTTTTCCTTCACTACTTCAAGATTTCTATGTTCTAAACAACAAAACTAGCCGTCTTCTCATATAAACCAAATTAACAATAGCCCAATTAGTTTCAGGGTCACTGAAGTCACACCAAAAGCAGAGATAAGCAGAATGAAAGAAATATGAGAACAGAACACTTGAAAGATGTTTGGCATCAGGCAAAAACATTTCTTATACAGACCTGGCACTACAACTTGTCAACAGTGAATGAAATGACAAGGGCACTGCAAGAAAAAACACCACAGGGTTGATGCTAAATACACACTTAATATGAATGGTAATTGAACAATAAAAAGCCATATGAGCTCTGTACACTTTGGAAACGAAATGTGAAAGCCAGAAACACCAAGAAGGACTCTAAGCTATTTTAACTACTCCCACAGGCAGGGTCATCTCATTATTTAATTGTAAGATGACATACATCACAGCACTGCATAAGCAATATCAGCAGTCGCAGTAAGAAAGACGAAGACTTTGTTTTCATACAGCACAGAAATCTTAATTCTAGAAACAGATCGGGGGGGACAGATGGGACACGAACACACAAATGGGAAGGAAACAGCCAATGATAACAATTAAAGATTAGCATCTACAGCTTTCAGAATTTTAGCAGAATCCAAAGCTTATCAGAATAACTAATAAAGCAGGATTATTACTCAAGCAGGCAGAGCAATAGGCTGTTTGCTTCATGCCACTGAGTGCATTCAAAACAAACCTTACAGGTGAAAAAATTTCAAATCTCAATAGAAATAAATTATGAAGCAATAGTTACCCCAAACTAGACTACGAATGCTTCAAAGTGTGCTAATGCAAATGTTATTTGTATTTTATATATATGATAATTTATATTTGTGTATAGATACAATACAAATATGTATTTTTTACAATACATATTTCAAGGCTCTGATAGAGATTATATTTTGCTTTTTACTTTTTAAATACGCACATATATATTGAAGATTTTTCACTTTAAACCAGAGGAAAAAAGCAACAGGAAACATCCCACCAACACATTTCACACTGTAATTACTTATATTATGTACATGTTTCTATAACTTTAGTGAGAACATACTTCAGCAAAGTGCTAATTGTATTCAATGCTGCTGATGATCAAATAAGGGCATAAAGGGCAGTAAACGCACTGATTAGATACAGACATCAATAAAAAAGTATACAAAGCATTTTACATGACTGTGTATTGTGGCTGTTTCTGGCTAAGAAACCTTCTGTTCATAGCCAACTTTTTTAGCAAATTAAAAATGTCATTCCTTCAGTGTACTATCCTATGTTCACGTTCCCACACCAAAGGGACTTTGTAAGATCATCCGAAGAGAGAAGTACTTGTGAGAAAAATTTAAGGCAACATGTATTTTTTCTGTATCTTTAAGTAATACAGTTGTGCGTGATAGACAAACAGATATATAATTCCTACTCAGATAGACAAATGCAAAATAAAATCATGTACACTTGGCATTGGTTAAAACAATACTCTCCAGTGAGGATAGTCTTACATCCATATAGTAGAGTACTGCATCACAAAAGAAATGCACTTTCCCAGTCTTTTCACTTGATTCTAGGGGAAATGCTTAGGGTTCCAGAAAAGTGTAAAACTTCCTGATCAATCAATTTCTGTGACAGATCGTTCACTGCACATTTGAAATAGTAAAATGGTTAAAAAAGGTTAAAAAAAAAAGGGAAGCCTTCAATTTTCAAGCCACTTCTATAAGGAGCTGAATTATTACCAAAAGCCTCAGGATGAAATGGATTTTTCTAGAGAGGTGTTCTTATAAGAGGTGCCAGCAGTAATAACTTAGATGTTGCTAAAGGGACTTCACACACAAAAAACTTAAATCCATGAAATAAAATAAATCTCACAAGCATACACATTATGGAAAGGAGGCTTATGAAATTTAATGACACTGAAGATTTTAAAGAACATTTTTAGCGGCTGATTTACTTTTCTTATTAATAATTAACTGTTCTAACATCTAAGTATTTTGATAAAGTCTTACATTCATACTCACCTGATTCATTTTGAATTCCTGTTGTGTTCTGAAAAGATACACACAACAAAGAAACTCCTTTGATTACATGAGCCCTAAAAAGAAAAACAGACAATTGTAACACGTACCTACCTACAAATTTACATTGAATTGAAAGCACACACAGACCTGTAGTTTCTCTTCCTAAAGCATTTGTCACAACGGAGCATATTGCTTTACAAAAAAATCTGCTCCAAACTATAGTTTTGTTATTACAGCTCAAATGTGTACGAATAATTTCAAGACAGATATCTGTCATTAATCTTTCTCCCAGTTTTAAATGGTGATGCAACAGAAATGTGCTCAAGTAGGATTGTTTCATTTGCTTTTAAAAACAAGCTAGGTTGTTCAAGATTGAGTACTTTTAAGAACTTTAGGAGTCAGATCTCTTTAGAATTTAATATCAAAGCTTTATGAAAGACCTCAAGTGGTTTTCAAATTAACAAAATGCATGCATTTGAGTCTACTCTCCCATATTAGAAACAGGAAAGTCTTCATTAAAATTGGGCCTTTTATTAAGGTATTTTATTACACTAATGCATTTGTCATTCTTGTTTAACAGAAGCCTGAGATTTCAAAAGGTTTCCAACAAAAATTCCTAGTTCAAGTAGGCATCAAGTTTGGAAACTCGCAACTTAAGACGAAACTAAATCAGAACAATGCCATATCTAAGAGTCTAGTACATCCACTCACCTTCCTTTTTTTTTTTTTTAACATATATACAAAAAAGCATTATTGCAAGTTACGCTGGAAACACTATCCTTCCTGGTGTCATACAGAATTTTCAATAAATGAACAACACCCTTTTTTGGAGGTTAACTGGTACCTAATAACTTAAAGCACTTTATTCAAGTACTGCTATTTCTTCCCTGTCTTTAGTTTTCTTATTAAAACGATGATTGACTTTTTACTAAGCACTTTGCATAAATACTAACATTTAATTTAAAATACATTCAAGCAAAATATACTCCAAATAAATTTCATATAATCCTTCACATCTTTGCACTGTGATAATTCTTAATGCCGCGTAACAGTGAAAATATTGCCAAGCATCATACAAATGTCGCATTAAGAAATTCGTAAGAAAAGGAAAAACTTCCTTGAAAAGAATATTTGTTGTTTACAGCTCTTCCAGGATTAACTCCTTTTGTCTTTATATTTCCATACTACATGAGCATTTAGACAAAGAGCTGAAACATCTGTTTTTCAGTTTCAGTTTTGCAACTGGTTCTGTGGGATTTACAGTTTGCCAGCAAAGACCAGTTGCAGGATAAGGAGTTCTATCTGAACAGCTTTTAAACATCTGAAGAAAAACATTCCTTTTGGAATGTACTATTACAACTTTCTAACTTATTTCAGTACATCTGTCAAATACAAATCTACTTCCTAGGAATGATACATCCCGAGCATTTGATTTTCTAAAATTTTCTCTAACACTGATGGAGAACATAGCCAACACCAAGAAACTACCGAACAAGTAGGGCATGCTCCCCAGGTTTCATTACTAGTTACAGTGACTCCTGAGATTGTTAAATCTCGACAATAATGTCCCTTTGGCTCTAAGTTTCTCATGCATTAGCATGCAGTTGTTTCTCACACATCTTCCACATACCCTTTACTTCCCTCAGCCTTGATATCTTAACTCATTTTCCCTCCTGACAAATATGATTTCGACTTCAGACATTTTTACGCAAATGCTTCAGGCAAATGGTTTCTGAAATTTGATCCATAGACTGCCTGTCATCTGCTGAAAGTCGCCTTAGCACATGGAAATGCTGATTAAAGAAAAAGCAAATGTTGGAGTCAGTATAAACTTCTGTACTTGAGATGAGGCCTGAATAACAGAGAAAAAGCCACTGCTCTTTTATTCATTGTTCATTGGGACAATACCCACACAATGACAATTTATAAATTAAATATTTTGGATAGCAAGAGAAGCATCAAAACATTTCCTAGTGTGAAAAACAACTTATTTTTAGTAACAAATGTCTTGTTTTTCTATACTTGGCTACAAAACAAAAAACGATTACTCACGTAAAGACAACAAAAGCATGAACCTTTTATTGACATGATTTTAGAGCACAGCCTGATGAGCTGCTATGGCCGTAGCGTACGAATTTAAGTGGTTATTGTCTCCAGCTGCCTATTTCTACCTTTTCTCCTCCCTCTCACTGAAGATTATCAGTCCCTCAATGACAAGGGCTTAACTGTTGACATAACCATTTTCTATCATGGTTCTGGAAAGTGATTTAGAAAACCTACTGTAAGAAGTGCACATATGTTACACTGCGGTAAGTGACAGTCATCTGAAGTACATACGTGATTTTCAACACTGAATAAATGAGGAAGGCATTTAACCCAGAATACCCAGAGTTGTAAAGGCAATAAGGATTTAAAGCACTGCCTTACAGAAGCAAACATTCAATATCGTCACTACCCAGCCACTAAACGTAAAGAATCTGAGAGACAAGAAGTAAATATCAATTAAGTGATGGGTTGAAGGGGTCAATGCTAAACGGAAGTCCCGTCAAGCTGAAAATTTCCTCTAAGCTAAGCTTTCTTACCGGAGCTGTTAGTCAAAAATTTGATAAGCAAATACTTTTTTCTTTACTTTGTTTCATTTGAGCAGTAAAAATACACTTTTCTTGTATTTCATATACTAATTCAAAATTATTTTGCTTAGAATTAATAGTTTTTGAAGAATTTTCAAAACAAAAAATAAGCCTGGTATTTTTACAAATTTTTACAAATAAATGTTTTATTCAGCTTTTATAGAACTGGTTATATCCAAACCTCTCAATGGTATTTCTTAGAAGAATATGGCAAATCTTAACATACTGATGTATTTAAACGTCCACATAACACAGCCTAGGTAGATTCCTAACAGACTGCGCTACTCCATACTCTTTCAGCTACAAGTTACCAGAGGAACCAGTTGACCATAAAACACTAGATGAGGAATTAAGCTACAGTAAACCAAAAGCTTCAACAAGTATTTATAAAGCTATTAATTTAAAACACACACTTCATCTTAAAATTTTATACTTGCAGTTCTGACAAGTTACATGTATGAGCTTTCTAACCGAAAAAATGCCTGAAAATATTTCCCTACTTTTTCCTTCCTTCATGTTACCTATTTTGTTAACAATAAACTCAGCTATGTGGAAAGCAAGATTAATTGCACTGGAAAAAAAAAAAATTAAGACTATCTACAGGTTTATGTGTAGTCACTAGTTTTCTTTCTACCTAAATGAAACATGACATAAGAACAGAAGACAAAGTATCTGTAACACCACATTTACGTTTTAACTTCTAGTGCACAAAGTTCAACAAAAACAAGAAAACACAAACCAAATTCTACAACTGCTGCACAAATATTAGTTCCCCGTATGATCAATGACTACCAACAACGTATTTACTCTTGTCACTGCAAGCAGAAACAGGCTTTCACTTTGTACGCTAATGACTTTTTAGCTACACATACAGTCAAGTCCAACGCAAGATTTTCCAGAAAGCCCCAAATAAAACGATGCTGCTCTGATTTGTCATCAGGGGAATTGTGACATATCAAGTTTAAAGAAGTGATGATGACCACATTAAATCAGTTTTAAAGTTAGCAATAGACTACAACTGCGTTAGTACATTGAAAAAGTCACGTCAGCAGCTCCATCAAATAGAGGTAACAATTATTTCCATTCAGCCTTTCCTCCAAACTCAACAGCAACACAGACCTGCATCTACCAGTCAAAGACCCGAATACTGTTAACAACGTCTACCGCAGTAAACCTTGAAGATTCACTGAAGTCCTTAAGATAAAGAAAGGTTCTATGCCAAAAATGAAGCATGCACACCAGTACAGGAACCTGAATTTTTTTAATTAATTTCCAGAAAACATTGCCAAGTCTCATTTATTTCAAACCACCACCTACTACTGTACCTCATGAGTACAAAAATGCTATGCACTTTCTCAAGACATTAAAGCATCTGGGAAACAAACACGAGAGAAAGAAGATCTCCTGCATCATGTAATCTTAGAGTTTCAGAAAAGTGTATTTAGAAAGGCTCATTGTTAGGCAACAAACTATATTTATTTAGGTAAGAATACACGCGGCATTCGTACTTGAGGAAACACTGTGGTCACTCTAAAACAAAACGCTTGAAATAAAAGACATTTTGATGTTGTTTCTGAATTCTACGCTTAAGAATTTTAAATATTCCCTTACCAAAAAAATATAACTTACTGGGAATAAAGTTTGCAAACAAGAGCAAGTAAATGTATACAAACCCAACATTACAGATCATCTTTTTCAAACTAGATCAGATGGTACTTCTAGTAAGCATTCCTAGGTTATACTGAATAGTCTATCTTCTGATTTTATAAGCCGTATTTATCATTTCTGTATGTGGGGATTTTTTTTAACAATTCCCAGAATCAAAAAGCACTTTGAAAGATAATGTTGCTTCCAATTCAGAGAAAGGAAAAACCAGGCATAAGAGTATCAATCCTATTCTGGAAGCTGAAAATGGGACATGCATTACGTCACTGCTCCAGTAAAAACATGTTCATTACAGAACCAGGAACAAAACTTGAAAGTCTCAACAGTCTGCTTTCCTAATGACCAGGGGTTCAGGCTGGGATACTGCAGGGCTTTGGAAACTGTCTTTTTCTTTTAGTTTTTAGTTGCAGCACATGATTTTTTTTTTTTTTAAGCATCAGGACATTTACATTTTTTCCATTCAATACTGAAATCCTCTAATCCACAAATTTTCAATTTATTAGGTGAAACAAAGCTTGCAAAAAAAAAATTAAGTTGATGTTAACTCTGAAAGATTAAAATATGTATTTGATAGAAACAAGAAGCACTATCTATGGGCACTTAATCGCAAAGACATTCTCAGTTACTCAAGACTGCAAGAATAAGAACGGAGAAAAAATGGGCAAACAATTATTTTCTTAACACTAAAATCTATTACCTATTGTCCATTAAGAAAAAAGGCTTTGCTTACTGCCAGGTAACCAAATAAACTATTATACCTTAGAAAGGTTTATTCAGATAACCATGCCAAGAAATCACCAACACAAAAATAAACCCCGAGTTTACTAATTAAACAGCAACTAGTCAAGAGAAGCAACAGAAAATAACACATCTCTAACAACTGCAAATATACAGAAATACCATTCCAATCTTCAGACATAAGTGCACCTTTTAATTCTACTTGCAAAGACAGTAAATTCAAATGAAAATTTTCTCAGACAACTACATTGCTGATTTACTACTATATGAAGAAGTCCATTTCCATCATTTCTTTTTACAATACAGGGCTCAGCCTCCCAGTTTTGTCTACAGGCGTGTTTTATACAGAGCCAGAGAAGAAATATTTTTCAGCTAAGAATACAATCGCAGAAAAAACACATTGTTAAAGGAAATTATTTCATTGGAGGGGAGGCATTAAGTATCAGGATCGTACCTACCCTTTCGCATGCTAACAAATTCCACAGCAAATATATTACAGTAACTTTACAAAGGTATGCCAATGCAGACATTCAACACACATGAGTTTATGAACTCCAGTTGTTTATAAATCCCTGATAAAAAAACATACAAGTAGTAGTCTCCAATCTCCACCAGAAAGCAAATGACTCATGATGACCAGGGTACTGTGCTATTGCTATAAGCCATAGACTAATTATTTTTTTTTCTGGTTTAGATTCTCATTCGAAGGTCTTGCAGGCACACTGCAAATAAACTGGATACCAATGATACAGAAATACATTACCACACCAGTCATCTCTAAATCGCTCTGAACTTCTGTTTTCAGACAGCCACCTACTAAGCAACAATATTCAGATCTTTTTATATACTATTATTTGTTTATCCCTAAGGATCAAGGCTTTTACGTAAAACACTGAAACGGGGACATCGCTGCACTGGAGGATGGACTTCAAGAGCCATTTTAGTTTTTACAGAAAAACAGTCGTTCACTTTGACTTTCTGCTTTACTTCCCTTCCATTTTCAAGCAAATATCCATGTAGAGAAGTAAGGATGGGTTATACAAATGTACGTACGTACTTCAACATCCTTCCCCCATCTTCCATGCTACTCTGGAAGAAGGTTCTTCTTCAGATCCCCATACCTACACTAAACAGGCATCAATTCAGGAATCTCCAAACACCATACTCATCATTGCATTTCCATCTAAGATATATTATCCAAAGTGATGATTTGCGTTTTATTTAACGTAACTAGGGTTTCACTCTAAGTGAAACTTGGCCTCATTTTTATGGTCTATGCCATGTGCAGACAGGCTGTTGAGACACTTCTGCCCTAGCAAATCCTGGGAGCTATAATGCTTGAAAATCAACAGGTATTACTACATGGTTTTTGTTGCTGCCTCTACAAGCCCAATAGTTCCTCTGTTTCTTAAAAGTCACTCCCCCCCATCTATCAATGATACAGTTCCCTATCTGAAGAGTGCCGATGCTATCACTGATTCACCATCACGCACTTCAACAGTTGGAAAAGCTGGAGGCCTCTCTGTCTATACCAAGGAAAGCATACCTCAATTCTTACCATGCACATCATTTTTATCAAAATGTGGCAAGTGTCAAAAGACAACAACATAATAATTACATACCACACTGCTGTACATCTCCAGTTCTTCTAATCTACTTAATATGTGTGAATAAACCAAAAAAGACTTTGCATCCAAACAACATGCCCAAAGTCAAGAGCATAGGCTGCGAACAGCAAACTGGAGAGGCATCAGAAATGTAAGCAGTCCGGTTGATTACTCAAACATAAAATAAGAAAAATATTCCTTTTGCCACTGAATGATCAGCTAGCAGGTGCAACCACATCACCCTCCCTTCCTTCTTCAACAGTTGAAAACAATTTAAAGTTTTCTTTACTATTTCAAAATGGAAATTCTGCAGCTTCATATGAATTTGAAACCACTAGAAACTTTACTGAAGGCTTCAGCTACCCGCTTATGAGATAGTTATCAGCAATGCTCCACACGCTGCTCCGGCTTCAGAGAGAAAATGTACTTGAAGGTACTACTCTTGATCTGTCCTAAATGTCTTACATGCAAATCTCTCTCAGCCCAAACGTTCTTCCCCACGGTACCACTGCACCATCACGAAGAAATCTCTGGTTTATGTGACGTGTCCTAGGAAGGGGACTTCCAGTGAGGAAACCAATTCTGAAATTAATTTCTCCAAGCCCCCTCTCACCCAGCTTGGCAGACACTTGACCTGCAGCGAGCTTTAAGGCAGGTGAATTGCCAAAACTTTTGAAGACCGCGTATTACGAACTATTTGGAAGACAACAGTTGTCTCGCAACATCAGGCTGGCAGCAGTTACAGAGCTCTGCCGTGCTGGCTGACACCTCCGAGGCAGCGTTTTCAAGAAAAAAAAACGAAAAAGGAGCCCAGGGGATGGAGCACCTTCTTCCAAAGGGCCTCTGCCGCCATCCTCCTCCCTCGCCCTTGCTTTCACTCCCTGGACCCCCACTCTCCATAAGGCTCTCCCACATCCAGCTCCCGCAGGGCG
>NW_008824934.1:4718271-4734682 GCF_000699105.1 Pygoscelis adeliae | reverse complement strand
GTGTGTCTGTTTTTCTTCTTTTCGTGGTGTGCAGCTCCGCAGGGAGGTGGTTTTGTCGCCTCTGACTGAAAACGAAAAAATAAATCAGTGCCTGAGGGGAAATTATTTCAATAACTGGAGGTGATGTATGGGAAGCTCCTCACCCCCTGAGGAGGCGCGGGCGGTTTCTCTGGGCTAGCAGTCTGACAGGCTGAGACCCATTTTTGCTGCACATACGTTGTGCTGTCCCGTGTAAATCAAATTTTTCTCACTGTAATTTCTGAGCAAGTACCTGAGAGGAAAAAAAGCCCATCTCCCACCTCCTGGGAGGTGATAGTATTTGTATTGCAGGGCGTAACAGTGTCTCCCTTTAATTTGAAGAGCAAAATAATTTTATCTCTCACTTGAATTTTGTATTCATAATACTGTCAAAGAGATGTAATCCTCCTGGGCAAGGACTATTTTTTACATGGAAATGTTAGGAATTTGCCATTTTTCCAAAGCAAAGAACCCCGACAAACTCGTGGGAGATGGGAGTCATTAATACAGTTATAGATGAGAGGTTTAAAGTTCAGAAATGTTTTACATTTCTTTGATTATTTTGTTTTCACATTTATTGTGCACATACATAAAGGAGTAACATTAAAACTGTCGACACACAATATAGTACCAGGATAGATGAGTCCCATTCCATGAAGCTGGAAGGTTTCCTTAGCAAGTAGCCAAGCAAATCACCTGGCTACCCAGTCTTGTCAAACTGAAGCTTTTTAAAACAATCCACCGTATTTCCAACAAACATAGCTACAAAGATAACCTTTGAAGCGTTAAGGAAAATGTACCCTCTGAAGCCAGAGAATTTGAATGCCTCTGTGGTAATGCTTAACTTCGCCAAGCAACAGCAGACTGAAAAATAACAGGACACAGTGATCTTCCCACCTGGAATACTCAGGATGTATTTATATTTTAAAATGTTACTTAAGTATACCAAAATCAGTTTTGAAATCTCTAATTTTAGTAGCAACAAATCCTCATATAAATATGTTTAAACTACTTTAACTTACTAGGCTAAATTAATTTAATTCAAATTTATCTGTATTAACATTTCATTTTATAAGTAAGCTAGACTAAATACAACTCTAAGGTTTGGGCTTATTTTAAGAAAAAACAAGGTTCCCATTTGATATATTAGAGCCTTATACCTATAACAGAAAAAACAAAAACATAGAACAAAATGAGTACCATATCAGCTACAGTACGAACCTTTCTACCTTCAAGGTTATTAAGTATAAGGTTTCCTGAAAGTATCACAAATAATACAAATTATTACTTTCCTCAACATATTTATAGGTCTAGAAAATTTCCACAAAAGCTCAAAATACACCCCTTTTAAAAAATAAATTAGCCTATTGCCTTCTTACTTCTTTAACCTTTTTTCCTGTATTCTAGCAGTATTGTTATTGAGATTGTAAACCAAGCAGGGTAGGTATCAACAAGCTAGCCCAGACTTATAGCACTAACTACAAAACATTGACATTTTTAACACTTCTCTTGAGTTTATTCATTCTACTTTGCTTTTATAACTTCATTACTACAGTATTAATATTTGCTCACTCATTTAAGGCTGAAAGGAGTAAAGGCTTTTGATCAAATACTGATACTACTTCTCTATTCCTTCCTGGCCAAGGCTGCACTGGCTCTTCAGAGGCTTAATTTGAAGACTCACCCTGCTACTGATTGGAGGACGTCACTTTAAAAGTCACAGTGGAAGACCTCAGTAGTCTTAGGCTGAGGGCTAGAGTGTGAAGGTCAGGTTTTTTTCAGTGAGGCTAGTTGTTTGTCTTTTCCCATATTTTTTATTTCCTTACAGATTTTGCTTGGTTTTGGCTTTGCACAGCGATAAAGTAGGAATGTTGTGTAGCTGAGGTTATTTTCTTGGTTTATACTTGGCTTAATTGAAGGCTTTAAGAAGTTTTTTTTGATGTGTTTTAGTTTTAAATGCTTATTCTTGTAACAGCTTTATAATGGATGGTTTTAAAACCTTACATTGTTTCTACTTGCTCAAAAACATCATTTTATTTCTTATTGTGTGGAAACATAATGCTAAACCAATATGAAATTCTCTATAGCTGTGTAGTCACTTAATGAAGACTACCTAACTTTGTGTTGCTTTTAACGCTTACTACTTATTCTATTAAACTTTTTTTGTACTGTATTATATTGTAGGTGAAGAAGGGACTCTTAAAAAGCTGAAGCTCTGAACTAAGTAGGAATGCTCTTTTTCAGGTAGCTTATTCCAACTGTTTGCTTTTGTGTATGTAACTGCTACTAATACAAGGTTATAGTTTTATGTTAACAAAAGCTAATACTTTCAAGAGAAGTTCTTGATAAAGTTCATACCTTCTTGGAAGGTTTATGTTACAAATGTTAGAAGAATTTTGAATGCTAAGGTAAACTATATTACTCAAACTGTTATTTTTTTAGTTTGTTAGTTAATAAGACTTTAACTGTTAGAAGAGAATAAGCAAAAACAAGAATCTAAGTATTGAAGAGTTTGCTAATCGCTCCCTAAGACAGGATAGGCTTTTAGATTGATTTGCATTTATTATTTTATCTGTAAACTAAGGAACTCACACTTGTAGGTGTGTTAAAGAGGTGTTAGTTCATTTTTTTCAAAGTTCTCAGAGTAGAAAACAGTAATATTCATTCAATATCTGTATGAAACATAGCTGTCATAAGCATATTATGTGTATGACTACAAAAAGTGGAAAAAACTTGTCTGGTGCTGTCAGTTTATCAGTAATTTTGGTAACTAACAGTTGGAATATTGTTATCAGAATGAGCTGTGTGTAGTCCTGGTCTTACCCTAGGTATTCCTAAGCCATTTGCTCAACTGTGTCAGCTGTTTGGTAGTAAATATGCTGCTGTACCTGTATCCTGTTTGTTTCTATTCTTACACAAATGGGTGCACAGTCTCTTCTAGGCTTGATATTGGCAATTTTTAGTTTGAAACATCCCCCAAGACCTTTCAAAGAACAAAAGCATACTCGGTGCATTAAAGAAATCACTTCTGACTAAAAAACTTCCTTTTAAACTGTAAGCATCACTACTATATACATAGTAAAAAGTTCTCATTTAGTACTGCATAGTATAGTGTTTCTATTTATGTCTTACAGCAGATTCTTTTTCTTTTCAAAATTCAGGACAGCAGAAGAAATATGAAGAAAAGATAAAGCATGAAAGAAAAGTGAGAGGAAAGAGGTAGGGTACTTCTGTCTGCTAGAAATCTTATTAAAATCTTCCAAAATACTGTACTGAGTCTGCCTGCCCACAAACCAGTCCCTGCATCACAATAATGAATTAATAATAAAAATATGTATGACAACAAGCAAATTATCTATGCTCTAGATCTCTTTAGGGTAAAGATGAGAATGCCTGTGATGAATACTAGCTTGTGAATGTAATTGTGTAAGTACTAACCTGATAAAGTTAGTATAGGACCTCCTACTATACAGAATAAAATAAATGAACACACAAGGGATGCAAATAAGCCACACTGCAAATACAACAGTATCTATGTCAAATGCTTGGTGAACCTGTTATAAGGGTATCCTTGAATAACAATGTCAGTTGTGTGTGATAATAAATCACTTGGAAAACACACACTTTACTTTTGGAATTGCTTGAAAGAACTTGAGTGGTGTTGTTAAGCTGTCTAATAGTAATACTGATCTCTTCTGGTGTCAGTGGGACTCATTAAACCAAAAGAGAGTAGACAAGAGGCAGTAAAATTGCTTTGTAGAATCCTTGTATTGTTCATGCAGTGACCTGTAATGGATTAAATTTTATGATCATCTTCACAGATTTCTGCTGCCTTTTGAGACACAAGAATAGGGAGTAATGTGATATCCACAAACACAAACTTCCACTTTATCTGTGAAAGTAGACTTGAAGATTTGGAGAAACTTGAGGCATAAGGCATGATTTGTCAGCTCAATATTACATATATTGAACTACAGGGATTCCAATTATTCTACCTTAGGGGCCTCACTGATAGTTTCCCAGCCTGTGTATTTTTGGCTTACCCCATCACTCTTACTCTAAGCAGCTGTGCTTTGCTCAAGTGTTAATAGACACTATTGTTTTCCAACTTGCTGTCACTTAACCAGGTTCTGTATATTTAGTCTACATGCTTTGAATGCGAGTAAAATACCTCTGTACCTTCAGTACAATTTTTTTCCATATGCTTCTAATGTAGTGAGACCCATAGTTCTGTAATCA
Source organism: Pygoscelis adeliae (assembly GCF_000699105.1). Lineage (NCBI taxonomy): Eukaryota > Metazoa > Chordata > Aves > Sphenisciformes > Spheniscidae > Pygoscelis > Pygoscelis adeliae. The sequence continues at coordinate 4,730,425 of NW_008824934.1, read as the reverse complement.
AGTATGTTTTTCCCCTGTTTTCTTGTTGATTATTCAAGTTCCAAATAATTTACAATTTTCTGTGCTGCTGTGATTCAGTTAATATATAGTTTTTAGAAGTGAAAGGTGGACCAGAAAGATGCTGGTATTTAATACCTTTTCTTTTAAAGAAATGCAAGAGCTATGTGAGGTAGTTTACTGTGGCATATGTCCTTCTGATTAAAAATACATTGATTTCTTCCACTAATAACTGCTGCTTTTAACAGATAGAATGTTAGGTGTTATTTCAATACTTTGTTTGAAACAAAACACTACCAAAGGCAAAACTTGGATGAGACTCACTCCTTTTACACTGTAAGGCCTTACTAACATTTGAAAGGATCTATGTAGTATGGACAGTATGTTTTTAAAGCTATGGTAGGCTCCAACAGGACAGAATCTTTCTCAAAGTTCAAAGCTACATTTCTTTCTGGAAAAAATTAGTGTTTATTTCAACTGTGATAACCAAAGTACTGACACAATTTGAGTTTCTTATGTGGATAAAGGGATTTTTAGTTTAGGAGTGTCATTGCATGCTTATTTGCAAAAGGTGAAAAAGGATGTATATAGATAACAGTTATTTTATCTTTTATACATCCTTTATCTCTGGCCTGGGATTAGTATTGCTAGTTTGGAGTCATTAAATAGTAGAAATTCACATTATTTGTAAATATTTTAGCATGTCACTCTTGATGTAGAAGTCTTCCATGTATGAATCCTAGGGCTCTCAAGCTGTTCACTTAAGTTATAAATGTCTCTCTGAAGCTTATTGCAACATGCTACCTTCTCAGAGTGAGAAATGCTATAGCAGGCCAATCACCCCTTGTTTTAGAGGTATTCAAGTGAGGCTAACAGACTGGTGGCATTAAAAAGGCACGTGACAGATTTTGGCTAGTTGTGAGGGTAATGTGAAGGAATCATCCATTGTTACAATAAAAATACAGCTTCCAGTATCAACCTTGTCTCAAACACTCTTGTTCTATAACTCAGTCACTTCCTCGTAGTATTCTTCACTTCTATCAGAGCACATCTATAACTGTTAATACTGTTTTTTCAGAACCCATCATTCAATCACACTGAACAGGAACAAGATGTCTAGTTTTGCCATAGTCTGTGCTGATCTTTGTTCCTCTCTTGCCCCTGCTTATTGGCAGATAGACTTTTCAATTTTATTTGCTTGGAAGTTTTTGCTTTTGTTGATTATGTTGAGTAGTCACTTATTTGTGCTTGAAACTTAGGTAGATCTGGCTATGTGTGTACAAGTCATCTTTATTTTCCCTGCATTTACATTGAGAATATGTACCACCTGGTGGTGTTCCAGTGGACTTGCACTTCAATTTACACTATTTCTGGTGGTCAGAGAAGCCTACAAATCTTTAGTTGATTAAAGTTCTGAACGCTTAAATTTTTTGTATTCTGAAAACATCAACATTGCTGCTGTTGTACTCTCTAAAATCATGAGTTAGCCTTTCAGGTTACCTGGGTGTGCTTAAGCACACTCAGGCACATAATATCAGCACCCAGTGGAGACAAATATGAACAAAACCTTTTTTGTAAATCTGGATGTCTGACTGAATATATTCAGGGTGACTGAAAAGATGACTCTTAGGTGGTTAGAGACAGGGAAATTCTTGTGTGTAGAAGTCTTAGTGAGCCATGGCAGGAAAAAGTATTTCTAGGAAGATTTTTCTCATCAGAGGGTCTGAAGTAGCCTTGAAACTAGCTAGACCCAAGTGATACCAATATGGCCTGTTCTTCTCTTGTTAATTGGAACAAAGTCTCTAATATCAAAACTTTCTGTGCTATTCCAGTTTGTCCTTATAAACATGGGAGACAATGTGCTGCATGTTATGGCTTAAACTAATAATTTTGCTGGGAAAGACTGATAGAGTTGAACTGCTAAGGTTGCTGGTTATTTAATAGCTCTGAATTTAAGTAATATTACCATTTTTTTCTAAAAGAGCATTTTTGACAGATAAAACAAAGAATTGGCTGAACTACTAAGATATCTAGGTAACTTGTGCTTGAAATGTCCTGGGGAATGAGACTCTTAAAACTCAAGCACTTAAGTATTCCTGCTTTTTTCACTTCCTTCTGGTTTAAGTGATCCTTTCTAACTTAGCCTCAAGGTCCCTCACAGTCCTTATTTTTATTTCTGCTTTCTACAGCCTGGGTCATCTTTGCACCAGTAGCAGGTTTTGTTATAAAAATCTAACTTTTCACAACTTAAAGCAGGGTCCAAGCTTATCAATGGAGTTTTACACTACTCACAAATGTCTCATAGTTTGCTTGTCATTCTTGTCTGAGTTTGTTGCTTGCCTGTTATACTGTGTATAAGTTCCTCATCTGCTGGCGAACAAGTGCTGTTTTTCCTAGAGCTGTGGAGAGGTTCCTTTTCAAGGACCACTTTATGGAATTGATGATATGGTCATACCTAGTTAGTCTTAGATATTTGGCTTTCATATGCATGCTCCAAGTGGCCTTCCCACAATATGACTGACTTCAGCAAAAAGGTAACCAGGATATCTGATGGGGCAGGGTAATGGTGTCAAGTCAGTGAAGACAGTTCATTACCTCTTGATCACCTAAGACTTTATTTTCTCCATGTTACAGAACAGATGACTTCCACCCAAGACTGAATAGACATGCTTCACTTGAACATTGCCCTCTCCAGAACTTGTCAGCTGCTGAGGTCTTTAGTCCATCAGGTAAGTTATGTAGGACTTAGTAGGAGTAGTATGCAGGTGATGGCTAGTAACTGGTTAAAATTCATCTGTGTCAATTACACCAACAGTGACACAGGGATAAAGATAAGGTCCATTTAAATTTAGGTAAATCTAAATTTCTCAACTGACATTGGATGGCATTCAGTGCAAACTAGAGCAGATGTTTTAGGACTGCCTCTGTAAACAGTTTCAAACACTATGCGATTGGGCCCAGAAAATGGATGACCACAAGTCTCTTAGCTGAATTAACACTTAAACTTACTTAGACACAAGAAGTGTTGAGAGAAGATGCTGGCAATACTCTGTGGAAGGGAAAGTATGTTAAGAATAGTGTTTAACTCTTGTTTTGGCTATCTTCTACTTGTGTAGTAACACGCTGGCACTGAGGACGAAATAGCACTGAGTGTGGAAAAAGCATCTGGTTGTTGTCTGTACTACTGCTTCTTCCAACTTCTAGCAACTGGATCAATCAAAAACACTTGAGGTGCTGTATAGATGGTATAGGCATACTCTGTGAAACTGATATGTAACTTTGGTTTTGTTGGGAGCATTTTAAAAATAAAATCAGGCTTGATGGCTAGGAGGCAATATATAATAATCTGAAGCTTTTCTATTATGAACATGTTCATTTTTCTTGTAAAAATGCCTTCAGTAATTTTTACCACTAGCTGGTGCTAGGATACAGTTTACTGAGTGTGCAGTCATGATGCAGCTGTATTATTAGCCTGCAGTGAGGAGTCTTTCATTTTACTATTCTGCTTGTGTATTTCTTTATACGTTGCTTCTTGTCAGGTGTATGAAATCTTAAGTCATTCTTGTGGTTCTTGCTCAGTTTTCTGTATGAAATGCAAGCATGCTTTACCTTCAGATACTTCTATTGCTTTCCACTTAATCAAGTGTGCTTATTGTAGAAGTAAGCTAATTATTAATCATGACAAAATGAGCTAGAAAAATCCATCAGGAAAACTATTTTCAAGGAGTAACCTCATAATTATGAGTTAAACATTTCTTAAGTTCAGTGCTTCTGGGTTTAAATGAACAGATGGCAGGGCTTGCCTCCCTGTGAGTTGTTAGTAGCAATGTATGTTTTCATAATCTCATTAATATTTTGTCTCTTACAAAGAGACAGATCATAGTGCCAGGAGTAGGTTCCTCAGGCTAAGTCCAGCTCTGGATCATGGAGGTAACTTTATGCAGCAACTTACTGTGTAAATTCTTTTGCTACTTTAGTAATAAAGCAAAGGCACCCTGTTAGAAATGTAAGCTGTATTTTATTATACAACTTTAAGGGCTGGTTTTTGGGTCAAAATCTCTTGTACCACCGATTTCTAAAGCTATGTCTAAGTGGTGAGAAGTGCATTTTTCTTAATTCTTTGTATAAACAGTTTGTATGGGTGTAGGCAGCAAAACACTGACAGTTCTGCAAATGGCTGTCCTTTGTTTCTCAGCAAATTGCATCAGTGCTAAGTGCACAGGAGAAGATGTTCCTTCAAGAAGGAAACTAGCATGTGTATGCTATGCTCAGTTATTACTGCTTATTCAACTCCTGTGTTTTTTTGCAAAATGTTAGATAGGAAATGAGGAAGAGCTGACATTCCCATCTCTTTTTCCCTTGAGTACACCTGTTTTTTAATTCCTTCCCTGTTTCCTGCATAGGATGAATCAAAAATGTCATGAGGCAAAATATCCACAGGACTCTAAAGGAATGTGTTATTTGAGGATAACATGATTGATAAAAGCAGGAAATAGGAGTTGCTTCCCAGCTCAAATGAGACATACAGTACTAACTTCCTAAGACAAACATCAGTACATTTAAAATTGCCTTGTTAAAAAACGTTTAGTCATTCCAGAGTAGCAGAAAGTAATTGCAACCTTATCTTCCATTAGGAAAGGGAGCAAAGTAAGAGTGATACTGATGCAGTGCAGCAACAATTCCAATAAAACCTGGGTAAAAATAGAAGCTTGCTCTGTTTTTTGAAGGGAAAAATGGTAGAAGGAATCTGTCCTATTCTTCAGAGAACCCCTCTGTCGTCTTTCTCCTACGCAGAACAGGAAGCTACTGATGTTTTAAGAAAATTGATTTCTCTGTACTACATAAGCCCTTTAAATTGTTTTTCCTACAATAAGACTGCCATCTGGTAACAACTTAAAGGCAATACTGACCAGCAACTGAGTTAAATCATTGACTAGAAGTGGATGAACCTAAACCCTTATTAGAACACTTCCTCCTTCCCTCCCTAATACAGCAAGAGCAGCCCAGGATGAATTAAGTGGTTCCTTATCCTTGTGTTTGTGCTGTGAGATCCCAGAGAACACTTTAGAACTATGATTCTATTATAACCTGAAGCGTAGACCAGGAAAAGATCAGATTGACCTAGAGCCCCTGTATGCCTGACCTTGGACAAATGATTTTTTGAGACAAACTTCTAATCTGTCAGAACAAAACATTTCTAAGAATTTTTTCCCCGATGCAGGTTTGTCTGAATACTGATGTGGCTTAACATCTGAAATAGCCTCCACAGGTGGGCAAGTCCCTTGTTTCATTTTAGCTCAATCTGGAACTGTGAATGAAAATTAAATTTTAGTGAAGACAATGTTTTGCAGTTCTCTACTTTCTCTACTGCTTCCATTTTCCACTTCTTTTTGTGGATAGCACTGTTTGGTTTTGGTTTTGAACTCTCGAAATTAATCATCCTTGCCCAACTGCTCTCTGGAAGCAGAACACAACCTTGAAAATGCATGGAATGTGCAGCACTCCTTGCCTGCTAAGACACTTGCCAATTTAGCATTTACCAGAGTCTGAAAATCTGACTTCTCCAGCCTGGAAGAGCCTAACAAGCTACATGATTGAATGGGGATCTTTGTGTTGCAGTCCAACTGTTTGTTGCAGAGCAGGGGGAGCTGTGGGTTTGGTCCGATGCCTAAATCCACAAGGCCTGGACAAAGACACATGGCTAGTGTGATGCTGAGTTTATTTATACATAAATGCCTCCATGCTGCAGCTGTGAAAAAAGTACAAAGCACTAATTCAAACTTCTCATTATGGCACCTAGTGTCAAGTTACATATCCACTATTACCTTCTATATCCATCAGTAGTCATCTAACAAAACTAGATGCTAAGAACTTCAGTATGATTAATACTTTAGGTTGAAAAAGCTGTCTGGAAAAGGATGGGTATGGTTAATCTGATACTTCATCTAGTTAAGTAGATGAGTATAAATAGTCATAACAATGTCTTCAGGCATGGTGTAGGCCAGTTATGACTTAAGCTTTAAATTGCAGTGATTCAGTAGTATCTACACTACAAAACTTTAGATGGTGGAGGAGAAATTATTTTTAGATGGAATGTTTTTTCATCAAAAACAATCAGAGCATACTTCTGACCTGAGGGTTCTTGGTGGATTCAGTAAGTTGCTTTTTTTCCCCTGTGTCCGTGTTGCTATCTTATATTAAAGAATATTAAGGATCGTGTTGTCATAAAACATAATGGAACATCACTTCATTTGAACTAGTATGAAGCTGTGACTGGACTAACATTTAGATTCCTGGGTTGGTGGCTTTTCCCTTGCCTGTGGTTATAACCCTTGGCAAGTCACTTAATCTGTGTATCATACTCTCCTGAACTGGAGATAGTACTTGCCATCCTCACGTGAATGTTACATCAGCGCTTTTGAGTTTGAGAACTTTACAGAAAGTGTTAATGTGCAGGTTGTACTTACTTTTTAATGAAATAGTATATGGTTAAGATACTTGCAATAGCGTACTGCAGGTGCTCTTAAAATAGTGAGTAATTACATATAAAAGCAATTGCTGTGTGTTTTAATTGATATTTAGCTATAAATGAACACTTTTTAAAACTTATAGGAGTGACTTGAGATCTCCATAATTATTCTGGTTCATACTTAATTATTGCTGGTTTTATTGAATTCATTCTTCTGACATTTTCTGTTTTATAGTGAAAACATGCCTTAGATGAACTCTTGTAAGAATTGCTGTACTGATGCCTAGAAGTATTATAAATATTGATGCATCAAGTCATTGCTTTCATAGTATACTACTGCTGTATATCTTCCTCACAGACACAAACACAAGGGGACAACTATGTTTATGATAATTTTCAGTGACATCTGGCGTTCTCACAGGAAACCTGGTGCCTGCTTGTCTGTTAGGGAGAGCCACATTCATGACTCAAAGCCAAGCTGCAAAAGGGAACATTCCTGTTAGTAACTATAAAGGAATGAATGTGATCAGGAGTAAGGACTTTAACTTAAACGCAAGTGTTGATATATTGAATGTTGTTCCCTGTGAATAAAAATCAAAGCTGGCCAGTTGGTGAAAGCATGGAGCTGTTGTTTCCTGATGTGTTCTCATGCATAGGAAGTCTCCTGACCTTGGGCCTTGATTCTGCAAGCATGTATACTGATCACTCATTTCAGCTTACAGAAGTATTTGCCCTAGGACAATGTGCTGTTTGACTTCTTGCAAAGCAGAAAAGATCCCATCTTCCACAAATTCTACTAAAAAATATGTAGCTTGGGTTCAACCTACCTTTGAAGTCCTGAACTAGTAATGGGAAGCTAGATAATACAAGTCAATGAAACCTCAGTCACAGAATGCTGCAGTAGTTTACATATGGAATACAGACCTCTGCATGGATTTTCAGTCTATTTCTAGAATGCTTGTATCATGAAGTTACAAAAGGGAATTAAATTAAGAATTTGTCAGTAGCATATAAATACATAACAAATGTGATGTTTTCACGAAGAAGCCATTGTTTCTTGAGGTTTGCCTGAAGCTGAATGGAATGTTCTACACTTGAGATTTCTGGGCAGCAAAGCGGTATGAATCATCAGAATACTAAATGTATCAGTGTAGCAGCAGTTGCTGTTTCTTCATGTTGACAGAATAATGGAGGTCTTCTGATTCTTCAGAACCCTTGCTTTCTTTAGCCATATACTGAGTATCCTGTACCCCAGCTGATAATCAGAAGGAAATTAATGTCTTCACACTCTTGCAGGTTCAGATTTAGTACAGTGCAATATTTAACACTGAGTCTCCAGTGCTAGAAGTCCCCCAAATTATGTTTCAGTGGTGCTTAGGCCATGTGGTTAGCAGTTGATTTTACCTAAGATTAATAAAACTTTCTTTAAACTAGAGGACAGAATATAAAGGCACAGTTAAGACCAGAAAACTTAGATAGTTGGTATAAGAAGTTAAAATGGCTTGTAGTGAGAGATTCTGGAGTAGGAGCAAAGCACAGTTTACTTGAGCAGGATGCAGGCTGTTCAACTGGTGTTCTGTACACGATCCAGGAAAACTCAGAACTTTCCCAAATTGTTGTCTGCTCTAATGCTATGCATTTTTCAAATAGGGTCTTGTTTCTTCCAGCTTAACCAATATTCAGAACAGGCATAAGAAGGGTTTCCTTATTTTGTGGTATTTGCAAGTTAGCAGCAACTGAGCTGGTGCAGAAGAAACTGGTGACATCTGTGCTATTCCCTACAATGGTTGAATAATTCATAATTCCATATGGCATGCATTTAGTCAGACATCAAGTGCATCTTACGGGGTAGTTTCCAGTACAGACAAGAAATTGTTAAATCTAGTGTAACAGAAATTACTATTCTTTTATGTTGCCACAATAAGAAAAAGCTGTAATGTTCCTGCTTTCATAGGAGTTTACATGCATTTTTAGCTAATTCATACAAGTCACATAAGCAAACAGGTAGTCATGCATGAAACGTGGTCGTAGTTGTCTTTCAAAAATCAGTGGGATGTGTGGACACTTGGAAACAAAATACTTGAAGTAAAATGGCCCCCTTTAAGTACTGTAACCTAAAAAGTACAGGGGCAAAGGATGCTAGTGTGAAAAGTTAAACTTTTTCTAGCCAAGACATGTCTTCAACTGAACTGAGTCAGAGAAACTGGAAAGTGTATTAAGGTGTGTGTGAATTGTATTTCAGGGATGGGACCTTGTGCTCATCTGTAAGAGACTGCGGGCTTGCTTTCTTGAAAGGTAACTGGCTTAATATACCAGAAATTTCAGAATTGATTGGGTAAACTGGATGACTTTGTAACATGAGTAATGCTGCAGAATGCAATGAGTCATAGGTAAAAAAATTTACTGACACTGAAATAAAGATGACTAAGAAAATAAGTTAAACTGAGGTCCCGTGGCTTTAGTAAAGGTAGTAAAACACTGCAGCCTACTTCAAGCCCACTTTTTGGCCTTGGATTTTGTACTTTAAAAATGCCCAATACTAACTTAACATTAGTAAAGAACTGACTTAAAATATACTAGGTTTAAAGTTGTTATAAATTTTTATATAGTGCATACATGACTTTGTACAGTGGTATCATTAATTTTTCCCTTACTTTAGTTTTATGCAGCTTTTGAGTGTAAGCAGAAATAAACCAAATGAGATTATGCTGGAGGGTGACACATGAATGTGTTATTCCATGGTATTGTACTACTGTGAATGAATTCTGGGATGCATATGCTCTGGTATCTGAAGTTTCACTGCATGGGATTAGTACTTAAATTCAAACACATGGCAAATTCCTTAATGTTAGTTGCATCCTTGGATGGGTACATACATACTTTACCATTTCACTCTACATGTAACAACCTTGATTGTGTTTTATCAGAGCAGACTCTTAAAACAAGGTATACAAGTAAAGGTATATTTCAGTTTCATTATAAATTGCCTACCTGTGGATACTGCTTGTAGTGTGATGGGAATAGTTATTCAAGAGGGAAGTCATTCCTGTGGGAAAATTTTAGTTTAGTCTTCCTTTGGTAAGGAAGAGAATGACTGTTCCAGGTAAAGTATTACTAGGAGTATAAGCTCAGCAATTTGGAGACAACTATATTTACTGACAGCAAGCTACAAACCAAAACCTTCTACCCAAATATGCTTTAAGTCTGAGATTGACAAAAAGTCTAAATTCAGACTTCAGAAAACTAGTTTCTTTTTATAGATGGGACAAAAAAAAGCACCCCTATCTGGAAATCGCAGCCTTTGGATCTAGTCTGCAGTTCTTGTCAGCATAGACCAGCCTGAAGATAAAGCTTACTACTCATCGGTCATCACAGACTGAGTGCCCCATTACATGAGTTTAAGAGCTGCACTAAAAAGATTTCGAAATTATTTTTTCATGTGTTTAGTTTTGACAGTTCCATTTATCAGTATCAAATGAGTCTGTTGTAGACACTGTGTTGACAAGACAGGTAGCAAAATAATTTAGGAAAATTGAGGGAAGCTTAAAGCATAAGGTTTTTTAAAGAAAATAAAGTACAATTATTGTAAAATAAGACAATTTACATTATAATTTTTATTTCCAAAGCCTGGATTGATATGGTAGTTCATGGCACATAAAAGAAACAGAAAAGCAAATCTAGGTAAGTTGACATGTTTAACAATTATAGACCATATGGATTATCATGATTCTTACACCAAACACTTAAGTGCCTTAAAGTTAAGAAAACATGATGCATTGCAGCCACTTGACATACAAAGCCTTTGCTCCGAACTCTGTGCGTTCAGGTAGTGCTGCACTGAATATGCCATAGAAAAGCTGTAGAGTCCAAACATGCATTATACCTTACTAACATATTCTGACCTAGTGTTGCACACATGTTATCAAACAAGCCAACTATACAGTTAGAAAATGAGACAGTTATAAAGAAAAAAAATTGTATACACTAATTCAAGGCTTCTACATGTCAGCTCTAAAGCGTGCTGAGTAACTGGTTAAAGTGACCCATCAAAATTGGGTATTCTCCAAGCACCCTTTAATTCAGGATGTGTATTTCAATCCCTGCATGTCTCTGTAACAAGAGAAGACAGGAAATTCCTGGTGCAACAGTCAGATGAGCAAGCTTTCAGTTGGTAGGTCAGTTCCAGCTGGGCCTACCATATTTTGCTGCAAGTATCAAGAGCAGAAACTCTGTATCAATAGTGGAAAGATTTTAGCTTCCAATATCTAGTATTTTCTAAATTTGTAAATAATTGATTCTCTCTGAAGCTAATTCCTCCTCTTTGATACATCATTTGGTAGATAAACATAACACAAGCACTTAACTAGCCAAAAACACTTAAAAGATTCTGGATATGTTTTTTAAAGAAATGTGTAAAAAGTCATGTGAAATAATCTTTGGTAGTGTTTAAAAATCAAGGTAGCATATGTTACCTGCAAATCACATTTCAGATGTAAATCTCATTGCTGCTGGGTTTTTTTACTGCATAATCTTTTTCTTTCTTCTAGTAAACTCCTGGTTAGTAAAAATCCTATGAAATGTTCCTCTGTAGTAATGTAAAATCCTCTGTAGTCTGGGGCAGGGGAGGAGTCCTTAGAGCTGTGTGGGATCCCCATAGATCTGGAATTCTTCGGCCATATTTTCCATGGATCATCTTCTCACACCAATACAGGAATAGTCTTTAGTTCTTACAAAATAAGAAGCGCTTGTATTTTCTGGTGTAGAATGGCATGGTTGCTTGTTTCAATTACTTTCAGGGCCTGTAAAACAAGACACACAGACATTTTATTGTTGTTCATAGTTACCCAAATGTGTTAGTTACATGATCTTTTTTCCTCCCTCTCCTTGTCTTTTCTGTCACCACTTTATTTCTCTTCCCAGTTCATATTTTGCGTTCTCCTAATGCTGGGTGAGTAGTATTTGTTAAATGTAGCGTGGTTTTCTTACTATTTTGGAGTTTGTAAAGTACTTTAGATTTGCATGGCACCAATGAATCTTGTTGGTACCAAAACAGCTTCCACAAATGTCTGGAGTAATAAGATAAAGATCACTTGTCAGTGTTCAACTTCTGGAAGTGTTGGATAACATGTGGTCCTGTAATACTTGACAGTGAATTTTACCTCTGTGCAGTAGAGTAATCCAAAACCCATGCACCTGATGAATGTTAAACAGCATGCATGCAGTATCTGGCAAATCTTTCTGAAGCACATGAGGGGATTTAGATCACCCACATCACATTGGCAGCTCTTGCTGAATCAGTAGGTACTGTATAATGTGAAAATAGGTTATTTTGTCAAAATAAAAGCATTAGAAATTTCCAAAGCAATTCCTGTGACCTTGCTCAGAGGATGATGCTTGTTTGAAAAGCCTGATTAGCAATTTACTTACGAGTACCTGCCTGACATCTTCCTCACAACAGCGATTATTACTCCTGCAAGGATTCCAACTGCAACTATGACTCCAATAATTATTCCAACCAGTGCAATTGTTTCCAGACCACCTGAAAGAGGAAATTGGGAATGTTAGGATGTTTCTCATGGAGACCATTGATAAGAGGCTACTGATAGAACTGACACTATTCTGCTGCATCCCACTCCTTGGGGAAAGTTTCCTTATAACATATGAACTCTGAAGTAGGTTTGGTAAGTT
>NW_008824934.1:4711841-4718258 GCF_000699105.1 Pygoscelis adeliae | reverse complement strand
GCTTTTTTGTAGCCTGCAGGCCTGCAAATGTGCCCTTGGGCTGGAGGGTTCTGTATGGATGTGGCTACGGAGACAGTAATCAGGTGAACCAGAGGAGGCAGATCAGGGAGCAGGTCATGGCTCCTCCTGAAACTTTTATTTAAGAATAGCATGGGCATAGCTAGTGGCTTCTGGAAGGGTATTGCCTGGCAGTTAAGTTCTCCCTTGTCTTTATAAGCAATTCTTCTGTTTAATACCTTTTTCGGTTTTCTCTGGTTCCTCACTCAGTCCACCTGTAAAGCCAGAAAGAGAATAATTACTCACGCTGCTTTGTACAGAGTTTTGCATCCCAATTTATAATGCTATATCCAAGGAGAACTTTCATTGACTATATCACAATGGTTTGAGGGCTGTGTAATAGGTTGTTTTTTTGACAGGAAGTGAGCAAATACAAGGCTTGAGAGAATGAGTGCAAAGAGCTCTCTGAAGTAAGAGAGAAATTAAAATGTAAAATGATTGTGATGTAATATGTACTAGTGAAACTTAAGTATGATCACATTAAGATCAATAAGGAAATAGCTGGTATAAAATAACTATAATTAAGACAAATGAGATTTTAATTGTCAGAGACTGGTTTATGCTGATAAAATTTTGCCTTGCTCTCAGTGTATTTGCTGAACTATTCTTTGTCTGTTTGTAAAGGCTTTTTGTCAGTTTAAAAGTTCCTCAAGTTCCTTAAGTAGTTTTTAGTGTACAGAAGATTGTACAAAATCTGTTTAGTATACTTTAATTCTGGAATTGAATTTGTAGCTGAGTCCCCATCAGAAACAGATGAATGCTACTTTTAATCAATTAGAAGTATGTCATCCTAAATCTTTAGCATATCCTTTAGGGAAAGTCTGAAAATTCTATCTAAAATTCAAATCTGCTAAACACTGCTTCTGTTATTCAATGGTAAGCCAAGACAAGAGGTCTACGCTCTCAGCAGAGACAAGCAGGCTGGGAAAGGAGATAAAAGCACGTATAATTTTTAAACAAATGTGTCTGATTTATCGAGGGATATGAAACTGCTGTAGAACATGGAAGCTTCAAAAAGAAGCTAGCCAAAGAAAGAGAAGTCTTTGCTCATAGCTGTTGTCTAAAGGTAATTAGCTTAGGCTACTTAGGGGAGAAGTAGTAAAAAATGTACATACTACAGGACTTTGTAGAAATACAGCTGCCACCAGATTTGATTTGACAGTCTGTTTCAAAGCAAAGCCTATATGCTAAAAACAAACTGACTTGAAATGTGATTGACAGACTGCCATTCATGTGAATTAAGTTTATTGCTAATGTATTCTAATAGGTGAATCTGACATACTAGTGAGCCTCACAGACTTTCAGTATTTGTGGTCTGATTTTTGAGTTTGTACTTGAGGTAAAGTGCACTCTGAGCATCTGTTGGCAACAGCTACTCCTTTTCACGTAAATCTGAGAAACCATTCTTTGTTTATTTAGACACCGTGCTAAATTTGCATTTAGTTACCAAAAAATTGGTCTGGAAACAAAGACCTCTTTTCTCATAACAGCTCATCTGAGCATTGTAAAGTGAGATTCATTAAACTTAGGACCAGTCATCGATACTGTTACAGGACTGGAATATCGGAGCAGAAACTATGTTTGTGCTCTCTTACTTTTTACTGGTGTGCACACGAGTGTACCACTAAGAACAATCCTGATCCAAAAGAGGCTATATAGAGCATGGGCCCATGTATTTGTGCCCATATGTTCTTCTGTACACCATCAGACACTAAAGCATAGGTACTCAGCAAGCTGTCTGGAAGACAGCTAAGCGGGCCTAAGGTAAACAGGTCAGAACGCACTTTATCAACCTTTTGCACCAACCTGTTGCTCATTGACTACTGTATGGACATGGGTGCAGTTTGCTTTGTGTGTGCATGACAGTAATTTGTCTCTCTCCAGGGAAGCTAAGCCAGACAACTCGGCAAAAATCAAGAGGGGAGCCAGGTTGTAACAGTTATGTTTTCTGCATTTGAGGATCTTTGAGTTGGTACAAAAGAAAATTTTTTCTGGAGAGCTGTTTGATTTTTTTATACTAATCATCTGAAAAGAAAGTGAAGGTTTCAGAGTTATTGCCTGCCTTGGGGTAGAACTGGCAGTGCACTGGTGAACAAAATGGTATAGCTGCTTGTTCCTTTTGTCGGCACACATCTCTTACAAAATTAGGATGCTGAGTGATTATTAAGGAGTAATTTTAAGAAATCTTACTTTTCCCTTTCAAAAATCAGCAATGTTACCTTTGAGAGCACCTTAAATTTGGTATTTGAATTTTCCAGATATTGTTTAGTAGATGGCAGTAGAACTCTGATATAAAAAATAGAAATGAAAGATTTTTTACCATCAACATTTTCTGTGTTAACTTCATAACCAGTAGAATTATCACTGTCTTCATCTGGGGCAAATGCACTTTCTGTGGTCATCAGTTGTCCAAACTGCAAGAGATTTGTTACATTGTGTAGTCTTGTGGGCAACTACAAGAATTGGGGGGGAAAAGAGGGAAAAGAGAACCTCAGTATATTCAGTCTATGTGTATGAAATAAGCATTTAAATTTCTTGGTCTGTCAGGTGCCCTGTGATGCTTTTTTAGCTATCGCCTGTCATCTTTGACTTGTGTACAGTGACAAAAAAAACCCAAAGTAAGCTGATTTGTCTTCTCTGCTAGAGGCTTCCTAAATCAGATGACCTCTCAGTAGGACTATAGAAGGTGTAGGAGAGGACTGCAGAATATTAGACCTGCCTTTTTTGGGTTTTTTTAACACTAGTTTGTCAGTTTGGTTTCACTGAAGCTAACAGAGACACTGAATTAGAAGAGGCAAATGGCAGTGAATAAGCAGGTTATGAACACTTTTTGCAGTACAAAACTGCCAAAAATGTTTTCAACTTTGTCACCTTCAACCTGATTGCTTACAAAGCAAAAGCATTGGCGTTAGATCTTTCTTATGTTAGAACTCAAGGTTATTCTGTATAATTTATAATGATTATTCAAAATCTAAGCCCCAAGACAATACCAGGAATATGAAATCAGGGTAACTTAAAGGAACCTTTATTTAGAAAGATACTCACCAGGGTTGGTAATTCTTCAAATTCTGTGTCATTTCTGTCTCTGAAATCAATTGTTGCACTTTCTTCTCCTTCTAGAACTGAGCTTGCTGAATAAAATTTTAGAAAATGAGTTAGGATTTTACTTGGTAGTCACATGTTCTGGCTACTTTGACATCTAAATTTTGTTAAAGATGAGATCTACGTAGCATTCAATCTCCCTGCCCCTGCACACTTAGGTTTGCGAGAGTCTCTGGATTAACTTTGAATTCTGCTATGCTCTTGTACAAAGCTGTAGGACAAAGAGCTTAAGTACACATCACTTAACCCTGGCACAACCTTGAAACACACTGGTTACTAAACACTTTGTCCAAGAAAAGATTTATTTTTTTTAAGAAAAGATTCCCCCCTTCCCCCTCCCCATGTGGATGTGCCTACTCCAGACTGCAAGTTAAGCATTATCTTATGCATTTGGATAAATTACTTCAAGCATCTTCCGTTTTCTAAAATAGTAAGAGCTTTCTCCCATCTTTCAGCTCAGTCCCAGCTGCAACTTTTATTTTTAGAATGATCATCAATGTTTATGGGTGTAGCTATGGTTTAGAAAATATTCCTACACAAATCTGTTCAGAGATTTTTTCTGAAGTTGCAAACTTTACTTACCTAAAAATTCAAATTATGGCAACAATGTAAGGTCTCTCTTTTTATTCTAGACCTACACATGTCATCTGTGCTCTTTGGTATAACAGACATTTAAATCTTGGCCAACACAATGCTTTTTCTTTACAAATACAGTCAAACTTCATCAGTAGGAAAAATGAGATGGAACAAGGTAGAACACGAAAGATATGGATATGTGAAGATAACTGGCAGTATCTAGAAAATGTTGAAAATATAGGTATTGTTTCATAAAGTTTCAAGCTGATTCATACAACTATGACCATACACAGTATGATGATAATGTAGTGTGGTATCTCTTGGGAGTTTCTAATTCACCATGATTATAAAGCCAGGTGAGGCTGCTTCTTATGCTGTTGCCTGTGGCATAAGAGTTCTGCTAATTCCAGATACCAGTGTTTAAGCAAAGAGCTAATAATAGACATTGTCCTGAGCAAAAACTTCAGGCAAAAAGACCTAAAACTTCTGGAAAATTCTTTCCTGGGTTCAAATTTTGCATGTAACTTCTATTTATTTCTGCAATCAGAGCAAAAGTTTGTCCAAACATTTTCAAATCCAGTTTATACTTTTTCAGCATAATACTGAGTTATTGCAAGGAATGTTGCAATGATAGCTGAAGGTTATGTGAGTGAGAGCTGTGTTCATTCTCTTAAAGCAGAGAATTTTTAGGGGGGTTGGAGAAAACTCTGGATGCTCACACATCACTTGCCTATGATGTATGTAAGGTAACACTTGTCAGCTACTAATAGGTTAATAATGAACAAAGAATACATAATCCCTTTTTCCTTTGCAAGATGGTTTGACACGTCTGTAATTTGGTAAATAGTAAATGGTAGATTGGTAGTGCTGTGTAGTGATCTCTTTGGGGAGGAGGACAGCTCTTCACAGGAGTTATTTAAAAACAGGTATTTACTGTATCATTTGGATATTTTATGTAAGAAATATTCTTGACCTGTTTACTAAATCTTAACACTGTTTCTACTATTTTCACCTGTTTTTATTTAGTGACGTAAAAACATTCTCATCTCTTCTGTGTTTGAAGTTAGACTATTTCTGAATTGTTAGACTAGTTCTGAATAGTTAGACTATTTCTTATGAAAGGCTTTAATACTCCTAAATGCACCCTACTTGTGTTCTATATGATATAGAGGCAAGTAAACGGAATTTTTGTTCTGTGACTGAAATTAAAAGAATGGGCGCTTTGGTCGGTATCAGTCAAAACTGAGAAAAGGATAGAATTGCCTTGGATCAGCTGCACATATATCACTTGGAAATTATTTTTCTTTAAACGTGAGCTCCATTTAACTTTTGTTCATTTTTTAACTGCCCATTTTAAAATAAAAATGGTATTTCAAATGAAAAAGCCAATGCTTAATTTTGAAATGAGTAAAAAGAAAATGCACTGGCACTTTAAAGGAAATTTTTCATAGAGAGGATAGATTATTTGACACTGGGGGGAAAAAAAAAATCTCTTTTTGCTTGAAACTCTCATCTGATTTCTACGGGAAACTTGCAAATATTTTTCCTTGCTCCCAAAACTCATTTTTAAATCAAACTAAAAATATTTCATCCACCTCTAGCAATGTAAGACTGAGGGCTTTGTCCCATTGCTAAGAGACTAAACACTGAGCTAAACTTAGATTTCTAATTCCATGTTTACTCAAGTAAATAGAATTTTATATTTTTATACCTTTATAAGCCTGAATACAGATACACTTTCTATTTAAGAGCCAAAAGGGTGTGCAAGTAATACTTTAGGCACTAACAGATGAAGAAAGTATATTCATGTTACGCCAACATGAGGTGTAATATAGTGGCTAATTAAGCCAGCCAGTTTCCCAAAAATCACCTTATAATCCATGGAAAGACTAGGACAGGCCAGGGTAAATCATATTTCTAAGTTAGAACATAAAAATAATGTTTTGGTCATTTTTGACTGAAATACCCTAGGTGAGCAGCCTTAAATTTTCTGTTGAAATAGCATAAAGGGGGCTTGACTTTTAGGTGTGTTGATTTAGCCACCTTCTAAATATCAGGGTGTTTTAAGATATGGCACTACTTTAATACTTATTTTTTGCTTAAAGTAATGTCTCTAAAGTACAATATTAGGACTATACTATGTAAATGTTAAGTGTAAAGAAAGAAATAGCAGTAGAGCTCAACAACATGAATTGTGTATGGATCAGTTTACCTTGTACTCCCAGTCGGAACAGAAAAAAAAATCCCTTATTCACTAGTTGCGAAATAAGCATGGATGGAGAAAACCAATTACCAGAGAAAAACCCCAAGTAGAAAGTGAAATAAGTTTTGTATGTTAACAACAGGCAGCTTATTCTGAGAAGCTGCTTATACCTGGCATGGCAGTAGCTTTCAGCCCTGAGGAATTACCTGATAGTGAAGGCAGGAAAGGAAACAGTGTCACAGAACAAAGGTGTAGAGAATTAGTGAATGTCACAAAGAAACATGAAATAATTATTCTTTGTGTGATAAAGTTATTGCAGATTCTTGGCAATGAGTGACATGTAGAAAATCTATTTCAGTGCATTTGCCTTCAGTGTACAGTGATTGACAAAAGGAGGTGGCCCAGATTAATCTTGCCTAATTTTAGGTTCTTAATAAAGGTGCCTAAATAAGGTGTCTGTTTGCCCTTATCTTCTTTTA
>NW_008824934.1:4694441-4711818 GCF_000699105.1 Pygoscelis adeliae | reverse complement strand
CCAGAGGGTAATTCAGCTCACCTGAGACTTGGGTCATCCTTGGAAGTGCTGCCTTTCCTTAACTGTAAAGGGAAACTAGAATAATATGGTTCCCCTCTTAACTTCCTGCAGCGCACAGATCAAACTGATTTCTATCAGTGTGGAGGTCTTGTCCCAGCCTTGTCCAATGTGCATAATCCTGCGTTCAAGCTGAGGTCCAGTATTTGCTGGAGAATGGTCCCTGGACTGTATTTCCAGGTTTGTTTTTCTGGACAGTTAAGCGGACACTACTGAACTATACCAAAAGAAAAACTGGGAGGTAATTTATCAGTGTACTGCATTCGCAGGAAGGAAAACTTGATACTAGACAAGTCTTTGCCAGAGAAGCAGTAATAAACTCAAAAATATTTAAGTGACATGAAACTTCTTTTCCTGTACCCAGTACAAGGCACATATATGCCACTGACATCAAAGAGAATGTAAATGGGATGTAAGGGTGTATGTGCTTTAATCATTTGTTGGTTTCATCTGATGTGGGCCAAATGTAGCAAGAGCCATAGGGTTAAGTAGTGCTTCTGCATATGTTCTTAATGTTATCTTAGAGGAGGCTGTAAATAAAAACATTGCCTCACAGTGCTATGATTGTCTCCAACTAGCACTATGGCCTCTTCTGTTTGCAGCTATACATTGCTGCAGATGTGAATTAATCATTGCATCTCTTTCTGCCAAAGTTCTGGCTGGGTGTGTTTCAGTTCAAAGTCCCCAGCTGCTATCAGGCTGCAACTTCTCACATCAGGGGAAAATTTGATGTCTTTAAAAGCTTAATACTGCTTTGAAAACATCCCATGACCCACTTAAGGGAAGATGAGCTCACTACTCATAGTTATGCATGGAGTGACAGCTTACTAGAAAAACCTCTTAGGGTTGCTTTCAAAGCACAGTGGTTGTGTTGGAAAGGAGAGTGAGTTGTAAAACTGTTGTTCATTAGCATTTCTTTCGGGTATCTCCAAAACCAACAAAGATACTTTTGAAGATTAAAAACGTTGTAGGATCTTTTTTCTTTCCCAGCAGTCTGAATAAACCCAGACACTAAGTGGGCAAAGGCAGTTGTAAGCCTGTATTTTAGCTTTGTCCTTGAAATAGGAAGGCCTCAAAATAGAATGAGTTTCCATCTCTGCGATAAGAGACCAGTAGGTAAAAATGTCTAACCTTAAAGGATTTCCTCTAGCAAGAACTGAAATAATCTTTATTGCTCATTGCCCCCCTGTTCCTACTTAAAAAAAGAAAAGCAGCTTCAGTTATTCATAACAGCTAGAAAAATTAACTAGCGGGTTAACTATCAAAAGCTTTGATCTTAAAATTCAAGTTTATTTTTATCTCTATCTTATCTATACCATATTTTATCCTATCCAGCTGTGCTAGATAGGTGCTTTGTGGAATGCTTCTCTAGAAAAGCAAGGGAAAGAATTTAGTGGGACAGGTCACTTGGCAGATACTGCTCTTCTGTTTAAGATATTACCAAGCTAACTATCTGGAATTGACTGTTTTTCAGTATCTGCTTCCTGAACTGTTACAGACCAAGTGATGTTGTCTGAAGAACTGTGTATGTACATGTGTTAGCCATCCTGTTTTGGCCATATTTTACTGAGCACTTATGTCCTGATACAGGAGTTCCCTTTTTGAGGAAGCATCCTTCACTCAGACTTTAATTTGATTGTGAGCAAAGTGAGTCTCAAAGTCAGTATCTCATTATTGGAATCTTGTTCAGTTATAGTTCAGTGGAAACTTTTATTCATGGTGGTGGAAGTTCAACAAAAATATATGATTTGATAAGGTATCTGCCTTTTGAATACATAAATTCTCAGCAGCAGCCCTATAGTTTTCAAATACGATTTTGTCTGTTATTTGGCTTCACCCTCAATTTAAATGTATTCCACAGTCAGGTCCAAAACCTACCTCATCAGCTTATTCTTCTCTGAAAGTAGTCTTCCATTATTTTTCCATAATTGCTTAAGCATTTTCGGGTATTTAAAAAAAAGCATATAGGTGTGTCTCTTTTTTTGGTGAAATGGTTCAACACTGCTGAATCCAGGCTACAAAATTTTTTGAACTTTGAAAATTTGAGGGTTTGAAGAATAGAATATAGTGAATTATGGGTTTTGCCTTCTGGATTTTGAGCCTTTGGACAGTTAAAATTTTCAGACTTTAGAAAGGCAAGGAAGTGTCTTAATGAGGACTGTAATTCTCATTTGTACCTGTGGCTCCTGCAAAATTCACGACATCTGCAGTATCCATAGCCTGATTGGGGCCACAGCATTGGCATGTTCTCTTTTTCTGTTAATTCTTTCTGGAAGTTGATATATCATGCCATGATAAAGAAATGCCCTGGCATGTGTTTAAGTGTCTAGACTTTTTGTTGTTCAGGACAAAGTATGTACTGTCTGTCTAAAGCCTTGAAGTGCTTACTGCAGTTTCCTTATAAAAAAACTGACAGCTTTGCTTTATATAATGAAGGCAGCTGGATGACAAAATACCATGAACCTTGGAAATTATCTGCCAGTTGAAAAACGGTCATGATGCACAAGGAAGGACTTAGCTCAGCCTTATTTGGAGTATGACTGACTTTGTTCAGGTATTCCATGCAGCTCATGATGACAATGTTTTGCTGAATTGTCAGAAACATTTCCGTTGGTCACCACACCCTACTACAGATGGTTTCTATTGCTGTGGCTGGCTTAGCCAAAGGAACAAAGCCAGAGGTTAAATCTACAGTGCCAAGTGGCAGAGAACCGCTTGGCTGCTTCTGAAGTAAATCATGTCTTCTGAATGTTACAGTATTCTACATTGCCCATATATAGGATACCCACAGAAAAGCAAAACAAAATACATCTTAACTGGGCAGATACAGAGAAAAATAACTGCTCTTCAAGTGCTTGCTGTGTATATGACCCACAGCCAAAGTTATGAAACAAAGCCACAAGAGGAAAAGATAGTAACTTACTAAGCTTTATCTTATGCATGATAAAATGGGCTGCAGAGCTGTGGGCTTTAAGAAGGAAGAGACTATTTAACTCCATTATGGGATATTCCTTTAAAATATTCCTTGCAGAACTAGAAATGAGTCTTCTAAGGCTTATGCTTTTAATAATGTTGCTGTGTCAATCTCTGATTTCTTGTCTGATAAGTACACTGACCTCAGAGTTGCTATCCCCTGAATGTGGGATAAAACCACTTTCTTACTGATATTTGCTGCCCCGTGACCCTGTTGCCCTGTTTGCAGTCTTACTGGCAATTTCTTTGTTTTCTCTGAGCAGGGTTTGATTGGGGCAACAAGATTGGAGTCGTGATCGAGGTGTAAGTCTCTCTTGCATCTTTCTGTAAGTGGCACCTAAAACTACAGCATTATAGTACTGTGTTTATTACTGCATGGCTGACAAGGAATGAGTGTTGGAGCTAAGATGAGGACAAAAGAACAAAATTTCATGTAGTGGATCAGCAAATTTTATGGGGTGTGCAGCAGAAAGCAGACAATCTGTGTACAAGTGTTGGGATATGTAAGTGCAGATGAAAGGAATTAAGAAATGACCTCTAATACAGTAATAAACTAATCTTTTCCCTGAATCACTTCCTTCCCAAAACTCTGAGGCTATAGCTATATGCCCTTTCACAGCTGCCTTGATGAAGGTTACTAACCCCTTGTATCTGCCAGTGGAGCTGTTCACATGATCACTTCTTAACTCATTTATTTGAAACATACATGCTAAACACTACAACTGGAAACTGATTAGGCTTTAATTTTGTTCACACGATGATTTTTGGCTAGCTGCTTTATATTGCCACACAGCAAGCAAGATCCATTCAAGTATGTTTAGTCTGACTTTGATAGTAACTATTAACATACTAGCTAATATTTGGATGGGTTTCATAGTCATAAAAACATTTTAATATGCATTTGGAATTAAGTGTGTCCCCTTTACAGATTTAGCAGTATCTCATATACTACTCAAGCCCTCCTAAGAGAGTACGTGTTTGCCTGAAATGGTGTACACGCTGAATTGTGCCCTCAAAGGATTACTGTGATGCAATTTATGCTGGATGTTGTAGTGTTTGTAATCAACAAATACAAAGATGGAAAAACATGAAGAAGTCGTAAAGCAACATGACAACGTGCTCAGCATCACAGTTTCTATTTCCTTTGAGAGTCGTTGGCCAGGCTTCTGAGACTGAGTTGGAAGTCAATAGTAAACTTGTCTCATTTTTCTCATTTGTTTCTCTTTAAAACATCCCAACATACCTCTACTCGCAATTCTACATCTGTTTCTGAAATACTGCGTAGCAAGTTGTGCACCACACGGCTCTGTGAGCTTTGCTGCAGCATTAATTCAAACTGAGGGTATGGTATGTGCACACACAAATTGGAGAAGGTCCTTTTAGAGGCTGCCCGTCTGCAACAGGGATCTGGGATGCAGTGACTAGTAGGACCTGGCAGCATTTGGGTTCCATCCTGTAGTCCCTGACCACATCCAGACAAAAAGCAAACAAACCAACAAAACAAACGTGCAACTGAGATGGACCATATGTTAGAGCTGGGCAAACAGTAGTCATTTGTGGTATGCATGTATGTATGGCTTGCCTCAAATGACATGAGGAGGAAACACTGCACGCTTCTGTCAGAGCTCAACAAGCCTGCATGCTGTGGGCTATCCTTCCTTTAACGTTTTTTTATTATCTACTAAAAAGCTCTTTTTTCTCTCTAGGTTCTCAGCTGCTTATTTTTGCAGATGACTTACAAGTACTAGATCTGGGTTAAATGCATGGGTTCAGTGGAAACTGTTGAATTACAGGAGCTGAGAATCTGGCCTCTCTGTTTCCAGTTTTCACTGTGCAGCATGAGTTTAGTGAAAGGTCTGCTTGTGAGCTTTTAAATATGACTATTTCCTTTGCTTGTAAAGCTACACAGATTCAAAAACTAACTTTTGAGCTACAGATGGGCAAGCCTCTCTGCTTTCCCAATGAAGAGGAGAAAGCAAATTTTATCTGTTCTCTGCTGGTCTTTTACCAAGACACTGCAAAATACAGACTCACTAATTTGCAGACCCACTGAGATCCAGCAAGATGTTTTTCTCCTTTTTGTGATGATTAAGTTTGGGTATTGGACATGTAGAGCTAGATTCGTATCATGCTAATGTAGCTTACAAGAGGCATATATGGGGACACATGTGCAAGTGCACTCATTCATGATGTGGCCAGATGCAGGGTGGAAGGTTTTGTCATGCTTATTCAGTAGAAAACTGGCTTCCTTTTGGAGTCAGATGTGACTGTTCATTTTGATTGTTAATTTTATTTACCACCAGCGGTTACAGAATTTGATTTTCAAGAGTTTAAACTTGCATGACTTTATTGTTTAGTTTTGCCACTAACCTGGCAAGGGAGTTTGGGTAAATCAAGGTACTTCCGTAAAAAACCTTTCTTGTGATTTTTGCCAATTCTGTTTTTTTATGATTTTGAAAAACATAGAAAAGTTTTTAGTCTTTCATGGTTGACTGTAAACTTCAATTTCCTTTCTTACCATATAAACACTTTTCATCTGAATTATCCTGTCCATGTGCTTACTTTTAGTCGAAAACAAATGTAAAGTAACATGACCTAGTATAAACCTGTTTAATTTTGAGACTTGCGTAAGGAGTTATAATTTAGTATTTGCCTCTAGGTAAGATTTGGCATGTGGATAGTTGATACAGCTCAAGTGACATGTGGTAACTGGTTTAACAATCATGTTAACTTTTTTCATGTTATGTGACAGCCAATAGAGTAATCCCCTTCTCTGCAATGATACTTGTACCCTGGGAAAAGCTTCAGATTAGGAAATGTGTTGCCTCTGTAAAGCACTCATTTGAATGCTTGTGCTTTTAATTGTTTGATTAATGCTGTGCCCAGAAGAGTTTTAGGCCAACTTCCATTTCAACTCATCTGGTCTGATCCTGTGTGCTAAGATTTGCCTGAGCGTTTATATGCTGAGCAGGATCACAGAAGGACAAATATATATCTGCTAATCATTCAGTAGGAAATGCTTTAGTCTAAAAATTCATCAGCTTGTATAGTGCTCAAGGCTATCTTGGTTGTAAGAAAAATAAAATACTTGTCTGTTTCAGTCAGGATTTAAACTATGAATAGATAACACAAATAGAGCATGTGTGAATGTGTGTTAAGTAGACAGTGATATAAGATCTGTTACTAGGCTTTCCTTTTGTATTTTTGCAAACTTCTGCCATTAATTTTATTTGGAAGCGCACATATGAAGAGCAAAATTAATAAGTTCATTATCATCTTCTCTTCCACATCAGTATTGTATCTTATGCTTTTATAGCTTAGTTATGTCTTGCTTTGTGACCCAATTAAAGGAGCTTTTATCATTTCTTTTGGAAAGCACGTTGCTGACTGGGACCAAAAATTCCTGTTAAGAGTAGCACAAATCCAGGAAATTTTAACAGAAATCTTCATTCATTTTTAACTTACTGGTGTTAGATATAACTTGCATGTTCTCTATGAGCAAAGAATGTTTAGGCATTTCTGACTTCTCCCTTAAGATTCATAGGTTTTCACTGAAATGTTGTTCATAGGTTGGCTGATAGTCCTGTTATCGGGTCAGTGATAACTGCTATTTTTCAATCATGTTTCTGGTTCACAGTTGTCCTGAAATAGTTTCTGCGCCTCTGGCTTTTTGTAAAGTTGCCGCAACTCAAAGACAGCAGATACCAATGAAACTACTCAAATTGTGGATCACTACCCAGAAGGGGGAAAATGCTATGCTTACAACTAGGATCAACAGTTGAATTCAATTTATTTGGCAATTCAAGGAGGAATTTGGAATCAATAATAATCCTATTGGAAATATGCTTCCTTGTCAAAACAAACCTGCTTTTCTTGATTCAATCTCAATCCAGAAAATGGAGTGCCCAAATACAACAAAAGGGTAGCTGCAGATTTATGGCCTGGTCAGGGTTAAGAGGTATCAGAATATGATAAGGAGACTTTTTTGTCTAAAACCCGCAGGCCAAATTGTCTACCCCAGAGGTTCAGGTATCTGAATATACCCACTCTACCTAGTACTATACAAGCCAAAAAAAATTCTCCATCTTCACTGCCAGCGCAGTCACAGATTGCAGAAGGTGGCATTGTCATTTTGTCTGTTCTAACTTGTAATTGCTGATAGTTATCAGTAAACAGCGGTGATACACATACTGAATATTTCACTTGTCTATTTTCCTGGTGTATCCTTTGGAAGTTATCCTAAATGATTGGCCCCATGTGAAAAAAGTCATAAAACCTAAACAGACACACAAGCCTTAAATACTGTAAACTGTGTTCTAGATCCAACTGTGGAGTTCAATGCAAACTATACTGGTAATAGAACAGAGGTATAATCTTGCAAGCAGGAAATATTTTGACATTTTTCTGGCTAGTAGCGTTTCAACCTGATTGTTGCTGGACTCCCTTCTCTGAGTTGAAAGAAAATATGCTTAAAAATTCCCCAAAAGCCTTAACATGAAAGACCTTTTTTCCTATAATTCTGGTATCCTAGAAACTGCTTAAGGTAATTCTATAAAATGGTGGTGGGTTTTGCCATATTTTTAATGGCTTTAAACTTTGGTATATTTAATATTGATGCTTTTTGAGGATAAGCTAGCTGGGTGAGCCGTTTATCTCAGAGAAAGCCTAGAAAGCAATATTTGGGACTTGCCTAGTGTCTGATTTTAGATTTTCTGTGAAATTTTGAAGTGTAACTCCAAATTTTCAGCCTCATATTCTGACATACAGAACACCAGGAATTCCCATTAGACGTTTCAAGCCAACATCCACACGTACTGTATATTGATATAGCTCCGTTATTTCCAGCAGAATGATACTGACTGTCACCAGGCCAAAATCAGGTCATATGTTTCAGTTAGAGTCCCCAAATCCAAGTTGGACAAGTAGATTTATGCTTTGGAAGACTAGTGAGTTGAGGTTTAGGTTATTGTTCTCAGAGCACTAGTACTTGGAACATGTTCCGTAGCAACAGTAGCTGTATTTCACCACTACAGGCATATTTTCTGTTTGCGCATACATCATAGATTAGGCACACTGCCTGATGGCCAATTAATTCATAATGAGTCAAATCCTATGCAGAAAGACTGAATTTGAATGTGATGTTCCTGGGATTAAGTACTGCTCAGGGTAATTCTGGTTTACTGTTAAGAAATCAGAGTGTTCTCCTTTAGCTGTAAAAAAACTTACACTTTTACTAAAACAGATGTTTATGTTGTATTTTTCTTAAAAAATTAAAAAGAAATAGTTTGCCAAATAAACTTTTTCTCAGTAGATACGTAACACTTTTGAAATCTGTCTTAGGTAGTAATTTTCCTGGTTTAGTTTCCCTCACTTGTATATATTGCTTATGGCTAAGTTAGTGTTAGCAAAACCCTGCAGAAGGCTTAAATTCTAAGCTGTTATAATGCCTCTAAGTACAGAAGCTAAACTACTGAATGGAAAAATTTGTTACTTTCATAGAGTTTCACCACCTAAATGTCAGTTACAACTAAATTATTGCTTGCAGTCTCCTCTGCATATTTTACAGCGAAACTGAAGACATTTCCAAAGCCTGTTGATGTAATGCCTTCCCTGACTGCTTGTACTGTTCTCCTTCTCTCACACAGACACACACAGAAAATTCTTTTCTAATAGAGCGTAACTCAGCTCATCTGAAAACTTTTGATGTGTTTCTTTCCTGATTACAGCCATAGTAGATGCCTGATAGTAGCTTAAGAATTCAAAAAAAAATTTATAAACAGGACAGAGAACTATATTGCCTATGAGTAAGCACACAAACTGTTAAATTACAGGAAATGACTGGAAATAATTTTAACCAAAGTTTCTTCTTACCTTCTTCAGCAAGTGCTATGAAAGACACGCTCCCTAGAACGAAGATGAAGAATTGAACTTTAGTAAACATCTTTGATCTGCTTAGAGAATAGCTTTCCAATCCTGAGACCAGATGGATTCAAATTCTGATTAATTTTTTAGAGGCAGGGGAGAATTGAGATCACAAAGAAATCACTGCAAAAAATAGTTTAGTATTCCAAATATTCCTTTAACTGCTGTAGTCTAAAGGGGGAAGGTTTTCCCAGATGATAACTGTACAGCTAAAGAAAACTGAGTGGTGTCGGCATTATTTTCTTTAGCCAAGGGGTGGGAGCATGCCTAAGGTGGTCCTCAAAGAAGAGCCAGGCCCGCCCTCTGCGCTCTGTTTGGTCAGTACTAAAATTACGATCTCAGCCCAGGTTTAAAGTTACAGGAGCTGTTGTGGCTTTCAAAGACTTTTATTTAGCAAAGGGGGAAAGGGTATTTAGGCAGAGCGAGGTGTTCAGGGAGTTCCCTCCCTTCTGCAAACTGTCCTTAAATATTTAAGGAACAACACTAAGGACATTTTTCCTGCTATTTCCAGCAGTGAACTGATGGGTTTTTTTATGTCAAAGAGAGCCCCCATGTTTATCTGAGCAAGTGTGGTAGTGAATGTGCATTTAGGGATACTGAAATAGTTTTAGGATGGGTTATTTAATTCTGCCATAAATACTGTCTGAATTTTTCTGTGTCTAAGTCTCTCTCAGCTTGTGTCCTCAAGTGACATGCTAGCTGTACTCTAGCATTTATTTCTGCCCACAGGCTTGCAGGCCCCAGTGTGCTAATATCACCCTACAGAGATAGAGGATTTTTCCTTTTTGTATGTAACTATTAGTAGTACAGCTGTACAGTGGTCTCTACAAGACTAGTTACTACTTGTATATGTTTCTGCGCATCAGTATACAAGACTAGATTAACACTCCACCAACATCTGTAACAGATACTTTTTCTCAGAAATAATGGTTGTTAGACAGGAACTGGGGCTGAAGCAGGACTTGGGGAGCAATGATTGATATCAATCCTTTTCCGAATCTTCCCTTGTCTTGGGCAAGTAATAGTCTCCTGATTTACATCTGTTTAGGAATGTGGTGAGTTTTAATCAGTGCTCACACGTGAACTAACTATAACAGTATGTCACTGAGTGGAGGAAGTATGTGACCTTCTCCCTCAGTTTCTGTACCTTGAAGTCCTGCGGTGCTAGGGCATCAGACTCTGAAGCATAGCAGCAGAAGCATAGACTTGTTTTCTTTCTGCTGACAGTTGTGGAGGAGGTAACCTCTGCAGAAGAGTGGGGCAGACATGGGAGCGGTTTTATCTTTAAAAAAAAAACCACACAAGAACAACAAAAAACTAAAACAAAAAAACCCCTAAAACATGGCTAGATTGTTTTGCCCAGTGAATGTGAGTCAGAGTTGTCATTAAGACCACAACACTTTGTGCTATAAAGGAGCAAAGCAAGTCTAAACGTAAGCAATGATACAGTGATGTAAAGAGGGCTGCAGATGGGAAATGCAATACCTTCCATAGGGCTTTTCTTTACTTTTTGAAAGTGATAGGTGCCAAAGGAATCTGTTACCTATAGAAATAAATGATGGTGCTATAACTGTGGTGTTTGTACTGAAGATCACTGGGAGAGTAGGATGAAAACAGTCAATGCTAATGCAAACAAACAACAGGCAATATTGGCTTATTGTCTTTAGAAAAACAGTAAAATATTCCCATATACTAACTTTCAGCATGTCTTGAATCTTAAAATCTGGGATTAATTATTCCTCGATAATGCTGCTTCAAATTTATGAGTGTTTGCTTATTGGGAAATGCCACTCATGAAACTGAAATTTGCTAGAGGAGTATGTCAGTTTTAATGAAACTTATTTTGAAAAACTGCAATGAATCATATTTTACCTTATCAGAATGGAATGTTTGGAATTCTGTATGTATTTTCAGAACAAAAAATGAATGTAGTACACTATGAAAGGCAAACTGGAACAAACTGACTTTTTAACATTAATAAATTCTCATCAGGAACAAAAAGAAGGTATTTTTAGGATTTCATACAATTTTCCTCAAAAGTACTCTGACCTTTCATTTCTATGATTATTCATATAAACAAATTTGTCTCGGGTTTAGGAATAAGCCTTTCTAAAGAAGGATAAGCTATTTGCTCAATCAGTTTCTTCCTTTAAACTGTACTGTATTCTGGGTATAGAACTGGAGCTCTTGAGCTTTCAGGAATTGGAGATGTCTAAGTTCCAGTAGCTACTTCAACACTTTTTAACATTTTTATTATTCTTCCCAATAAGGAATAGTTTCTCCTATACCAGCCTATTTCTCCTGCTCCAGCCTGTTCCTCAAAGAAAAACTCTTTAGGTAAATCTATCGAACTACAAAGAAGCTAATAAAATCAGCTTCTATCACAGTATTAGTGCAACAAAGGGAAGGAAATTTGCCTACAGGTACAAAACAAGTTAGTGAAAAAGCTAGGAATGTCTTACTAATTGTCATCTTGGGATGAAATCATTCCTTAAGGACAACCATGACTGGAACTTGCCTTCTAGTGAGGGCAGTCTGCTGAGTAAGGAGATGAAGGCTGGGAGCCATTGCTGAGCCCTCTGATTTAAAACATCAACAAAATTCTTTCAGAAGAGCCAATATACCCTTGGGAGGGGGTTTGGAGCCAGAGAGAGATGAGGGAGCAGTTTTTCTCTGAACTGTACCAAATTAAGGGGTTTTTAATGAAGCTATAGTTCACTGTATTATAATTCTGTTAAGCTAATAGGTTTTGTGAAAATAAAGGAATTATTCTAAGGTTCTGATTTAACAATCCATCTATGTTTAAAGCAGCGCTTAATTATGTGCTCTAGTTGTTTTGGAATAGAAGGTAAGTGCATACCTATATGTAAGTGTATGTCTTTGCTGATTGGTAGTGGACTTGTGCACGTGCTCAAATGCTGTAATGAAATGAGGTCTAAGTCTATGCAGAGATGTTGTCATTTCATCTTTTTTGTTCCGGGCATGTTATGATAATTCCCACAAATTGCCAGGATATGAGTGCATGGGTCACTGTCTTTTTTTTTTGCTAGGCAGCTCTGTGTTTTTAATCACAATGGTTTAAGGGAGGAGGTGGAAAGGGTCTAGAGTACAAGCAGCCCTTATGTTTTCATTTCATAATCTGTTCTTTCTGTCTGACCACATTAGTCATTTGCACAGCCTTGTGAGAGGCTTAGGCTGTCTCTAGTTCAGTAAGAGCAAAGAATGAAACATACTCGGGGAGTAGAAAAGTAGTGACTAGATCCTGCAAAGTGTTATGCCTCAATGGCAGAAGTCATGTGGGATGATGTTTTCCCCTGAATCAGTCACTGTTGCAATATGAACCCAGGAGCACTGAAGCCAGTGGAAGACTCCCCGTTGTCATAAATGGGCTTTGAACCAGGCCTTAAACAGCAACTCCAGTATCGGCAAGGGCAGCTTGCCACTGATTCTGTATAACTCTGCTGATAAGGTGGATGTCATGCAGGGGGTAAATGCAGGCAGCTTGATTTCTATGACTGTGCATGACTGTGTGGTTGCTTGCAGTATTAGGGTTGGTCAGTCTGCCTAAGTACACTCTTCTGAAAGTGTAGTGCTTTATGATGATCTCTTCTCTGGTTTGGCCTTATAATTGGCAATTTGTCTGGCACTCTATCCTGGAATTGATTGCATTTCTCTGCTTCACTGTCTAATCTGTATGTATACATTTAATTCATTTACACTGCAAAAACCTAGCTCCAGATTTCCTTTCCCTGCAAATGAACATTACTGTACTCCAGAAAGTAAGGACTACTGCGTAGGGCAAAGTGTGACAGTGAACTCTGGAGACAATGCTGATTCAGCTTCTGGGGTAAATGGGCTGGAGAGAAGAAGGAACTGTTGTTACAGAGCTCCAGGTGTAGCATGAATCTATTAATTGTACTTCATCTCAGATGACAATAAAATTATTACCGTTTTCCTGAAGTATCTTAGGAATTATTCCCCTTTTCACTGCAGATATCTCTAAAACACAAGGAATTATATATATCGAGGTCTAAACTTTTTAGGGTCGTATTACCAGAATTGATATTTGATTTTTTTCGTGTTTGATTTTTTTAGAAATCCTTTGAGGACACCTGTGTCTTCTAGGACTGATGTTCAGGAGTGCCAAGTGTGCAGAGCTCCTGTAAATTGACCAAGCCTGTGCATGCTTGTCCCTTCTGCAAACCGAGGCTCTAGTGTCTCAAACTGGAGGGAAGATAACATCTACGGTTTTGGGTTACCTATCAAAAGAAGCTGCCTAAACGTCAGTTATGAAAAATGCAACCTATGGATAGAATTTGCTTTCTATTTCCACTTCCAGAAGAATTTGTTTTGTGGATGCTCTCTGCTTATGACTTACACAGTGTTTTCTAAGACTATTATGTAAAGGATTCAAAAACTGAGATGGGCAACTCTATGCAGTGTGATTTGCTGAAAGATTTACCTCAAAGTAAAGCAAAGTTGCCTTGTTGAAAGCAAGTAATGAAAAATTGTAGCTATCATTCTGGGTGTCCTCCTCTTTCAAGTAAGAGAACACTTCCTCAAACTGAATCGGGTGTTTTTGTATTTCAGTACCTGCCAAAAGGGGGTGGGTTTGGCTGCAAAGGCAAAACAGGAAATGGCTTGAAAATTAATAAAGCTTGTAGAAAACAGTTTTTATGCTTCTGACCAAATACTGCAGGGCCCACAGCTGCCCCTGGGGTACAGAAACAGGAAATTCGGCAACAGAAAGAGACAGTATCTTTTTAGTTAGAGTAGATTTGCAAAGGATATAATCAAATTGGATGTTTAATTTACACTTTTTGAGTGTATTTTTAGTGAAAGAGTAGGAAGGGAAAATACAGGTTTACTTTCTATGTACTGGAGGTGTTGTAAGCTAAGATTTCACTTGTACTGGAGACGGTTCTGTAGAAAGAGAAATTCTAGCAGCACATGAAGCTGCACATTCATGGAAAATTCTGTAATAAGTCAGGAAGAAGCCAGGATATTCAAATCTGTCACCATGCTACAGTCTCTGACAATTTGTGGGACTCTGTGGGACAATAGAGGGATAATCTGGATATTCCTTTCATGAGATAGTTGTGTGGCCTTTTTATATGTGTGTAGAAAGACATCATCTGTATATGTACCTGCACATACTCAGGTCTACGTAGTGGACTTTAAACTGAGAGTATGGATGATTATGTTCCCATCTCATGGAGATACTTACATGAAAGTCAAAGATTCTTAGAAGGCTTTTGCAGAAATATAGACCCATGACCTCAGAAATGGCTGTTAGCTTCCCTTATTCACAAATTGTTAAAGTTGAAGTCATTGTGTCTCTTCATTGACTTGCGTAGGCCTTAAATAGCCGTGGCTTTGTGGTAGCTTTTGGTTTTGAGTCACTGTGCTCTTGGTTTCTAATTTCTGGAAATGCATTTTATGTGCAAGATATGAGAATACATATTAGCCTCTATTTAGCTTTTAAAATGGCAATCCAGAAGTTTTTTTGTCAGGGAGGTGTCAGGGAATGGGAGAACCGGAAGATGCTGCTTTCACCCTATTCATGTTTCAGTCATCCTTTCCTGACTGACAGGGACACCATTTTGATGTGAAGTCAGACTTGCAGCTGATGTAAGACAGAAGAAGAATTCACTGTTTGAAAAGTAAAATGTGTCCTGTAGGAAGGGATTGGTATTAGTATTGACAAACTCAAATATTCATATTATGCAGCTATTTTTAAGATAAGCAACTATAAATCAAATCCTGTTCCTTGACCATCTGTGCTCCTGACTGTAAAATATTATGTGCACAGATGTGTAAGCAACCCCAGCTGTCAGATGTAGAGAAGGGAGATTATTGAATCAGAAAATAGCAACAATGCTTGGAGATCTTAAGCTAGAATAGTAATGCTATTTATCAGTCAGTTTTAGAGACGGGGCTAGATTTTCAGCTGATATAACTAAGAGTTTCACCAAAATCAATATATACTAGTGTTCACAAACCAGCACTCCAATCTATGGGGCATAGAGGCAACCTAAAATATCTTATGATCTGATAAATGAGCACACACTGAGCCAGTGCCTCTGGGCTATACAGCAGGCTGATGGAGGGAGAGCAATTCTGAAGCAGCCAGGTCCCATCCTAGCCAGGAAATCCAGAGGTATTGAATTGACAGTCAAAATAAACAAGTATTTAAGGGGAAAGAAGTAAGCATCTAAACTTGCAATAGTTTCATTTTAGATTTATGGGCAATTGTTCTTTGTACAAGCTGCTTTTCTCCATGGTGCCATTTCAGTCCTGAAAAGACTTGATTAAGATGGGCTGGGAGAGGGAAAGGGTCCAGAGGGCTACACAGTAGTTTCAGTAGTTTTATGTAAGAGTGAGCTGATCTGTGTAAAATGTCAAGATTTCTCTATGATGTTTCAAAGTCTGTGGTTTGATGTTGAAGTGACTTTATCTCCTGCTTTTATCATTTCAAATTTGAAACTGTTTTTGGTTCATGCTGTAAGGCTTTTCATTAGAAGCAGATTAATTTGTGCTGCTTAATGCGAAGGCATGAATTCTAATCTTTTTTTAATTGAGTAACACCATTGCCTACCTGAAGGAAAATACTGGTTTGAAGGGAGTAGGACATGTTTGGTAGACAGTCTACACTGCATTTCTCAACAGGGTATGTATGTTGGTTGTGTATAAAGATCCCTGGAGCAGAGCTTCTCAGCTTCTTTCTCAATAAAGCTTTCTCCTGTGAGAGTGAAGTTCTCTGGGGGCACAGTCCTGAAAACATAAATTTCACTGAATGCCACAGGTTACATACAGTGTAAAAGCTGATTGTAGGGGGTGTGCATGCTCCCGAGGACACATCGGAGTTGTTGGGATTTCTGTCAGTATTTTATCCAGGAAAAGTCTTTCCAAAGTCTGCCAGCAGTTGTCTCTACGTGACATATGACAGAGTGACTCAGAGTTAAATATGGAATGCCCACTCTTTACTACTTTTAAACCTGTGGATGACCACCATGTATTTAACAAAAAATTATAAGGTTGGCATTGGTTTTCTTAGGTCAGGAGTGTTCTTTTAACTAGAACAGTTATATAAGGAAAGCAACACAGCAATGGAGCCAAAAGAGGGGAAAACACACATACTGTGTACTCAGTCTCTCATTTATTACAGAATGGTTCTATGAGTTTGTTTCTTAATACTTTCAAAGACTTTCACTGCTTTTATAGTGAGTTTATACAGATAAAGTAAATGTCTGTCATTAGGAATTTAATGTCCTCATTTTTTTAAATACATATTGTGTTAGTGTGCTGAAAATGCACGAAGAAATGTAATCCTGACACAATGTGGCTGAGATCATACCTGCTTGGAATTTGAACAGAACCCAGCACAGTCACTGCAATATTTGAAGCCATACTGTGTCCTAGCAGCCAGGCCATCAGCTCTCCAGGTGTCTTCAGTGTGGGGCAGGGTTTGCCTGGGTTTACAAGGAGATGGACGGACTGAGACACACACAGTATATGGGTGCAGCCAGTCTTTCTGTAAATGAGTAATTGTCTCTTTGAATAAGCTTGTGTGTCTTTTAGAAGAAATGCAGTGCACATGGATGAATAAATGAGAAATGCTACCCCCATTAAGTTCCACGACAAAATTCCCATTTCAACTCTGATTTTAGGGAGGAATCACAATGCGGTTTCTTTTCCTTTCTGTATACAAAGAATGTTTCTAAGAATAAGCAGCTTCATGAAGGCAGTGCAAAGATGAGCAAAAGCTCGTGGACAGAATAGTTGTGCTTCAAATGGGGGAGGGCAGGTGGGGGCAAAAAAGCAGGCTGATTGTGAGGATGGATACTTACGAATGTGGAAAAAGAGTGAACGCAAAGTGATGTTCTCCAGCGGCCTTTCCTGACTGTGACACATTTCATATAATTGGGATTTATCTGCAAATACAAGTGAACAAACAGAAAGAGACCATCTACGTAATACTCTGCAGCCACCAGAGGGAGTGATATGTTCACAGGTACTGTTTTGTTTAAAATGCACTTGCTGCAGGGCTGGATTCCACCACTCCCCTAGTCCCAGTGAGGAAACTGAGCAGAGAAACAGGCTGCAGACAAGTAAGGTTTTAGGCTGCAATTTTTTTGCCGCATCTTCAAGCAGCAGCGTGTTTTTCCACCCTGGCTACATGTCCAAATGGGCATGAAAATACATGCTTCAGTGAAGGGTTTAGTGAGAGAAATAAGGCATAGTTGATCTTTCAATAGTAGAAACCATGGGTTTTCTTGAAGTGACAGCTTGTTGTGGTGACCCCAGCTCACCTTCTGACTGGCAACCAAATTCAACAGATAGTAGCAATTTGAAGAATTTTATTAAGGGGCAAAGCATACCTCAAATGAAACCAAGCACTGAAATCGGGGCGGGGGGGGGGGGG
>NW_008824934.1:4685079-4694386 GCF_000699105.1 Pygoscelis adeliae | reverse complement strand
TGGATGTTTCAGCTATTTTGCAAAATCTGGATTAATTCACATATTATTCCACTGACATGTAGCTGAATCGTGTACTGTAATCTCTTAAAAATAGAATACTATACCAGTCAATTTAATAAAGGGTCTCAGCTGCAACTGCTAATGCTTTGTCTAGGAGAAATACTAGACTAATAGCATGCCTTTACAATTATTTTTGCCAAATGTTTATAATATTGGATTGTTTTCCTGAAAAATAAAATGAGTAAGTATCATAGCAAGGGAAAGAAGAACAACAGAGGACAGCAAAAAAATCTAATGAATGTTCATCGTAGTTAAAACAATGATTAGATTCAGGGCTTGATTATTTTCTGAACTACACTATAAATCATTTATGTATGGATAAAACGAAATGATGACTTGGGAATATGTAGAGGGGTGGAGTTCCCAGTCTGGGTGCAGAAGGTGGATCTAGAGGAATCCGATTAAACTGGAATTCACAAAGATAGACCTTATCTTTGTGTTACTCAAACCATTGCACGCGATCACTTTTTGTGATATTAGCTTGTCAGTAATAACTCGAGGGAGAGAAGGGAAGGCAGTTCAAATGCAGGATTTTCCTATCTAAGGGGTAAGTTAATTCATGCTTTAAATTAGGAAATAAATGTTTTATGTTTTGCTCTGTATTTGTAAGACCTGTCTTGCATAAACTAATTCTAGGACACAAAGGAGAATGAGATAGTTGCTCTCTTGGAGGCCTGCTCACCACTTTAATAGCCCCAAGCCATCTACATGTCTCTGGATCAAGGCACTATTGTATTGTTAAAATATAAATATTTAAAAGCCCGTGCCTTTTAAAATGGAAATGCTGAAAGCTTTTGAGGTGAATATCATCTAACTTTAAAGCTCCATCCTGTTGCTGCTTCTAGTTATTTCCATATGAAACAGTAGGGAAACTGAGGCACTGAGCGCTATAGTAACTTTTCCACAGTTACACAGTAGATCAGGAGTGGAAATAAGTATTGCAGATTCTTCCTCTAGTGCCAACACTGTCTCTGTTCTAGAAATTGTCATTAAATATAAGCAGTGAATTAAGAGGGGGTTTTTCTTTATTGGAATGTTAATATCTTCTTGGTTTCTCTGCAGGAAACTGAATTAGAGGACTATGATTCATGTATTTGTAGGCGTAGGCAGCTGTACACCAAGTACAATACAAAGATTATTAACAATTTTAATTGCCTGCAAGCACTATTGATAATACAGCATCCTTTAGGAAAAAAGATTACTCCTAAAACAAGGGCTTTCAATCCATTTATCTTATATTCTGTATAGCCTGTAAGTCTTACAGCTGCTTTATCCCTTCCCCTGTTTAAAAAAAGGGAAGCTGAGGCCCTGAGGTATTACGCTGTAAGTGTGAGTAAAGGTAAAACGCTGTTTTTTAGATGGATTTTTTTGCTTGAGAACATGTATCCAGGGAGTCTGACCTGTACTTTATTAACATGTAGAATATTTATGTTGCATAAAACTGCATGCACATAAATCTTCCAGAAAGCTCATCAGGATTTATGGAGCTCTATTCTTGGCTCAGCAGTTGTGACCCTGCATCCTTCTGCTTTTGCCCTCTGTCACTTAAGGTAATAATGATGTGCCACATGGCAGCAGGCAGTACCAGCCACTATTTTTTAAAAGTAACAAAGTGTCTGCTTTACTGAGTGATGCCCGGTAGCCATGCTATCAGTGACAATATTTCAGTATACTGTATTTTCTGAAAAGTCACAAGTCTAAAAGCAAACTAAAAATCATTAGGGCTTTCTTGAACATTTGCATTAACTAATCCTTTATTGGATGATTTTTTTTAGCATCAAAAGTGTATCTAGAATGATTCATCTTACTCCAAAACTAGTCATTAAAACACTTCCCAGTGGCACAACTTGTAACTGTATTCCTTTGGCCATCCCACAGAACAGCATGTAATACCTGGTTGGAATAGTAGCCAGAGGAGATGCTCTTCTGGATAACACGTGACTTTACATCATTTTGGTGAAAAGAAAGGTCTCACTTTTAGGGACCCAGAAATAGCAATATAACAAAAAGTAACTTTAAACTAAGTGCCCTTCCCACCACCATCAAAATCTTTCATTGTTAGTAACTCCAAACATTCCAAACTTGTTTCTTGGTGGGTAACTTTTAAGGAGGACTGCACAGATGCCGTATCAATGCCTTGACAGCTATGTCCATGATAGTCACATAAATGCTTTGACACTGACATAGTACTGGCTGTGGTAGCTTTGAATAATTGGACTGCTTATGCACCTATTAAGAAGTTAATTTCAAACCATCTTCCTTAAAACAAATAAAACCTTCTTGATAAAGGAAGAGCAGAAAGCTAGACTTGTATTTGCAGGAAAAGCAAATAAACTGTTTATGAAATAAAATCTGTATCAGAAGAAGCCACATGTATAATTTTAGCAAGTGTTTGCCTAGCTTCAGCAGAAGGAACTAAATAATTTGTATAAGTGTCTAGGTCAAGAAATAAATTGAAGCTTTTCATTATATGCTTAGATAAGACATTTCTGACCATTAAGTTATAGGAGATGACTTTGGAAAATTCGGAAGATGATATCCTACTGAGGAATATCATAGAGAAAATGTAAGAATTAACAAATTAAATCCCTGGTTAAAAAATTAAAACACTTTCTAAAAGGAAAGCATAAATTAGTAGTTAAAATTAATTTTTCAATTTTAGTTTTTTGTTGAAAGTGTTTTGTTGGGCATTTTTGGCTTCTCTATTTTTAGTCTGCAGCCATTTCATGATCCCTAAAAATATTTTTTGCTTATAGCGTAGCCTGAGAAAATGGAGAGAATAGTGCATTCCATGTGTTACCACGTGAACAACGTTTTTACCATATTCATCTTCTGTGCCATTAACTTCCTGAAAAATTTACAAGAGCCTGAAGCAAACATGCTTTTTCTTCTGGGTTCCCTTCAAATTTGAGTTTTCAGAGACTTCACTTACTCCATTTTTGTGACATTGATTTATTTTTTATATTACTAAAAAAAAAAAATTATGTAGAACCATCCCAGAGATTGTGATGACTGAGAACTACACTCTACATACTGCCAGCACTACTGCTCATTAACTTCACTAACATTCCCCAGGGAGGAAATTCTGCCTTTTATATTCTTTTGGTGATGTTTCTCAGCTTTAATATCTTTAAAATGAGGCAGCCCCCAAAATTGTAGAGAACTGTATAAGCAGATGTGTGAAGGAGTTAATCCAAACATTGATTATATACACAAAACAGATATGCCTCCTGACAAAGGGCAGTGAGTTACCGTTGCACAATGGCACTATGTAGTAGTGTGGGACGACTTCTGGATGCTGGAACCGTGCAACCAAGTACTAAGACACCTCCACCTCCCAATACTAAGGGTCCCACTGAAGTTCTAGTATTTAAAACTACCACGTACCACTGCAGTATCAGCATGTAGGCTGAAAGAAGTTGTGTTAAAGAGAGCAGCTGTGCTAGTGATTACTAATGCACCATTCAAAGTGTGACTGTAATAAAATTCTGGAGGTTATGTCTGGTATTGCTGAGTATCAGAGAAGTACCCCCAATTCGTTGCCAGTGAGGTAAGTAATTTCTGAAGCAGTTATGAAAGCTAGTCATGGTAATAATTAGCATTGGTTATCAACATCTTTTTGAAAAGCAAATCCAGAGGCAGTATTACAAGACTCCAAACGTTTTCCTTTTGGGGATTGTTGCAGTTGCTGATATAATTTCACCTGACACTTCACCCATCTTACTAACACGGCGAGTGAAATGTCAGAAGGCATTAAGTCAAAATATGCTGCGTTTCCTAAGGGACACTATGCTTCTGTATAGCCAGAGAAACTTGTAAGAGGATGGAAAGATCACTTTAGAGTGGAAACAAATGAATGACTAGGATCATCTACCATTAACAGGACTGTAGATAACTTCAGTTATACCAAGAGATTGGTAACTATAATGAGTTTTTGTCATCTTGCAAACATTTTTTGCATACAGTAAAGTGTATGGGCCTCTTCAACATTTACTTCATACTTTAAAGGTAAAAACAAGTCCTTTGCATCAGGGGATTTCATCCCATTGGTGCGTGGATCTTTGTCACCATTTTGTTTGGTTTTGTTCTTCATGTGAGTATAAAAGACCTAGGTATTTATTGACTTTAGAAAGGGAATTTGCTTTACTTAATGTAGAATTAAAAAGGATGATAGATCTGTCCACAGAAAGAGCTCTACAGATAAATTGTAAGGGCCAAACTTTCAGTTGTTTCCGCTAGAGTGCCCTCTCTGGATTTTCTGTATTTGATTTAAAAAATAAAAAACAAACCCAAAACAACAAAACGCCAAAAAACAGCACATGCATTCTCAGATATGGACACATACACACAAACATACATTTGCACACCCTTATTCTGTCAGTTTACTTCCATTTGAACATAGTGCGAGATTCTAGTGTTCTTTGTCTTGCCTCAAGTCCTAATCTATTGTTTGTTGTCCCTTTGTACTTCTTAGTGCTGTATAGCTCCAGTGCAGAGATGGATGCATTTTTCTGGAGTAATTAGTTTGCAGAAAGCCAGTTGTTCAGAATTAACCTGTAAAATATGGAATTGCACACTTGTGGGAACGGTGCACGTAACTTAATGTGTGCACTTCAAAGGGCAGTTTTCAAGCCCTATTTTGAAATTACAGTGTGATCTTTTAAGCACTTAGTTGTTTTTCATGAAGTATTTTTATGGTGAAGGGCAACAGAGAGGTGTGTAATAATTATTTCCATTATTTCTACCACTCAGCTGATGCTTGGAGTTCCCACTGACACAAAATGCTTTCTGTGTATTTAAATCCATGAAGTATATGCAGCAATAGTCAGTATGGTAGATGGGAGAAATGGAGTAAGCACAAATTACTGTCTTGGGTTTCTTTTTCCTCTGCATTAGAAAAAAGATCTAGAAGATCTAGCCTGGGTTTTTTTTTTCTTTCCCCGTTGTGACGAGCTTGTACCACCACATCAAATAAGTTGAATTAATACAGCTAAGGAATGTAGCTTGTAATGTCTTCGTGAAATCCCCTTACCAAAGCAAACTGAGGAGTCATTAAAAGACCTTGACCTCCAATTAAATTAGCCGTGCCTTTGTAAATGGAACTGTTTTCTTGCTGGGTGTATATTTGGTATGAATTTGCATAAAATCCTCACAAGCACATCATCTTCTTTGGTCTGGAAAAGATATTCAGCCCATTAATGTTGCAATGTTAATAGCAAAATGAATTCAAGTCCTTGTGTTTATTTTGGGTTTTTTTGGTTGTTAGGGTTTTTTATTTTGGTTTTTTTTACTCTCTGCTGTACCATGCAGACCTAACGATCTGGAGGGGTTTTATACTCAAAGAATATATATGTGGTGTTTTTATAAACATTAGCTGTCAACTGTTTTAATTGCTGTAAATCTATTTGCTGTTCATTAGAACAAAGAAAACTCTCCAAAGGGTTTTCTAGGTAGCACAGAGTACAAATTAAAACTATATACTTCCTACTGAGAGAATACAAATTTGCTTCCCAGATATTTCGGAATAATTTCTGGGTTTCCGTCTTTACAGGAAGGGAAAACTTGCATGTTTTTCACTAGAACATACACCATTTGTCATGCTTTACCCTCTGCTCAGCCAGATTGCACGGTGGCATGTGCAGCCTCTGAATGCCTTGATAAAGTGTTTAGCAGTTGTTCTCCATAGAAGGGCTAGAAAGAATGAGTGTGCAGTGCATGATTTAGAGGAAATCAGTTCCCGAGAGTTGTTAGTTCCTGTCTTTTGAAGCAAATATGCCATGTTTATAATGGCAATCATGGGTTAAAAATAACAATCTACTTAGCTTTACATCAGAGCTGGATTAAATTTTGTCGTATCTTGGGGCTTTGAGAATTTGCTCATACTTCCTTCCTTCTCTATTTAGCTTCACTGCTTGAAACTTAGGTGCAGGTTGAAACAAGTTTCAGATATGAAAGTTATGTTCAATTCCCACTGCTACTTTAAAGTCGCTGACTTTCATAAATTTTCCTCTACAAATCCTATGTTGGATTTCCTATATATATTTTTACTTAAACTCTGAGATTCTAAAGAATTCTGAGATTCTAAAGAATCTCAGATCTCTGCCCTCCCCGAGGTTTTTCAGATCTTGACAGACCCATTGGTGAATCTGACCACATAAATAGCGTTTGAGGAGAAACCCGAGACCGGCTTTACTTGTGACTTTATTACATAGAAGAGTGGCAGTGGATATACACGAGCATATCTCTGTTCAACAGCTTAGGAGAACTTTACTTTTAGTCTCCTTTAATTTGCTTTAAAGCTGTGGTAATTCTGGACCAGTATATAAAGTATGTAGAGGGCAAGCAGTTGACTACGCTGTAGTGGCTGGATACAAACTCCATCCTGAGGGAAAAAGGAAATGTAATTTACACTGTTCCATCTCTTGTGAATGCTTTTAGTGATTGTAAATGGTTTACAACACGATAATGACCACGTCTGCTTAAGCCACATTGTCTAGAGCAGATGACGGAAGTCTTTTGATGGGTTTAGGCTGGTCTCATTTGGCTGCTGAACTGCAATGTCTAAAGTTTTCAAATTCAATCATTGCTGCTGTCACATTGATTAATTTTGATGTAATTTCCCTCCCAGTGGCATGGCAGCAGCAGTGAAGGACTGGGCAGGTGTAATACAAGCTTCAGTTCACTTCAGTTTCATCTCATGAATTGTAAGACAAAGGAATATACCCTTTTTCTCTTTTGCTTTTTCAGTCCTCCTTAGATGTAAGATCAGAGGGAAGACTGTCCAAAGGTGCCCCTCAGCTGCATTCATAAAAACATGCCTGGTCATAGCACAGGGGAAGATTTTTCTCAAAAGAAAAAAGCACTAAATCCAAAATGGTAAATATCTGAACAAAAATGGGACTTCTGTTTAGAGATGTTGTTTAGCACTTGATTTCAGTGTTTGATTAATTGATTAACATACTGTTAGTCATTCAAGTTTGAACATTGGTTCCCATGACACATTGCTAATGTATGATAATGAGGAGGAAAACCCTTATGTGCACCTGGTACAGCAGGCTTGGACATGATGTGTACCTTAACTCAGTGAAGCATAAGCCTGGAATAATAACTTCCTTCATGGAAAAATAAGCTCAATTAGCTGTTCAAAAATATGAATGAGGAATGGACAGTTTTCAGTTTCAGTCTCTTGTAAGTAAGGATTTATTGGTTGAGATCTGAATCCTTCATGTGTGTCTGTACTATGATCGCTCTTTCTTTTTTCTTCCATTACTCAAATTATTTTGGGAAGTTTTGAGCAGTTAAGGGGAGGGCTGGAAGTTTCTAAGGGAAAGATGAAACCTCCGTCATTCTTTCACAAAGCTATTTCTTACTTCACTAGGCAGGGAAGTGAATGTTTTTTCTGTTAGTTTCCTACCGCTTGCCATGATATAGTACTGCAAGCACACTAAAGATCCAGAATCAGTGTGGCTTGTCAACCCCTGTTTTATTTCAGAGATTTCTCTTAGCAGTATCCTGAATAGAAAATTAAAGGAACGGAAAGCCAGATCTTTGTTTTAGTCCAAAGCCTGCCTGCTGTTCTGCTTATTCAACTCCTACAACTGGGAGGTGCAGAGAGAAATTGGTTTTGCCTCTTCATTCTCCACAAAAAGATTTGACACAAACTCCTCCATAGTTCTTTGATTATGAAATTGTTACCCTGTTTGTTTTACAAGCATGTTTTTCAAACCCATCCTGTCCCCTTTGCCTTCGGGGAGCCTGGAAGCCACGATCATAGATAAATGAGCTGATAGTTGAGATTTGATCTATGTAGGATCCCATCTGTGTGGGGAGAAGAATATTTGGTTTTTGTTTGGTGTCAATTTCTAATTGGGAAGCTTGTGCTTTTTCAAAACTGTATGAACTAAAATTTAGTACTGGAAGTATTTTTGGATAACAGGTGAGAAAGCTAAGAGGGCTTTGATTGGGAGTACTGAAGAAGCATAGATTATAAACAAATCTTTATTTCTGAGACTACTCACTGGAGCAATTTTGTATTTTACCTTAGTGTTATTGAAGCCAAACAAAGTCCTGATATGCATTATCTATTGCGACGTACTTCAAAATTCCCCCACCCCCCAAAAAGAAACCACAAAAGCAGATCCAGTAGGTGATTGGCAATCTATGATCTAGTGTCCCTGTTA
Source organism: Pygoscelis adeliae (assembly GCF_000699105.1). Classification (NCBI taxonomy): domain Eukaryota; kingdom Metazoa; phylum Chordata; class Aves; order Sphenisciformes; family Spheniscidae; genus Pygoscelis; species Pygoscelis adeliae. Next base: position 4,686,146 of record NW_008824934.1, on the reverse strand, counting down.
CTGTAACAAATAGCCAAAAGGTATGACAGGCTGTGCAGGTAGAATGAAATTCAAAGGACAGGAGCAGCAGCATACAATAGGCTTGTAATTTGGCTCCTCTGCCTTAGTGCAATGAGGGAATTAGAAGCTAGCTTTGCTCCTTGCATTTGCTTCCCTTCTCAGGTCCTGCATTAGTTAGGCTTGCTCTGTGACACCTCTGCTGTCTTACTGTATGCCTCTCTAAAAATAGCACATAAGAACACCACCTGGATTACATCTTTTATTTTCTTGCATGGAGTGGTTGAGGCTGCTTTAATAGGCCACTGGAAGAGGAAGAAGTGAAGCACGGAGTATAGGTAAACTATAGAAGTATGGTGAAACTTGCTAATAGCTTATCAGAAGAGACCAGAGTGGTTGTGGAATGACCGCTGTCCTGTAGGGCACAAGAGGGTGCTGTACACCTAGCAGACAGCAGGCTAAACCCCTTATTTAGTAGTACAGGTTATTGTAACTGACTGATGCAAATAAAAGATTAAAGAAGTAAAGCTTTAATATCTTCTTAGATAGAAAGCTTTGCAGAATCTCCTTCGTGCTATCCAAAATTGCCTGGAATGTATGGTAAGTGAATGAAGCTTCAAAAAGATTCAAGAGAATTTCTATGTTGTGAGGGAAACAGATGAGGTACAGAAATAAGCAGGAGCTAAGGAATTAATAAAGCTGAACAGACAAAATGAAACAGGAAATGTTATACAGAGAAAAACAGGTCAGGAAGAAACTCTCTGAAACCAAAGACAGCAAGGGAAAGGTGTCAGACCATGGCAGGCGGCCTGTGATGGCAAGCACTGCAGCTTGTCTTGTGTAGCTGAAGATCAGAGCTGTTACACGTTGGCAGTGAAACTCTGTTTGCCTGGGTGCTGTGGGAGCAGGGCCAATGTTTGACAAACCTACGGGATACCTATACCAAAATATCCAGAGCCTGATAGTAATCCCTAGTCTCCTGCCAACCCCTTCACAAATATCTCAGGAAAGTTCCACAGATTCTGTGGAGAAACTGCACATTGCGTATGAGTGTGCAGAATAAGCTGTGA
>NW_008824934.1:4658381-4685005 GCF_000699105.1 Pygoscelis adeliae | reverse complement strand
AGCGAAAGAAAGGTCTGTTTCTTACAGAAAGGAGTGGTAGTTTTAGCAAGGGCTGGTGGAATTTTTAGGGAAGCTGAGTCCTGTTCCTACCCCTGCCACTAACATGTTCTTGGATCTTTCACAAATTGTGCCGTATTGTCTGTAGTCTCCCATCTGTGAAATAGGCATAATAATGCTGAGGCATCTTTGAAAAGCAAATGTCAGAGTCTGATTCTGTACATTTGAAAGAAAAGGGGTGGGTCTGCATAGGAGGAGCCATAGGGGCCCTTAAGTCCTGTGTATTGGTAACTTCACTAAATAGAGAGCTAGATCTCTCTCTATAAAGTTATCATTACTACAAGATATCAAGTCAGTTCTGCTTTTCTGTGTTAGGAACAGCTTTATCTCTGACCTAAAGCCTTAACTGAATTAGGGGCAGAAAAACAGTAAACTACAGCAGGAGCAAGTGTTTGCAAGATATGGCCTTAAAAGTTTAAAAAGCATCAATTCTGCATGAGAAGTACCAGTTGCAGTTACTTGTTGATGCTGATTCATTGAATCCTGACCATGAGAGTTATTTTGCATGGGTCTTCTTTATTCAGAGGTAGCCTATCAAACTTCCACTTCCTCTGTAATTTAAAGGTAAATATTTTAAATAATCATATCAGGAATTTAATTGGGCTTTGCCCTGGTGATTTATAGAGGCAACTGTGCCCATTTCTTTCTGGGTGGTGTTTTAAAAGTAATTTAAGACATGAAAGACACCTGGAGCAGGATATGTGTTTATGGGAAGGATCTAGAGGCTGGCTCAAGGTGGTTTAGCTAAAAGACCTATGAATTAGAAACAAAGTGTGTTGCAAAATGTGAGAGAGGGGTGTTCAAATGTATAACCCTTCCTGGCATATTCATTTCCTAACAGCAGTTCACAGAATTGCTGAGGTTGGAAGGGACCTCTGGAAATCATCTAGTCCAATCCCCCTGCTCAAGCAGAACAGGTTGCCCAATGCTGTCTCCAGTTGGGTTTTGAATATCTCTGCTGATGGAGACTCCACAACCTTTCTGGGCAACCTGTTCCAGTGTCTGACCACCCTCACAGTAAAAAAGAAGTGTTTTCTTGTGTTCAGATGGTTTTTAATCTGTGCCCATAGCCTCTTTTTCTATCAGTGGGAGCTATTGAGAACAGTCTGGCTCCCTCTTTGTTCCCTCCCAGCGCTTCAGTGTTTCTACATACCTACTAAAGGAGAGGTTGATAACACTGCTTTCATTATTTGAGTTTAAGTGCAGGTATCTTGGGGAGAATAGACCATCTTACAAGGAAATTCTTGTACCCTGTCCTGGATGAAAGATACTCCTGAATTTAGTTATGAAATATGACCTTAAATCAAGATCACTGGGCTCTTTTTGACCTAGGAATGAGCTTTCCAAAGGTGTTTGAGTTTGTGCTCTAATCTTCAGGACACATGCACCCAAATACAATCTGTCTCTTTAGAAAAATCTTCCCTCATAGCGCATAGGTGTGGCCCAAGCACTAGAGTCCCATTTCTGTCTGCTTACACAATGTGCATAAAGAGGGAGGGATGGAGTTAAAAGTTAAGCTTGCAGCTGGCAGAGGACTTGCCTTTCTGGGTGTGGATTTGGGGATGTCAAAAACACAGACGCCTTGTTGAAAAACCATCTCTGCTGTCCCATGGGAAACAGGCAGATTGATTGTCAAATATTTCAACCCCCCGAAAACAAAGAAAATCTGTTCAGTTTTAACTAGCTGAAGATTTGATCCACAATTTGCACTTTTATATGGCCCAACAGACATTACCAGTGCTGTATATAGAAAGTAGCTGTTTTGGTCATTAAAACAGGAAGAAAAAAACCCTCACTTTTGAGACCATATTCTTTGTTGCTACATTAAGTTATACTTCTTGGTTAAAAGATAATGAGTCACATTTAAATAATGTTAATGTGCTTGCTTTGAAGGCTGAGAAGGCGTCCAGAAACAGCACAAATCAGTGGTCCTTGTCTTTGGGCTCCCCCCCTTGCTGCTCTACTGTTCCCTGTTTTACAAATGAAAGGGAAAACAGTCCTCAGCGGTCAACCAGGATACTTCCCTGACCCTCGCTTGCATTTCTGCAGGGTATTGATCACCTTGATGTAGGCTCATGCAAAGAAACAAAATAAGTGATTTCATCAGGGTTTATTACCTGAAGCGCTTTTTAAGCATAAGCTGTAGCTGTCAGAGTCACAAGATCAGGTGTGATTTCCCATTTGCGGGGATATACAGCAAATATGCAAACAGGCTCTCAGCTTTTTTTAGCTCACAAAAGCAAGGGAGTCCTTTGAAAGATACTCCGTTTACCCAATCATCGCTTTCCCTTACACTGTACAGCATTATAATATTCTGACAGTGTAAATCCTCACATTTGCCTCCCTCCCTCTTTCCTTCAGTCATTCTCCCTCCCCCTCCCAAGACTGCTGCTATCGGATCTGTGATGATATGTGATCTCCTGGATACAATCTCACACACACACAAGTACCAGGCACTGCTGCTCAGCTGAGCAAAATGTTTTTCTCTTAGAAGTGGTGCTCATCACAGCTTTCAAATCCTTGATGATGTTGCCATGCTTTCCTTTCTGCCTTCTGCCTTCTTCTGTCTTTGTCTGCCTGCTTTTCTTACCCGTGGGTCATTTTTGCCCTGCTGTCTGTAGCTGTATGGACTACCACACCATAGATTGCCGGGATCAAGGACTCCCAAGTGTTCCTAATACATTTCCATTGGATGTACGGAAACTTCTTATAGCTGATAACAACATTCAGGTGATACCAGCTGATTTCTTTATATTTTATGGAGATCTAGTCTATTTGGACTTCAGGAATAACTCCCTCACCTCTTTAGAAGAGGGTACTTTTAGCAGTTCTACCAAACTGGTGTATTTAGACTTAAGCTACAATAATTTAACACAGCTTGATGCTGGGATATTCAAATCAGCAGAAAAACTGATAAAATTGAGCCTTGGAAACAATAACCTGGTGGATGTGGATGAGGCTGCTTTTGAGAACCTGGAACAGCTCCAAGTGTTAGAATTGAATGACAATAACTTACAAAGCCTAAATGTGGCAGCCCTAGAAGCGCTTCCTTCTCTGCGGACTATACGCTTAGAGGGCAACCCTTGGGTCTGTGACTGTGACTTTGCCAATCTTTTCAGCTGGATACAGGACAATGCATCTAAGCTCCAGAAAGGTAAAGCTTGGTGGCTTACAGTGCAGTATGTACGTTTCTCTGTATGTGTCTTGGAGGGAAGGAGGGTTCTTGGTCAAATTGTCTGTGTGCTGCCTGCAGTGACCCAAACTGCATTTGCATGCTTTCAACAAATGAGTCCATTAAAATGATGTTGGCTTCCTTTTAGCAGCAGGTTCTCCTCCCAGTTAAGAAATAAAATTTAAAAATTAAGCCCTAATAGTTTTGATTTATACACTAAACTTACATAGGCAGTGAAAGAGCCTTTTCAAATTCATTCAGCCCAGAGCTGGTTCTCTTGCAGACTTCAATTTCTCTCTGGTAAATATATTTTCTACAGTAAGCCCTTTAAGCAGCTAAACATTCTGTGCCAGCTCCTGAGGAAAACTCATTTTTCTCTCATTTTACTGATCAGCTATAAAGCTGCTACAGAAGAGTTAAATCCCCATTTTATGCAACTATGGTTGTCAGCCCTTTCCTGGAAGTATTTTGTTGTGATACCCTGTGTTTGAAAGTCTCTCCAGTAGCTTAATTTTGGCTCTTTTCATTAAAATAGCACTGCTTCCAATATTAGGAATAAATTTAAATGGCTCTGGAACACCCCAAGATGCAGGATATATCATTCTGGTATTTGGGCCAGTAATTGTCAGAAATAGCGGGGGGGGGGGTAGGTAGTATTAAGACTGCCATGGATAGGGAATCCAAACTCTTGCTCCCCATTTCCCACCCGACCCCAAAGCGTCTCTGAATCCAGCTTTAGCAGGAGATCATCTCACAGTTCATGCCTCCCAACAAGCGCTAGGGCATAAACTCACACCATTGAGCTGCCCAGCCACTCGCAGAAGGCAAGCTGCTTGGAGCATAAAAACTTTATGGGCTACGGGGGGGTATACAAGTATTACCTGACATGAAATCACTGGTGTCTGGGCTGTGTCTGAGGGGGGATGTCTGTGCAGAAGACGGTGAGGGCTAAAAGGCTGGGGAGAAGAGCTCAGGAGAACGGGTTGAGGTCAAGTAACTGTTTCTTTGAATTCAGACAAAAAGGGGGGAAAAAACATAGTGAGCCTACAAGTTTCAGAGGTCTTTTCTCTCCAGTCTTGATCATCAGAGTCTGCAGTCAGCTATTCAAGTTCTTCCTATGCTCATGACCATGGGTAGCATTTTTTTTAATATACTCATCTAGGTTGCCCTAAATATTCTTAGCTCTAAAACAGCTGTTTTAAGGAAGAAGTCATCTGAGGAAGAAGCACTGGGTTTTTTCCTGTCTGCCTCAGTGAAAATTTCATCTTGATTCTTTCTAAACCAAACCTGGGCCTGTGCTCCCACCTTCCCTGATGCTTTAGCTGAAGTTTGCTCTATCTGAACCAAGTATTTGCCCATCTCTCATGCTTAAACATCAGTTCACTTTCCCCGCGCTTTCCATCTCTTTTAATGAACTTCTAGCTCCTTCCCCTTTATCCAATCTGAGTCTGTGCGGTTTGAGAATCTGTCCCAGCCCATCTCTTCTCTTCTGCCCTGTCAGTGTGTTAAAGTGTATCTGAACTTATGTCTGGAAATCTCAAGTGATTGAACTTTCCCATAGTATTGCCAGTGTTCCCTGGTGTCTTGCAAGCTTAGAGATGCTTTCTCATAGCATTTTCTCTCATCCACAGTTGTGTTCCAGCCAAATAGCTAAAAAATTACTAGCTCATCCGGATCTTCGAAACTTTCAGTTAGATTTGATTTGGGAAGACAAGGAGGGAAGGAGCAAATATTCAAATGGTTGGTTTTATCAGAGCTGTCCCCCTGACGTGGCCTAAGCAAATAATTAGCATTTGTTCCCAGGAGCAAGTCCCCTGATATGTTTGCAGCCAGTCATATCAGTAAGATCCAGTGCATGTATGCAGAAAAGCATGCGAAGTCAGCGTTTTCATTGCTTGTTGTGAGCTGCTGCCACAAAAGTAATGGCTGTCTCCTTTAATAAACTAGCAAGACATTATTCATGAAGGTGAGAGCAGAACTAAACCCAAAAAGGAAAGACTGTCTCAATGACATTTTAAAACCACAGGGCCACAACTGAGTGCCTTTCAAAACAACTTTTGGAAAGTTAGTGTAAAACTAATTATTAGAATTATGATTTGATTGCATTTTATATGCAGTTTTCAGTTTAACGATGTCACAACATTATACCCATTAGGAACTAATCATGCTAGCATTACTTGTCTGGTTATACTTGCCCAAAGTCACGTTCGCCTGGCCTCCCTGGGAGGGGTGGGAAGAGCAACTCACTGAAAGATTCAGCATTTAGACTCCCTGGCTTCCTCACGGTACTGCTGCAAGGCTGGAGGCAGAAGTATTCTTGCAGCAAACACATCAAGATAAGTAGGGCAGCAGGCGTTATGTCTGGAAATACAGCAAGAGAAAAAGATACGGATGAATTTTCAGGGCCCAAGAGAAAAGCTTAGTTATCTTGGCTGCATGCTTTTCCTTTATAATTCTGCATCAGCTCAAGCATTTGCATTGCATGGCCGATACAAATGGGAAACAGCAGGAAGGAAAAAGGAGTTGGCTGGTGTTTGTATTCTCGTGGTTTTCTTTAAGAATAAACTGTGATTAGCAGTACAGAATGGTTCCATGACAGACTGAAGTTCCCCAGCCTTTAAATAGCAGACTTTGTAACCTGGGTTTACTGAGAAGGGAAACAGTGTGGAAGGGTGAATGACAGTAAACTTGCATTGGTGATCCCCAGTCCTTTCATGAAAAGTACAAAGCACTGCAAAGAAACTAAAGGCTCCGTACACTGTCGTGTGTCTTATGGGGGCTTGGGATGCTTCAGAATAGGTTAGACAAGAAAGGATATGCCAAAGCAGAAACGAGGCACCCCCCCACCAGTCTGTAGATGAACTAGGATCCAGGGCTGCCATTTGCAAGTGTCACTGTAGCATAGCAATCCCTCAAGACTCAGAACTGGTAAGAAGAAACAGGAGATAAATGGCTGGGAGAAATACATTGACAGATAGATTTAGGTTCTGGGCATTCATTTTGATTCCTCACTTTGAATGACACTTACAGTAGTTTAATGTGTCCTGTCTGCGTGTCTGAGAGAAATCACTCAAGCTGTTAACTATTTACTAAGCCCAGCCACGGCTGCACTTTTTAATTTTTAGCAGTGCAGTAAAATGGCATGTTAGTCAAAGCTACCCTTGTTTTTTGCAAAAGAAATACCAAGTTGATATAAAAATTGGAGTTTTGTCAGTGTGAACTGAAATCTCAATAATTGATCCTGAAGCTCTCTACCTCTGCAATTAAGGCCTCTGGAGAACTCAGTGATCTGAACAAAAGCCATACTTCAGCTCATTAGTTTTGCAAAAGCCATGTCCATTTTCTTTCTGGCATGCGACCAGAAATAGCTTGTAAAGTTATAAATTATGCTGACCTGTCTGACTAGCTGACTGTAAAGCCTCTCCCCAGCTGAGCTGCCTTTGCACATCTAACTTGTTGCTTCATACAAACAGCTGGGATTTGCATCATTTTACAGATCCCAGCATTTATTCATCTAACCTAAATTTCTAAATAAAGGCTTAATTGGCAGTAAGTGAATGCTCTCACATGCCAGATTTGCAGGCAGACTTAGTAAAGAAACTGCACTAAAAGTTTTGCAATTAAACTGAGCACCTTACCTGCAATCAAACTCAGCACTTTAAAACAGCAAACGTTTTTTATACTCATAAAGAGGTATTAAAACCAGCATTTTGATCATACTCCAAAACCAAACCACATTTTTTCCCCTCTGATTTTGTTATTAATTGATTGAAAACACATTAGTGTGTGTAGTGCAAAGTAGACAAAGGAACTGTGAAGATCAATGGAATGGTGATAAGTGGAGAATATACAACAGTTGTTCTTTTTCCTAGAGAAGACAAAGTGTTTACTATGGGTCAAAATGGTTAAGTTATAAAACTTATAAAGATATTTTTGTAGAAGGATGTTTGATTTTATAGGTATTTGCTGCCTGAACGGCAGCATGGTAGCCAATGATTCATATTAAAGGCTTCCTGTTAGGAGCATGGAGATTAAGAATATTGGATAACTTTTTTTGAAACAGAAAAGTTGTTGTAAGATCTCTGTCCCTTCAAAGATAGGTGTAAAAACTTTCATGGAAGGTTTTACTCCATTGGGGGGGCATGCAAACTCTCAGAACAAAAAATATCTTGAAAGAACAAAGGTCTAAGTTGGCATTAAGTGTATTAGAATTCAAGGAAATCATATACCTGAGGTGTATGCTATCATTTTCTATTCTCTGCTTGCCTATATTTGATCCATCTTCTTGAATTTTACAAAAAGCGATTGACAAGGCTGAAGCTCTCTAAAGTGAGAATTGAAGCAAGCAGAGGAGGAAGAAGAGAGTTTGGACTCTGGCAGAAGAAATTAAGAAAAATATGTATTAAAGCAAGAGAGGTACTGAATAAAGGGAAGGATGGTTGTAGGTTGAGTTAAATAACTTTGGGGCATAATGTTTTAAAATTTTGAATTCGGTGAAGTCTAAGGAAATTTGGCACTCTTTTTTTTTTTTTGAGATCAAGTGTCACCTTTGAGATTTCTTGCATTTTCTGCCTCAATGGGAGCTGGAAATCCTACAAAAATACACTCAGTAATTTCTCATATTTGGAAGGGCTTTCTTCTGCTTTCAGAGCGTGTTCTGTATCACATTTTATCTCGGCTAAAAATGCACTTTTCCTTTCTTGCCTCATCTCTTCACCTACTTTTTTCAGTAATACTGTTTGAAACTCAGGGCTTATCCAGCAAAAGGTTTTCGCTGGTGTACATGACCTACAGAATGAAGGCTTTATGAATGCTTCCATTTCAGTGTTTAAATACAAATGGCTTTGATGGAATAAATTTTTGGTGAAAGGTGCTGTTTAAAAGTAGGGCGTAGCACTGCAAAAGATGTTTCTTGAACCCCTCTGAGGATCTCCTTTCGATGAAGGGATTGGATTCGGATAAAATGCATGTAACAGAAATACAAGTAGTCTGCAGTGGCCACATTGAAGTGCTTTGTAGAGTTCTCTGTTGCTAATTTTTACTGTCTGTGAACATGCTTTGGGCAGCTGTGCCTGTGACCTTGTTTGCTAATGACTAATGCATTTTTAACATTGCTTTTAATTAGAGTTTAAGTATTCCTTGGCATGTGACTGTAGTGTCTCCTTTCTGTCATCTTGCCCTCATTTTGCTCTTTACTTTTTTTCTTCTCACTATCTTTAGAAAAACCTTTTCAGGAAGTTGTGTAGAGTTTCTGGGATTGCAAGAAATATGCTTTTCCTGCTAGATGCAATGGTTTTTTCTCAACCTTTTGTCTTTAATACAGACTATTAAGTTCCCCACTACCCATTGCAAGAATGAAAAATTTTGCTGCCCTCTATTAAAACAGTATTAGAAAGACTTTTAGCAATTTGATGAGAAGGTTTAGACTGAGCATTTTTATGGGTAGCCTGTGTACACTGATATTTCCAGCAAGACTTGAAAAACTCATTCAGAGTTGGCCAGCGACAGAATTCCAAATAGATTTGTGCTGCCTGTGTGATACATAAAGGAAATAGATGTTCTGAACGTTTGACATTAAAGTAGCACAAGTTTAAGTGGGGATTGGTGCTCAGTGTTAGACTTCACTGTTACAGACGGGATTATAGCTGGCACAGTTTCGGTGCACCATCCTCCTGAATGCTAACATTTATGTCCACACCACTAGAAGCAGAACTGGTAAAAGAAGCCTGAAGACAACAGAACTGGGTCCACTTGCAGAGCTGTATTCTAAACTAAAGTAATTGCTGAACTTTACTGGAAGAAAGTTCATTAGTGGCAGCAAATCCTATGTCACAACACAAAAGCTGTAGCTGGAAGCATGTTCTCCTCTTCATTTGGTCGTGTTGCTCCACTTCGGAAAGTTGTGTGTGCAAGACTACAAATTAAGATACTCAAAGGGGTTTTTAGTGCCAGTACTGATACAGATGCTGTTTAGCTACTTTCAAGACTTCTGTAGCTAGTACCTCCTCAATATGGATGGATAGGTAAATTCTGGTAAAGTGGCATATTTCCAGGTAAAGACTGTCTATGCAAAAGAACAGGAGAGAAGGATGGCTGTGAGAGGAGGTAGGAAAAGAGCAAGAGCAGGTGACAATGAGACTGTAAGCAGTATTCTGGAACAGGAAACTCAGGCTGAATTCAGTACTAAAAGAAAGCAGTTATGAGATTCAGAAGTGAATCAGTGTAGTGAGAAGAATGGAATGATTTCTGTAAGCCTGTTTAGAAAGACTGTGCCGTGAGGTTATCTCTTGCTTCTCAGGGTCTTTCTATAATCCCATTCCAATCTAAGATCTAATACTAACCTTATTCTGTAAATAAAATAATATCTGTCTTCACTAGTCCAGGCCTTTATAGTAGCCCTGGGCTCACTGAAAATGTTAAACATTTTCTTCAAAACAAAGCATCATAATTACAGGAGAGTACAGGTTTCATTTGACCTTCTAACCTAATTAAAAGCCAGTGAAACAACTGAGCATTTTGTAAGTCCTCTTGACTTATCATTCTTTATCAGTACCTATTTATTCATTTGCTATGTAGAGAAGGCTGCCTTAACTTCATGTACTAATATAGAACCAGAGCAAGCTTCAGCTGAAAAGGACAGGCTGTTCTGTCCATTACAGCCATTCAGTTCTTCCCCAAGTATCATGCACATGCTAGCACATCACTAGTACAGAACATAATATCTGTTTTTTTGGAAAGGAATTAAAAGCCTTAAGACATTTCACACATTCAGCAGCTTTTATTCTGTTCAAGCAGAAACTCCTAACAGAAATTAGATTCCCTAACAAGCGCATCAAATCTGTTTCTATATATATACACATATATAAATATATAATTTGATATCCTAGTCATTTTCAGTAAAATGATCTGACTGCCACTGGCTTTTCACTCTGTTTCTTCCATCTTAAGTTTTTTTGGAGTACTTCCATCTTTCACGGATTTGAAGATGTGAGCACAGCATTTGCAGATGTGAACACCTAATGTTAAACTTTATATTTAGGCATTGAGACAAACTGTTAAGTACCCTCTAATGTTCATCTGTGAGACTCTAGGGCACTTGGCTGTAAAAAGTTTTATTTAGGGACCTAAATCAAGGCTTTGGGTTTTTAAGCCTTACTGTTCTGATAGCTTGAGGCTATTTCCAATGAAATTTCATCTCTCTTCAGAGGCAATGCCTCTCTTGCTGCTTATTAATACATCTAATACATTAGTGATAGTGTTTAAGTAGGGAGAACTACAGTTGTAGACAAAATACCATACAAAAAATAAAATGCCACATTTAAACATTTCAGGTCTGTCAACTACATTCAGCATCATGAAAACAGCTAAATTCCACCCAAAAGGGCAAATACCAATTTTAGTCTAAAAAAAAAAAATTGAAATAGCATATTATAGTGCTTTTACATTTATTGTATGGATAGTAATGAACATGTGTGCATGAAGCTCTTAAATGGTTTCAGATATTTTTCTGGATGTATTTCCTATACATACCAGTGTATATATGAATGGGCATTTTCATTCTCTCATACTATTGTACATTGCTGAGTGTTAGGAAACTATTTCTCTTGATACCCCTTTTTTGTGAACTCTACAAAGACCCAACAGAATTGAGGCCTCTTTCTTTTTTTTTTTTAAACTCAGCATCCAAAATTATAGCTGGGAAATCTCGCTTTGAGGGTTAACAGACCATAATATTGAAGTAATAATGAATTTCAGAAGTTCTCCAATAAAAGACATATTAGCATAGGTATTAGAAATAAGCAAAGACAGAAATACACAAGGAGTCCTTCAAAATAGAGTCAAGTACACCTGGAGTAAGTGATAACTCCTGCTGCTTGTTTTTAGCTGGAAGAATATAAAATTAAACTTGCAATACGTTATCAGCCTACATATCTAGGGAAAGCCCATGTCAGATCCAAGAGCAGGCAATTTCAATGCACTTGATGGTCCAGCCAATGTACTGTTTGAAAATTCCTGATCAAACAGTACCTATGAGAAACATGGTTGAATTATGGCTGCAAAGTACCAGCAGAATGCTAATGAAACTTGGTATCTGGGTTTTTGTGGGTTTTTTGAGGTGGGAAGATCAGTACGGTTATAACTTGGGGCATTACGGCATTGTCAGTCTGTTTTCATTAGTTTACAAGGAAATTATTAATTATTTGTATAAAGACTGGTTTCAGGCTGCATCCATTTTCTAAGAGCTTAATTTTTACAGGGGAAGTATTTCAGCCTCTGACTCTGGAAGACAAGTAGGCCTGTGCATAGTCCTTTACAGAAACAAATGCACAGTGTTTATTAGGATCTAGCTGCAGCTTAATTGCCTACAACTTATTGTCAAGGTTTAAGTGCTAGACTTCAGTGGAGTTATAATCCTCTAACGGTAAGGCATCTCAAAGTCATATTTTTCTAAAACCTGTTAGGGAATTTCATTGAAATAAATTCTACTTGGAGCCCTCCTGCATCACTTTTTTATGAACATGTATCTTTTTTCTTTTTAAAAGCATGCCTCTCCTTTTAACATTATGGTTCTAGAATTCCAGCATTTTCACACTTCCCATGTTACTTAGATGATCTATTCCTCAGGGTACAGACCCATATTTTCATCTTATTTTATTTTTTCAGTGTTAAGAGACAAGCCTATATAGAATCTAGCACATGTCCCTTGACTGGGCCTTCAAAGCATTCCCTTTTTAAAAGCAAACAATACATTACAGCTTGCCAGTATAGTATGTTTGCTTCTTCAGATGACATAGCAAAAAGATACAGAGTGTGTGACATTGTCCTTGGGACAGCTGGAGTTACTACAGATAATGTGATGGCCCTGACCAAAATAACATAAGCTATATATTTATAACACACTCACACTTGTTATTTCATTTACAGATTTGTTTGGTATGAAGAAGCAATTCTTTGAACATGTTGTGGGAGCAATGAGATAGATATATATATAAAACTATTATCAAAGGTTTTCTTGCTGCAGCCAAGCACTAAATATCAAACTTCTTTTAGATACCCTTTACAAGAAGTCTGGCTGATTTTTTTAAAAATAATAAATTGAACAGGTTCTACAGAATAAAAAAAAAAATATAAAAAAATAATACCATTCAAGAGGTTAAAGTGTGTGGACAGGTAATTTGATTGAGCCAGTCCATATGCCACAGAATCGCCCAGTGGGAAAAAACCACACCTTCTAATTAATACTGATCACTTTATAGAAGCCATTCTTTTGTTCATTGTTCACGCAGAGGGTGTATGACGACCTGGGATTACTTCCTGCCCAAGCAAAGAACAATATTGGATCTGTTGCTAGGCATGAATGTAATAGGACAGGTGGAGTACAGAACATCAGTTCTCCACACACGCTGGATTCTCATGTCATAAGGACAACCTACTTTTAAATACTGTAAAGGAAGTAACATATTGCTATGGAAGGAAGCAGATGAAATGGTATTGTTCATATGTCATCTTAGGCAGACCTGCATGTGACCTTCAGATTATGTTTTCATGTAAGCAGTTAGAAGCTCTGGTGCAATAACCACCGCATTAGCTTTGGGAGGAGAAATTCCTTGAGCCACCAGAGATATAGCTGCTAGTCTTACTACTGTTACAAATGAATAGTCTGTTCCAAATTCTCTTTGGAGTCGAAAGAAAAGCTTCTGTTCACTGTATTGGGTTTTGCAATAGTGTCACGACACAGCAAAGAAAAACATTCACTGAACAGGATGGACTAATAGATGTTCCTCTCTCCCTCAGTCACTGGCATGGACTTCCACGAGCTCTGCAGTCCTAGGTTGTTTCCAGCACAATTTGAGCAGACTGCCTTGTGTGTGGATAGGAGAGGTCAGTTCATTCCTGTCTTGTTGAAAAGAGAGTGCATAGACAGGGTGGCTGAAACTATAGCTGGGAGCTAGCAAGGCCTCTCTGCTGGCCCCTGGTTTATGATGCTGTATTTTGCCATTGGTATCTATTATTCTCAATGACTAAGAATTCTGTAAAAACTTGAGGCTAAGCTAGCACGTTGGGAGCGACACAGAATAAAGAAGTAAAAAAAATTCCATCTAATCTATTTGGTTTAAGAACATGACCTAGATTCCAGTACCCCTGGCTACATGGAGAGGAGCTTTTTTATTTCTCGTTATTGTATAATCAGACTCAAAATCATTACAGTATATTGATTCTCATAAGAAATACCCTCTAAGTGACTTGGTATGTTGCAGATTCTTTTCTATTTATATTGTGTGTAACATTACAACACAATTTATATTGTGTGTTGTAACGTTAGGTGAAAGCGTCTGGGGAAATAGGAATAGAGCTCACAGTCTACAGGCTCAGTTTTGATCCATGGCAAAACTGCTGGTGTAACGGTAATGAATAAGTGGGCTCTTACTTTCCCATCTCTAGGATCCTGGGCAAATACTACCATACTAAGTTATTTCTAGAGGCAAGGGCTGCAGTATGTAGAAGAGTTTTCTTTTGGAGTCTTTTTTTTGTTCTCTTTAATATTTTTTTTTCTACTTCCTTCCTTATGGAAGCTTGGATCTGATAGTCCAGCTCATCAAGACCACTCCAGCACAGAGGTCATTTTAAAAGCTGGCAGGTGAGGACACTCGAGAATTTCTTTTGCCTTTGGTCAGAAATAGAAAAAGTACAGTTGTTTATGGTCACGTGTGCACTCTTTCTTTAGACGTGCTGCGAGCAGGCTTAGCTGCTATGAAAACAGCAGTTCTCCTGAGGTCTCAACAGCTATTGTAGTGGTTTGTTTTACAGAAACACAGTTGTATAGAAACCTGTTTTTTCTTGTGCGTGCTACAAGTGAAATGGAATTTGTTTAGGTGCCATATTCACTTGGACCAGGATTTTCTGGCAAAATACTGCAATGATCTTTTCCTATTAGCAAGGAACTTCCTCTTCAAATGAATTTGCAATACATTACATTCATTTTCTTGCTGTTTCTATGCAACAGTAGTAACTGCTTTGATTGCTGTCAACATCATGTTGATTTATTGAAAACGGTTCGCTTTTTAAAACCTGATTAAAAAGACACAGATCTTGGAATTGCAGCCTATGGCTTTTCACTCCTCCCTTATTTCTCATAGTTTTGAATAGGGAAGGATATCCATTTGTGTCCTCTTTTGGTGGTTATTCCCATTAACCCCTAGAGTTGCTATTCCCAAGTCTTGATGAAAAGAAAATATGGACCCAGTGAACAACTCGCACTTCTTTCAGTAGAAAGGTTTGTTCAAAGAGCTCTATCACAAGCTATAGAGTGCAATAGTATGTTCTTCATCTAGCCATCTGTGCAGTCATAGGTGCACTCAAGTGCTCCAGCATGTCAGCTTGTATACAAGACATGATATATATGAATACTGCAGGTTCCAGATTTCCAAAAGTCTCAGAGGATGTTTGAAACTGTGTGGCTCCTTTACCTTCCGGGCCAGTTCCATAGACAGGAGGTTTCAAAGATCTGCAAAGCCAGTTGCCTCACCATCTGGTATACATCGCCAGTGCAGTCCAGGCTCAGAGGAAAAAATGTAGCATGTATTCAAGTGGCAGTTTGCCTAGAGGAAACCAGTCAGACTTGGGCATGCTGAATTGTCCAATTCCGCTGGCAGCTTTTATTGCATTGTCAGTGAGAGGAGCATGAGAAAGAGGGAAGGCAACAGAACTTTAGGCAAATATGACAGATAAAGGATGGCTTTTAAGGATCAAAATTTAGTACAATCATCATTAAAAGGTCAAGTAAGTCAGGGTGATAATTGAATCCATAGTAGACTTAGCTAAAACTTCCTCTCAAAGCAACATAACAGCTGGGCTGGATGCAGATAACCAGTCAGGTTTGCACCACTAACCCTAGGAGCCTGGGTTTAATAGTAAAACATCGTATGCCATAGCTATTCAGCCACAAGAAAAATGGGATTCACAAAAGCAGAGGAGATCTTATTGTCGCGCATTCCTTATTTAAAGTCACATAATGGTTATATGGTACAGTTGTGTGGAAATGCCCTATACACTGTGTGCACACAGCAATGCAGAGTCAAAAACTGGGAGTCTGTTCTGGGATCATTAGCAGACATAGAGTAAAAGTGTATCAAGTAAACCAGCAGCAGTTCTCATGTCATTAATACACAATTCTTGTATTTCCCCTTTACATTCGTATCCTTAATAGCAAGATAAAAGCTATCTTGCCAACAGCCATACAGACTTAATTCACTTCATTATTTGTTCCATTCTAGCCCTGTTAATATACTCTCCTGATTTTCCCGTTGTGAACGAAGAGGGAGTTGGGCATATGCAGTGATCTATATGCTTTTACAGTCCAGTATCAAACTACATTCTCACCAGTTTTTAAATCTGGATTTTTTGCTTTCACTATAAAGAACCCAGCTCTAGGCGTTTTTCAATAATGCATGGAAGAATAATTTCCTCTAGTCTGCATGTCCTTATGATAGTCAGAGAGAAAAGGTGAAAGCAGGTCATAGACAAATAAGCGGATGCTTAGGTTTAAGAGCTTGTTAAACCTAAGCTGTTGTTTTGACTAGAAGAAAAAGACAACTGTAGTTTTGGATCTACATGGAAACAAGTAGTGTAGAAGGCACCAAGGCGTGGAAGGAACTTCAGTATCCCTGTTACCCTGTTTTGGAGTCAGAATTTGTGTTCAGATGAAATAGCTGGGAAGTGCTTCCAGGACTCCAGATTGAGATGCATCCAGGGTTCAACATGCACTTTTTTAGATGCTCAAAATTATGGTCCTACGTCATACCTGACCACCTGGAAGACTGAAGGTGAAATAACTTGATTTCCAGGAGCCACTCAAGGGGGTTATGTAATGGCTTTTGGATAGTGACATATTTTGTTCCATTTTTTCCCAGAATTTTGAACAAATTCATAAACCTAGAATTAACCCTAAAACTTTTCTTCAGCCATTCAATCTCTGACCGGAGCAACAGAAGGATTCATCAATATTCCACTGATTTGTTTCCCTTTCCTCTTCTTTGCAGGTCTCCATGAAATCCAGTGTTCCCTGCCTGTAGAAAATAGAAGAATCTTTCTGAATGAATTATCTGAGGTCAGCTTTAGTGAATGCAAATTTAGTTTGTCATTGATGGACCTTTTTATCATCATCTTCTCTGGAGTTGCAGTCTCCATTGCTGCTATTCTATCAAGCTTCTTCTTAGCAACTCTAGTACACTGCTTCCAAAGATGCGCTCCCAGTAAAGATGACGATGATGATGAAGACGACAGTGAGGACTGAACTTAGTCTATATACTTAAGTTTCCTTGGTTTATAAGTTACTAATCATCAGCCAAAGTCTAGGAAGAAAACAAGTAGAGTAAAAGCTTTAAACATGAATTAAATGAAATCACAATGTGTAAGGATCCCTTCTAATCTCATGATGGTCACAGGTAGGAATTGCAGTTTGCATCTGAGACTCTTAGCTTTGCTTACATATGTAACCTGATGCAATGAGACCGGGTTAATTTTGATGATCCTTAATCAAACACTGCATTTAAATTTGAATATTGGAGGAAAAAGGGGGAAAGGCAAAAAAAAAAAGTTCCAGTGTTTTAAAAGACTAACTCACAGCTTCCAGATTGTCCTTCTGATGAGATGCAGATTCCTGTAAGTGCTTAATAGCTTGTTCTAAATGCACTTTGAAAAGGACTGGCTAGATGGAGGCATTTCAGCTGGAAAATAGGGAAGCAATTTAAAATAATGTCCTTCCTAGATCTAAGTACTGGGAGATTCTATTAAGCTCATACAACTTTATAACAAAATGCAATTAAAATGATTCCTAGAATTGTAGAAAGCATTATAGGAAGGTTGGCATTTTCTCTCTGCAAATGTTCTCTATAAACATGCATCCTCCATCTAATGACAGCAGTTGCAGCCATCATTCAGCCAAAAAGTTTTTTTTTCTATAAGTGAATACAATTCTAGGCCTGAGTCATCCACTGCAGCTGCCTGGCACCTCTTTGGTCATAGCACAAATACTAAATATAAGTCTTTTGCATTTTTAGATGCAATGAAGTAAAGGATTTCCCTTCCCTGTAATGCTAGGCACAAGTAACTGTTGCAGTATCCAGTCCATTTAGTTATTTTAAAACACTAAGGGCTATATTCTGCGCCTGATTATACTAGAGTAACACTGAAGAGAACACCATGATTCAAATTGGCAATTGTATAAACAAGAGTGGAATCTGGCCCAAGATGTTTCTGACTGTATTATAGATTTGTCAAAACTTGAGCTCCTCTATATAACAGTAGATATTTTTGTTAAAATTTAAAAAGACATTTATTACAAGAGATTTTTGGAATAGTGCTGGACAGCTTTTTAGGATAAGTATATTTTTAAAATATTTGTAATGGAAATATTTTTTTAAAGCTCTGTGTATTTAAAGTATTAATCTAGAGTAGCTGTGAGGGCTTAAAGTAATGAATAACATAGTAATAAACAATCGAAGGACTGTATGCTATTACAAAAGAATAGACATGATAAAAAGTAGTATCTGTTTAAACTACTGTAAATGCTATTATTTCTTAAAAAACACTCTTCGGTTAAAATATTGCCTTGCTCAGTTAATATGAATGGTCTTCTATGGACAGATAGTTCCAAATCTCTTGTATCTGTTGTGCTAATTGTTCAGGCAGACAGGAGTGAATTACACTGTGTGTGTTAAGGGGCAACATTGTCCAGTCGATAGGGTACAACTACCCTATAAAAGGAAGATCATCATAACTGTTTATCTTTTTCAAGTGCTTTGAGATATGCAATGGGGGGGCACTATATTGGGGCTATATATATATATGTTAGGCTGAAGCAGATGTCATGCAGTAGGTCTAATCTGATCTCATATCAGTATGACTTCACTGACATCAGTGGAGTTTACTCCATTGGCTAACAGAGTTTGCAATGGAGTTTGCACCATGCTGAGGTCAAAACCAGGACAAGAGAGTTTTTCTGTTAGCTCTACAGCTTATTCAACATGACTTAATGCTACCATTGTTAAGATTATTATTTCTGAAAACACATTGAAACAGAATTAAGGAGGACAGCGAGAGGAGATTCTGTATCAATACTGTCTTATTCTATTCTGGTTCTTTCAAGAAAAATGAAATGACATGATTTTCACTGTGTAGTGCCATGATTATAAATAACACAAATATATTTATAATTTCAACATGGGCTTTCATGTTTATTTGTATGTGGGTATGAAAAAAGGAGAAAAACCGTGCCTGATTCTCTCATCACTTATGAGCGGGGTTTTGCAGTATGGTTGGAAATACACAACTTGTTGCCCGGTGCAGTTCATGAAGTATGCTCCCTTTGCAACAAATACGGATATGTTATCAACAGTTTTATATTTAGAGCTGTGCAAATTATTCAGTCATGGAACAAGAAACTGGGTCACACTTTTTTGTCTACAAGTTTTATTATGGACTCAAAACTTGCAACCAGTTAGCAAAATGATTTGTCTTACCAAACTTTTCAGTGAGACATCAGTGAATGTTTCGGCAAATGTCTACCCTTCCTTTGGTAACGAATTTACGGTTTTGTTTCATTATCCTGTAAGGCTGAGTAATTTTGCAGATGTGACATCTCAAACTCAACTATTTTGACTGGGTTCTGCTCTTACTTGCAGGTTCATCCTACCGTGGTGCCTCAAAATGAAGATCTAGATTTGTTTATAGTTTGTAGCTTTTTGTTCAACCCAACATAAAGCCCTGAAAGCACTGATTATATTTGGAACTTAGCACCCCGCAGAACAGCAAGGAACAGACCAAGCTGACACCCACATAATCCAGTGCAAGCTGAAGAGCAAGGCTTAGTAAAGCTTTATTTATGAAGCTGCCATTCTGGATACTCCATCACATCAAAGTGATTTTGCAAAGTATGTTTTTTTTCTGGATAAGAAACTTTAATGATATTTTCCCCTACTAAGTAATGTATATTTCATAAAAGTATTGAACTCATCCAGTTAGTAATATTTATTCATTGTAAGCATCAGCAGTTACCTACTATTAATATTGATTTTGCATAATTCTAATTGCTAGTAAATGAGACAGAACTTGCATTTAGTTCTTACTGGGATTTTTATGTACTCCTCAGAGCAAAACATTCTCCTGTTGGAATATTGCCAGAACTAGTGATCACCATAATGATCCCCTACGAAACTTTGAAAGCAAATTTCACCATGAATAGAAGGTGGCTTGAAGGCTGCATTATTATTGCAGTTTTACTTCCACAAAGGTAGTAACATGGAGGTAATCCCATCTCCAGCTTTGTGGATGTGGGAAGTGTTCCCGTGCGAGGATGCTTCAGTGGGTGGGATCTAGAGAGCATGCACTCCCTTCTCAGACTGCGGTAACCGCTATTAAGATTAGTGATGTTACAATGGTGCCAAGTATAAGAGCTGAATTTAGCTCCCTGTGCAATACATTGCTAGCTCAAGCACACTGCCTGGAGGTGATTATAAACGTGCAGTAGAAAGTTTGTCCTCACTTACAATTTTTCTTCTAAAATGGCTTTGCTTTAGTGGTGGTATCTCTCACTGTCAGAAATGAGTAGACGTTTTACCTGCTTCAAGGGGAAGGAAAGATACTATGCGTGACCCAAATAAAATGTTGCAGGCTCAAAGAGCCAGGAAGCAGCTGTCACATTGCCTGCAGATATGTCTCCTTGATGAAATGCTGGATCTTGGTATGTGTGAGGATCCAAAAAATGTGCAAGAAAGCAAATCTGCATGATGTAATTGAGATAGTCTGACTTTTTAGAAACGTGCACATTGGTTTAAAAAAACCCTAATCCACAGACTATTAAAATAAAGATCACTTGAAGCAGCTGTCCATACCTAGCATTTCAAGCTCAGTCAGCCAGCATCTCTTTGAGGCAGCTTCAGTCCTGCTGTGATTCTTACTCAGATGTGAATATTAATGGATCATTTTTTAGAGCAGTGTAAAAATGCATTGGGAAAATACCTTGAAGGGATGGTTCTGGAAGCTCTTAAAGAGGAGCATACTGCTTGCCTACCTCAGATATAAAGTAGAGAGTGAACCGTTGTATGTTGACAGCTAAAAGTTAGCCTGGCTTACTTAGAGGTGACCAAAAATGGTCTCGTCTCTCAGCTGTAGGAAGAATTGTGTGCAATCACCTATATATGTGGATTGGGTGTGCCCACTTGTGCGGTAGGGAGAAGGTGTGTGTATAACAATACTAGCGCTTGCTGTAACTATCACCCCTGTAGACAGCCTCAGTGGAACAGCTGAAGCCTGATGGGGATGCTGAGCCTGAGACAGTCCTTCATCCCTAGCGGAGGTTCCTCTGTGCTGGCTTTCAAACCCACGGGAGCAACTCTATGCAGGACCTTTTACTGATTCAGCATGTGCTGCCTACCTGCTACGTGAGTAAATTACTTTAGTTTCCAGGGCTGCTAGCTGGCACATTTCTAAGTTCAGCTCATGTCCCCCAAAATAAAGGAGCAGGGTTTTTGATAGCTTCCGAATCTGACCATTCCTCTCAGGGAACAATGTTCTCATTTGTGGTATAACCTGTTTTACTGACCTCTAGTGACAACTGAGATGCTTTACTGTGGAGGTAAGTCATTGTGATTCGGTGTGGTGAAGGTGATGTTGAAATGCTGAATCCTTGCATACTCTTTCCAAAAAGAAACCAGAAATACACATTAGGAAATTAAATCTCTTGGAGAGTAAGATCTGCCACGGACTCTGAGTGCCAAGCAGCCTGTAATATGCATGAGCCACCAGAAACACTTATTTCATGTCCTATCTGTTAACATTGGAGCAATACAACCTTGTCATAGACTTACAGAAAACAGCTATGGAAGAACCTCAAATACATCATCTAATCATAGCTGATGCTTTGTAATAAAAATACTTGGGTTTCTACTCAGATTCCTACTCTCATCTTGCCATCATCTTCCCCATTGTGTCTTGGTTTCTGTATCTTCACATCTTGACTGTATCTATAACAAGAGAATTCCAGATTAGTACTATCTCTGCATGGTGCAGCAATACAAAACAACAATAATCAACCAGCAGACCAGGAAAAACACAATTTTGTTTATGCTGACCAACCATCCATCTATGATTATAAAGAGTTAGCAAGAAAAAAACTGTTGAATTTTAAGCTGACAGAGCAACAGGAGACCTTCTGTTGCAAAGCAGAATGCCTGAATTATGATGTGTCTCTCCAGTTTCCATCAAGCTCTCGCACCCCCACCCGGAGCTTCATGAAGCCATGTGAAATTGTGTAACGTTGGGTTAACAGCACATAATCTGCTTTTTTGGGGGTTGTCAAAAACATACGAGTAAACGCTTCAAGGCAGGCTTCTACTGTTAGTTTTGTGGGAAGTGAAAAGTTTGCAGGGAGGTGAGCAGCAAATAAGGAGTGAAACAGCTTCGGCCGGAGTTGTTCAGGAGAGTAAAGTTTTCTTCAAAGCAGCATTGTTTTGATCTCAGAGATGCTTTTTCACCAGTTTCTGTTAGCAGTGGTGAGGTCTAAGCATTAGCCAGTTCCCACCCAGGTGTGAAGTAGTATAGTCTCTTTCAAGCAGAAATTGATGTCAATTGAATTTCTAAAGCTTACTGCTCCCAGCCAAAGCACCATTTGCCTATTTAAAAGCTTTAATTTGAATCTGAAATGTGATATGTCACTTAATGGGCTGTACAAAAATCTCTTATCAACTCAGAACTGAGAAAGTCAAAAACGTCCATCCAGACAATGGTGCTAGCAAGATATGCTTCAATTGTTTTGGTATGTGAGGTCGTTCTTCTAAGCTGACATCACTGGAATAGAAGCGATCGGATTTTAACTCTTGCTTTTTTTTTCTCCTGGTCATGCTACTTACCAATAGCTAAGCAAAGTACAAGATGCAGGCGTTGTACACCACCTTAGAAACCCCCCTTAGCTGGAAGAGCGAGCAAAAAAGAATTGAGAATTGAGCAGGGAAGCCAGCTTTGTGACCTTTGCTTAAAATCTAAATGTGATACAGTCCAGCTAACTGACATTCCAAGCCATAGCTTGAAGCTGTTGGGGGGGATGGGGGTGGGTGGGTTGCTCTTTAATTAGGGCAAGTATTAAAAGACTGCAGTAGAAATGTTTGGTCTTCATGGTATTTAACAGGGAATGAAATGACTGTGACCATATTTGACAAACAACTCTAGTCTATTTTTGCCCACTAGTTTTTCTCAAATTGAGAAACTGCCACTCTCTTAAGAGTAGATTAGGTTTGCAATCTGCAGTGGGCTAAAGTATTACTCTTTATCCTTTGAAGATCTGGCTTCAAATGTGAATTTGGGTCACAGGAGGAAATGACCAGAATAAATCCCTTAAGGTCATTTTGGTCAGTTGGGCAAATACATAGAGATACCTTTATTAACAATATGAATTGTATACTTGAAGATGGGAAAACACTTCTCTGAACTCCAAGAGATTCCATGTAAATACGGTATTTGATGGTTTTAAACGTACAAGGCTAAACAGAGATATGAGATGGGTGTATTGCAAATATCATTAAAAAGGAAACTGAGGCATAATTAGATTGACTAGTATTTTCATAGGTGACCATTATTTTTGAGTTAGTTACCTTGTTGAGTTCTTATCTTAATTTTAACATGGTGATGTTCCCTGGCAGGGAAGTGTGGAATACTGGCTACAAATTAGTACTACTTATGGGTTTAGAGCTGCAGTGTCCTAACTAATAACCTGAAATGTCTGTCTTTCAATGCTGATTCACTATGCAGACCCTTGCTTTGTTCAGAATAATTTGGTTGCCTTGTGATTGTATTAATTAAAAAACAAACAAACAAAAAAACCCAAACAAACAAACCTAGTTTGCATCTTCAACAGATGAAACAAGGAAACATTCTGTAAGTGGATTCACTGCTTTCTTCCTATGGCAAGTCCTAAACGTCATTGTATTTACTGACCTCAGATGAGAGTTTGGTAAAAACTGACAGGGCAGTGATATATAAATATATTCTAGAAATACTTTGTCATGGAGTAACTTGAGGTTGGAAATTCTCAAAATCCAATTGCAAATTATGTTTCCAAGAGCGGTATAATGTTGTGAGTGCTCAGTTAGATATATTGTCCACAGCTTCAAAAAAAATCTTCTTTAAAACAAAAATTGGAAGAAAAAGCTGCTTTAGAGGCTATTCAGTCTGGAATGGCTTCTTTTAACAACCAAATTAAAATAAACCCTGCAATGTAGGATTTTAACTGAAAGCAGAAAAGTGTTCTAACCATAAACTCATGAACATTATACTATATGGCAGGAAAATGACTACAGATTTAACATAGTCTCATTTATATTATTCCTTGAGGGAATAGAAGTCATTAGGCTGAGAGGTTTGTATTGTTTATGGAGGAAAGTGTTTCATGCAGACTGATTTCTTCAATATTGGCGTATGGGGTGCAGATTATCCACAACTGAGTAGCATGGGTTTTGTGAGACACTGCGAGTGCATCAAAGGAAGTAATTGCTTTCTGTTTAACCTGAAGTATGTTTTGACAAAAGTAATTGTAGTTGTATGTTGGCCTCGATTCTGATTTCACTACTAAATTATTTGGGATGCAGTCCTTATCTGGTAAAGATCGGTAGGGCTCCATTAACTTTACTACTGCAGTATGCCGATTTACCTAATGAAGATGCTGCCTGGACAATGGAGACTCTGCAGTTGTGTATGTGTGTGTGTTTATTCTCTATGTTTTCCTGCAGAAAGAAAGAAAATAACTCTATGTGGGCCTTTTGTAGTGGTGATCTGTATGTATGTTAGTAACCTGAGTTTGTGGTTTCTGCATTGGTGGAGGGTGAATGCTGATTTTATTTAGGATTATAGGTGGCATTATTTGGAGATTGCAGACATTCTGTGCAAAGAGAGGCCATATAGCTTTTCCATATCCTTTCTGGATTCAGTGGTATTGCGCTCTCTCTGTGAAAGGAGGATCTGACCCTACTTACTGAAACTTGACTGCAGTCTTGTGTAGCTCAGGCAGCAACATAGAAGTTGTCAT
Source organism: Pygoscelis adeliae (assembly GCF_000699105.1). Taxonomy (NCBI): domain Eukaryota; kingdom Metazoa; phylum Chordata; class Aves; order Sphenisciformes; family Spheniscidae; genus Pygoscelis; species Pygoscelis adeliae. Next base: position 4,660,700 of record NW_008824934.1, on the reverse strand, counting down.
TCTAAGCACATTCCTTCTATCTGATAATCATTGTACATCTATGTCCTAGTTTGATGATGGATTTATAATGAATGTCTTTAACCTCAGCCTAGCCCAGCCATCTGCTCTGTGAAGCAAGCTGGTGCTTCAAAGCCATTTTTTGCTTCAAGGTGTCTCCTTGTAGTCTTACAGAACAAATAGTGAGTCATCTCCTCCCACCAGAATAAAGCAAGATTGTAACCTAGCTCAGTGTGAATGCCCAGTAGGAAAGACAGGTTGCAGAGAGTGCCACAGTCAAATACAATAATAACCTTTGCACTGAGGAAAATAAAGGCTTGTCAGAACAAGTAGTGTAGACATACTTATGTCCTCAGCAGGGGCTGTAAAGGGGGCCGGAGTAGGAATTACATTAGCCAGGCTTGTGAGGGGTCATTTGTAGAATCTCCTTGGTACGGTTATGTAGAGACAGGCAGACATTTTTCGGTGAGCCTTCTTAAAATGCAGAGAGCAGAGAAATCAGATAGATGTTTCCTATTTTGTTGCATCCCTCTTACTGCAGACCTCAGAGCTATGTATTACTGAACATAGGCACCAAACTTTAGCATTATTGCTTCTCAGCTGAATCGTAGAGAGATGACACACTAACCTCTTGAGGGATGCGTTAGGTATGGGAATGTTTAACTCCTATGGTCTATGAAGGGAGGGATTTTCTTCCACATAGGATTGATGATCCGATTAAAACAAAAATCAGAGATAATTGCTTTGGACTAAGCCTTTGGAGAAGTATCTCTGCCATGCTCATTTAATTTATTACTTCTCCAAATGTTATATCAAATTATAAGAATTTTAGACTGATTGCTTGGTTTTGTTTTGGTTTTAGATGATCTTTGATTTAATAGATATATGTGGAAAAGATTTTAAGATATGGGGTCATTATTGCTACCTCATTTTCATCCCTGCAGCATCACTGGGTACAGTTCGTATGCAGTACACATGTAAGGTAGCATGCTTTGGCATAGTGTTGCATATAGTACTTTACATACCCCTTTCACTATATTACATGCACAGAAACTGAGGCATTCTGTGCCTCAGAAAACCTCAAACATGAGGTTTTCTCTGTAAAACCCATGGTCACACAGGGCATCTGTTCCAAAGCTGGGTTTCAACAGAAAATAATAGATTTCAAATTTACCTATTATTTTACCACTTTGAATCTTTGAGAACCTGATCTAAATCACACGGCTACTGAAGAGAAGACTCCCCACTGACCCCCCTACTGGATAGGCTTTTATCAAGCAAAATGCCTTTGGATTCTTCCAAGGACATATGGTCTATGTATTTATTTAAGGAAAGCTTGCCATTCAGTTAGTTGCCCGTTTGCCCATCCTGAAGTCCATCTGTTCTTGTCTTAGATGCAGGAATTGAGATTTCACTGTCAGCAAGATACACTATTCCTGCAAGCCTCCATCACATACCCCTTTTGCAGCAAGGTGAAGACCCTGGCCCAAGTCTACAGGCAACAGGGGGAAACCCTGTGCTTATTCTACTTCCCCAAGCCTTCCTGTGCAGTTCTTGATGAACTTTTCTCCCTGCCTGTTTCATATCTACATCACCATAGATTCCTGAGACTTTCTTCTTAAACTTTTATGGCAACTGTCCATTTTTCTATTTAACAGGATGGCTCAGAAAGGGAAAGTGTCAGCTCACTTCATTAACGGAAACAATTTTTGGGTTATAAAACTGCTCTCCACCTTCCTACTGTTAGCAAAAATGAACCTTTGTCAAGCCTCCAGAATTTTGGTCTGTCTTTATTGCAGCACTAGAAAATCAGGGACATCCAATCTTAAATGGAAAAGCATAAGAAGCTTTGTCTCAAAGTGACGTGTAAGACTTGTCTTTTTTTCTATGCTGTTTACTAGATGATCCCCCCTGCTGCCACCTTCAGATGAAGTGATTTGAAATGGATGGGATATTAAAGCTTTAAGATAGGGTTTTAAAATAAATGAAATGCTATCAGAACTGTAATAGTAACAGCTGTTGTGTCTGCTAGCTGGATGGTAGATTTAATCACTCGGTCAAATCCCATGTTCCGCAGTACTGTGCTTGTTTTCTCTACCTTCTGCCCTTTCACCAAAACCACAGCATATCAACCCAGGGATGCTTTCCTGTGGTCCGTAGCTGGCTCTGTCGGAGCCATGGAGGGAGAAATCTTTCTCTGAATTGTCAGCACAGCATGCTCTGGGCAGCTGAGTTTGCCTTACCTGGAACATGCTTTCTAAAGTTCCAAAACCAGGAACAAGAGCTCAGCATTAAACAAAAGTACATGCTTTTGTTTCCCTA
>NW_008824934.1:4655801-4658365 GCF_000699105.1 Pygoscelis adeliae | reverse complement strand
CATAAAAGATACAGGTAGGAATGTGCTGTCCAGTGCATTGCTATAAACTTGACAGCTGCAAAGCAGGGCATTTTGGAATCTGTTTTTGTAGATGCTGGAAAAGTATCTCTGAAGGCAGAAGTCCCATCTTCTGAGCCTGCTGCTTGTAGTGGTGTTTTTCAGAAAGAAGGAACTTCTGTATTCAGGATGGGATTTAATATCCACTATGTCACATATATTTCATGAATACTGTTGCTCTGAAAAAAAAGAACTTGTCACTGCTGACTTTTAGGCTAGCACTATCATTCAAAGTGGTTCCAGGTACCAGCTGGTTCACCTGTCAAAACTCACTGGTGAAACAAATTATTTCCAACTGAGTCATCTCAGAAAACAACTTGTGGTTTCAAAATGTCAGATTTCTCTTTGACTTTGACCTAAGCTTTATATAAAGTTTAGCAAAAGAGTTCAATATGATTTCCTTTGAGATGAAACTGAATTTTTTGGTTGACAAAAATCAAATTTTTAGTTGTATCTCACTTGGTTAAAAGAGCCATTAGAAGAAAATTATTTTTGATGAAACTGAAAACACAATTTCCCTGATTTGTGCATCAGCTACCAAATCAAGAAATCGATTATTTATTCAGGTCTGGGTTCTCACTCCCAACAGTGCAGCTAACTTAGTGAGCGGCCATGGACAAGGCAGTTAACCTTTCTATTGTGAGTTTAACCATCTGTAAAATGGATATGATACTACTTACCTGTCTGACGCAGCTGTACAGAGGCTTAATTTTTAATCAAGCTCTGTTAAAACACTTTGAGCTCACTGTATAAAAGATGCATGGAGAGGCAAAATATTTCTATTATGATATTATTGCTTTTATAAGATTTACATTTACATTTCCAAGAATAATATACAGTGAACTATATCACTGTTCTAGAAATAACATCAAAAAGGAAAGAAAGTATCAAGAAGCATAAGAGATGTACTGGGATGGAGTACAGACTTTCTGACAGTCTAGGGTTCTTTCATCCCTATTAATTATACATGCGGAGCAACTTGTTAATGCATTTCTAAAGACGTGTTGACACAAGCTCAGACCTCTATCCTGGGAGGCAGTCTTTTGAATTAATTTAACCCCACGACCAGAAGGAACTGGACAACATAGTTGAAGGCATTTCTATAACAACCAAAGCAGACTACTATCAATAAAACAGATTTCCTGGGTCTGTGAGGGAGAACAGGAAGTAATGGTACACCTTCATGGGGAGCTCGTTATGAATAATTTCTGTAGAAGGCCCTGGCATTACATTTCAGGCTGATTGTCCATGGAATATGACCAGGTATCATTCTCGATGTTATTTCTCTAGCCCCTATGCTCTCTCCAACAGTTTCAAAAATAATTATAAAAATACTTAATTTTACTAATAAAGTACTTGAGTCATTCAGGAGTTATGTTTATGGTAAAATATAATTGCTTATATTTAACAGCCAACAGAAACAGAAACCAACAATTAATTGTATTTGAACAAATTACCTAATATATGCTACAGTATTCAAATCTTACCTACTATTTTTAAGCAAATTTGACACTCTGTGTGCTTTGCAGGCACAACCACCACACAAAGTTACTGTAATTACTGTTCATTTCCACAGTAGTGGAGGTGCAGTGTTTGAAGTGCAGTTCTGCTATGCAAAGTGACTGCATACGTAGTTTTGTGAGGTTTTCTTTTTTGCCATCTCAGAGCCTCAAACCACACGTGCGTTCTTTACCAAAGAATGGAGAACAGTACAGCCTGAAACTTCCATGGACCAAATTGTGGCAATTTCTTGAGTCTGTAGATAAATAAGGTCAGAAAGAACACACACCTCAATGTGATATGAAGCTATTACAGGAGACGCAATCATTAGCTCAAGATTTTTATTGTCTCTCTTTCAGAGTCACTTAGAAAATTAGACTTTCCAGATAAAAAACTGGAGTGGTCTAAATTAAACAAAAAGCATTACTGGAAGTGACATCCACACTGAATGTCAAACCTATGACATTAGAAATACATTAGTTTGATTATTTTTACATTGCTGATTCATTCACAGGGAAGTCCCCCCAAAGCATCTAAATATCACTGTGGGTGTCTCAGACAATTTATAGAATCACAGAATGGTTTGGGTTGGAAGGGACCTCTAAAGGTCATCTAGTCCAACCCCCCTGCCATGGGCAGGGACATCTTCAACTAGATCAGGTTGCTCAGAGCCCCGTCCAACCTGACCTTGGACGTTTCCAGGGATGGGGCATCCACCACCTCTCTGGGCAGCCTGTGCCAGTGCTTCACCACCCTCAGCGTAAAAAATTTCTTCCTTATCTCTGGTCTAAACCTACCCCCCTTTAGTTTAAAGCCATTCCCCCTTGTCCTGTTGCAACAGGCCCTGCTAAGAAGTTTGCCGCCATCTTTTTTTATAAGCTCCCCTTAAGTACTGATCGGCTGCAATAAGGTCTCCCCAAAGCCTCCTCTTCTCCAGGCTGAACAACCCCAACTCTCTCAGCCTTTCTTCATAGGAGAGGTGTTCCATCCCCCTGATCATTTTTGTG
>NW_008824934.1:4648414-4655402 GCF_000699105.1 Pygoscelis adeliae | reverse complement strand
AAGCGCTCCCCCCGCCAGTACCCCCAAGTCCTTCTCGGCAGGGCTGCTCTCAATGCCTTCATCCCCAGCCTGTAGTGATGCCGGGGGTTGCCCCGATCCAGGTGCAGGACCTTGCACTTGGCCTTGTTGAACCTCATGAGGTTCACACAGGCCCACTTCTCGAGCTTGTCCAGGTCCCTCTGGATGGCATCCTGTCCCTCAGGCGTGTCGACCGCACCACTCAGCTTGGTGTCATCTGCAAACCTGCTGAGGGTGCACTCGATCCCACTGTCTGTGTCATTGATGAAGACATTGAACAGTACCGGTCCCAATATGGACTCCTGCAGGACGCCACTCGTCACCAATCTCCATCTGGACATTGAGCTTTATAACATGAATTCTTAAAACCACCAAATGACTTAAGCAAACGCTTTCTAAAGTACGTACTGATTCTGAGTGTGCAACTTGAGATATCCTGAGGAACTTGACCTTAAAGTGCTGAGTACTTGCTGTCTGGAAAATGTTAAAAATTGGAGGTATCCAAATAACTTCAGTATGTTTGAAAATCCTACATCTTAAATTTAGCATTACCTCTGTATCTGAAGACCAGATCTCTTGTATAATATGAGTTCCTGTGGAGAAAAAAGTTTAAAAATGTAACCTGAGACATTATAGCCATTACCAATATTACGGCTTTGGATTTTGTTGGTTTAGTGAGTTCTTTTTCCTCTTCCTTTTCCTTCCCATGCTGTTCAGAAATTCCTGAACAGCTATGAAGGTTAAAGCTTTATCCACCAAGATACATCCTCTTCAGGCACAATGCATCTAATCCATAGCCCAAACAATCCTGCAGTATTAAGCCTGTAATTTATGCTTGTTGCTAGAATTTATGGAATTGACCAGACTAATATTTTTTTTTCCTCTATTTACTCAATAAAAATAGGCTTCTGGGTAATCTTTAAGAGCAATCACATCAGTCAGTGACACTTGTCACTGCAACAATCCACTCAAGTTTCTATCATTCAAGTTGGTTTGGTCAATCTAAGCTACATGATGGTTCTTTTTTCCCTGATTCGTTGACACAACTGTGGAAATGACTGAAGAGTTTACTGGGTGTGTGACTTTATAGGAGAAAGAGTTTTGAGAAGAGCACTGTCTCAGCTGTGTGAGAGAACCCTTTTAAAGGACGTTACCTATTGCTGCTTTAAATAAAGCTCTGCAAATTCCAAATCTCTGAGGCTTTTTACAGGAAAAGCTTTAGAAGCTACTGATGAAAACCTTTGCAAAAAAGCAGAAAAGGATGGAAATACATTTTTAAAACCTGAACAACTACTCAAGATCTGCTAATGGCCTGTGGGCATTGGGAATGATGTCTTTCTCATAGCGTTGGAAATTAGATGGCGCACTCCACAGACTGAGAGACAACAGGAACAGATTTATCAGAGATTTCAGGTGGACTGGAAAAAAATGCAACTTTATTACCCAGTCAATATTACTGATGTTTAAACAGGTGCCCACACCATAGACAGTAGCTCTGCAGCTTCCTCCTTTGTGCTGAGGCTGTACTTGACTTTAAAGAGTTAATGTTCTCTTACTCTTCCTTTTTTTTTTTCTCTTTCTCTATTACTGGCTCAAAGCACCGGCTTTCATTTGAAGGGCACAGCATACTGAGTGATGTTCACATGATACCAATGACAGCAGCATGATAAGCCTATTTCTGACAGTGTGGCAAATTACTATTATGAAATCCCAGTACATTTGATTGCAGAGTGACTTTCAGAAGGGATCACGCATAGCAAGGTTACGAAAGGCTCGGTGTTTACTGCAGTAATGCTGACTTACTGGAAAAGAATATCAAGAGCTCTTTAAATAAAAAAGCTTGGGAGATTCCCAATTCATAAAACATTTGCTGAGTATATCCAACCAAGCGTTATGTTTCTCTAAAATGAAAGGGAAAAAATTATCAGTGAAAATTCTTAGGCTTTTTTTTTCCCCCTTGGTGAGTCAGTGAGATGTGTTTGCTAGAGATGCACTCAAAAGGCATCATCAACTTGAGGCTGTCCTTCGCCTCTGTACAGTGCCCAAGTTAAAAGGAGAGCAAGATTCAAATAAAAAATTATGACAAAAGCAGAAGTGGGAGGAGAAATAGGCCATTTATGGGCTAAGAAAGCATGGAAGTTGCCAGTAAAAGAAGCATATCTGCAAAATACAAAATAGCAATAACCCACCTGCTGAATTATTGTCAGTATCCAAGGGTGTGTTACCACATGGAGGTAAATTGTCCCTGCCTCAAACACCTTCCTTTTAAACTTATTTGTGGAGTAACGCAAACAACAAAATAAAAAAGAGAAGACATTAAACGGCTCAGGTTTACAGCAGGATTTTTATCACACCAGTGGGCAGCACGGTATTTTCATGGTGAAATAAGTTTTTATTCAATTATCAAATAAATATGATTATTACTTTGTTTTTTCTAGACTTTGTTGATAAAGTTTTTAGTTATGGTAACCCAGGTAACTCTAATTGGTTTTCTTGCTTTTATTAATTATAATACCAGCAAGTTGTGATTACTGTATTCATAAGCAATGTTCTGACTGCTTATCTTAATTAAAGCCTGTGTATTCTCTTTCACATAGAAGTAAGAGTACTGGGAAGCCTTAGTATTCCTGTTAAATTTCAGTTCAAGCACCTTCTCCTCCCCTAAGTACAGAAATACTGGCCTCTGCTACCTTTTAGCAGTGTTTTGGAGCACTTCTTTATGTTGTGTTATACCCAAGGTGACACAGTAAAGAGCTCAGCATGCATACGATTAGGATGAGGAATTGGGGAAAAACAAACAAACAAACAATACCCAACAAACCCACAAAAGCAAGACACCCCCCCCAATAAAAAACATATTTTTAAGTGTCGCAGATTTGGACTTGTTATAGCTCTGAGATGTTGAGGCAAGTAAGTTTTGTTTTAAGCAAGTTTGTAATAAATATGTGCTCTAGATTTAGGAATTTTAACAATTTCTCTGCACTTCATTCAGTGAAGCAGCTACTTCGTTAGCCTTGTCTGCCTTTGCTCAGGCAAACATATTTGCCCCAGCAGGTAAAATTAGATGTGCGGCAAATTCAGATGGCTTGCTCTTTCTCTTACTCCTTCCCTCCCCCGTAATTGAGGAACTACTTAAATGTTGGCTGAAATACTCCTGATCACTCTAAGTATGGGCACAAAATAGAAAAGCCCCTGAAGTTTAGGTAGAAGCCCCTAGGTTTGTATGAGTTTTTTTGACCAGCAAAGGAGTAAAATTTGTCTCCAAAAGGCCCCAACACCTTTAATTTCCACTTCTTAGCACATTCTGAAGCTAGGGCAAAACTCGTCAATCAATAGATCAGTATACAAAAGACAATGATTCCCTTTCCTAATTATCTCCATTTTCTTGGCCAAGTAGAGCATTCACGTGGTGCTTATTTTGGGATACACGCACAACACAAACTTGTTTGTCTGCTGGCTGGAATGTGACTATTCTAGTCTGCTTTGATTGCTTTTCCCAGCTGAATTAGGGAATTGATCCCTTAGTTTAGTAAGTGGAGTCTTGCAGGTTTTTTGTATTCTGCCTCTATTGTGATACAAATATATTTAGCTGATGACGGAATATGGTTTCCATATGTAGGTGGCCACAGCCTGTCACACGTTTAAGCTGACCGACCAAATGTCTGAGGTTAGATGTGTAGCATCAACAGCTGTCTCTTTTAAAGGTTATTTTTTAAAGGCACGTGTTCTTGGAATTTGTTTCCTGGGTAGCATGTTGTACCGTGGAGAGGCCAAGTGTTTAAATAACCTGTTCAAACATGTATTTTGCACTTGCTGTAAGGCCTGAAGGCGACTGTCTCCGAAATCAAACTCATGATGGCAAAAGCTTTGGTGCAAGTGAATGGATAGTTATTGCCTTTCCCTATCTGTGAAAGGGGAAGAAAGGACAAATTGGGGATCTTTTTGCATGTCTAACAGATTTGGATAAATGAGACTTTTACCTCTGACTTCAGTGGGGCCAGAATGTCACCTAAAATTTTTTGGAGAAGAGAAATGCTGATGCTGAAGTTGGTAATGCCATATTGCTGTATACAAGCTGGGAAGATGAGTGCTATTACTGTTTGCAGTGATCAAAGACATACCACTACTGTGACTGCAGGGTTAACTAGCATGGGTGCAAAGAAATTGTCTAATCACAGCTGCACAGCATGTGGCACAAGCTGCAAAACCCACCAAAATGGTTGAGCTCCATGCACTGTAGCCACAAGTACACAGGTTTGCTACTTTCAAGTTGCTGTGTTCCTAATACTGAACTCGCATCAGTGACTTGTTTGTAGACCTGCCCATCAATGCCAGCACATGCTTTCTTGGATAATTAAACACAGATGAATTGCAGTCGGTAGCTTTTGCTAAAACATCTTGTGATCACTTATGGAAAGTCCCAATGTTTTGGGAGGAGAAGAGGGCGCAGGGGGTATCCAGCTTTCATGATGGGACTCTTCCTCTGAAACCAAAGGAAAAACATTTGGTGGTGCTATACAGCTGTCTGCCACCATAATCTAATAATGACAGTTCTTGGTTTCAAGGTTGAGACTGGCTAATTGGACAGTGTGTGATTTACTCTATAAAGAAAAAGGGGGGGGAGGGGGAAGAATGGCCCCCAGAACTTTGAAGTGCAAGTGGACAAGTAGATACAAGAAAAGGGGGTTTCTTGTGAATCATCATGGTCTAGAAATAGAATTATTTGTAATCCCAAGAGTTGCAGTTCTGAGAACTAAGTATTAACAGCCTGACCATAAGTCTTTTGCAGACAGTTAGAAATCTTTCCACTGTTTTCAATTTACTTTGGACCGTATTGCATATAATGCATCTTATGCTGTAGAATTCCTAATTTCCCCCTGGAAATACAGTCTGGGTCCCTGCTGTGTTATATATATTATGATGCCATTTCCAGCAGAGTTGAAGGACCTACGATGATAAATGCTAGTTTCACAGCAAATTTTTGCTTAGGTATTTCAACTTAGTCATACAGTGGCTTATACTACAGTAAATCTGCATGTCAATATTTATTTTATATAGGCAATCTGTTGTACTCCTGACACAGGAATTCCATCAGATATGCAAAAATAAGGAAATAATTACTGTTGCAGAATTCTAAAGGGAAGACAATAATTAGCAATAGTGGGTCTCCTTAAAATAGGCCTTAAAAACGTCTGGAAGTTTGCTATGACTTAATATGTTTTAAGGAAAGAAAAATGTTATTTTAACTATGAAGCTGGCAAATTCTACTATTTTGATTCCACAGCAGTAATCTCTGTAAAAGACATGATTTAAAAGCTGCTATTTCTCACTGTCTGAAGCGAAATACACTTTTTTATTCGAACAAATCTGAATAAAATTACCGCACTCTGAATAAATTCACCCTGCCTCTGCGCCTGCTGTCTTAGCTTGAGGCAGAAGCAGATGACTGTGATCTCTAAGACTGTCAAACTAGCACCGTAAGCCAAAGCTCCATTCACCTTAAAAAAACATGAAATTTATTCCAGCGTGGTAACAAGCTGGTCCATTATTTCAGGGTTTTGGTGCCAATGTTCAGTTTTTTAAAAGGCCATCTGAAACCTCACAGGCATTTTTGACATTTTCCTACTAATGGGGTTGGTATTTGGGGGCTTGAGAGTGCTTGCTTTGTGTTCAGATTTAAACTTTTAACACCTTAGATCTGTCACCAGTTCACTGGAAGATGCTAGTTTGATTTTTCTCGTTAGCAGCTCTGAAAAAAGGAAAAAAATTAGCACATTTCTCATTTAATATTAATTGGAACATATTTTTCCCTGTAGCAGTTTGCTGATTATGAGATTTCAATGCCGCTGACTGAGGTGGCTTTGCAAATCGTCCCCATAAATAGAAAATAAGAAGCTGTTTCTGTGAAATGACCAGCTAGAGAAGAGACTCATTAATCAGGGAAACAGGTACAGACCAACAACCCTGCCTACCACTGATCATGTAAACACAGGCTGACAATGCTGTCTGAACAATCAAGCAGAAGAGTTTGGTCTACGCTAACATTTTGTAGGGAGAAAGTTTAGTCGAGTGCTTAAAATATGGAAATAAGGATCAAAATGCCTGTGTTGTTTCTCCAGCTCTCCTGCTGACTAGCTGCAGGCAAGTCACCTTGCCTCCTTGTAATTTAATCACTGACAAAGGGCCAGTTTCGGACTGAAAACCGTGGGAGCCACATTTCTTGGATACAGCAATGTCTTCAAAAATTACATCATGGAGCGTGAAAGGTGAAAGTGGCCAGTGTGTAAATCACACGAATTTGTGTGACAATGCAAATTGTTCCTGTTAAATCACTGCAGGTCATTTTGGGCTGGCTTGCATCAACGTTTTCTGTCTTCCATGTACCCTGTAGTAAGTGCATTGACTATTTCCAGAAAAAAAATTATTCATGAAGGAGAGCGAGACCTCTTACTACCTTGTCCGTCAGCCATGTACCATTTAACAACTACCTGTGCCAAGGTCTGCTTTTTGTATTGATTGCATAAAATCAAGCACAGTTTACCTTCGACCCTGCTTTGACCTCATTTCTACTGTAGTAGAAATAAAGAATAGTAACAATGGCACCTTTCATCTCCAGGGATTTCAAAACATTTGGAAAAGCTGCATCCTTTGAACAGAGATATGGCAGTGTTTTAAGGAACGTGTAGAAATTCCTTCCCCATAAGAAAGAGGGGGTACTCGTTTCCCTTAAATCGAAGGGGGGCTCTAGGCCACTAGGGAGTATACCAGATCTCAACCACTGGCAGTCCTTTGGTTAGCACGCAGCCTTTTGCACACCGTGCAGTGAGCCTCAGTGTCCACAGATGGTCAGGGTGTCACAGGTCAGAGTCCAAGAGACAGCTCCTCTGTTAGATGCCAGAGAACCCAAGGCACCATGGTGCAGTCTTCAGGGAGTACTAAAACAGAGCAAATTCTGCCACCTGCTGCTTCC
>NW_008824934.1:4647618-4648403 GCF_000699105.1 Pygoscelis adeliae | reverse complement strand
AGTGCCCTTATTTTCAGTGGAGACTAAGCCTTGGTCTGCTCTAACCTGGTTGAGATTTTACTGACCTTGTGTTTACCAGTGGGATTGCTGTCTTTAAGCCTAGAACACTTGAGAGGCTAGATTAAGTGATTTGCTTTCGATATTTATAAGTAACAGCAGTAATGGAAAGTGTCCATGCAGGATGTAGTGATATACATGAAGAATGTCCACACCTGTTTCACAAAAGAAAATACTTGGATTGTGCTAAGTATATATTTAAAAGTGAAATTACTGATAACACAAAATGTCAGGAATATTGAGGGAGAGTGGGCTGTTCAGTGAGAGTACTGACATAACTAAAGGTCCTTTCAAAGCTCAAGCATTTGAGGGAACAGAAGAAAAATGCAGGCTTGCCTGTACAAACCAGTGGATTTTTATAGCATTCCTCTAGATATCTCAAAGTGAAGAGTTTAAATTAGAAAGCCGACTCTGTGGACAGTTATTAGCAACCAGCATGTGCAAAGCTGTAGCTTCTGTATCACTGTAGGAATTTAAAATTGCTTTATTTTTAATTTTAAAAATCCAAGATTTTCTGTTTATTGGCTGCTAGGCTGAGACACACAAGAAGCTTAGGCAATGCCTAGCCTCGAAGCCTCTTTTCCATAAGCACTTTTCTGTGTGGTATGAGTGTTCCCCACCTTGAGGTGAACAAGGGAGGACAAGGCTTTAAGCTTCCATGCCAGCTGAAGCTGCTGAAGTGCTGATATAAAGGATGTTACGGTTGCCACGACAGAATGTAGTTGTTT
>NW_008824934.1:4633948-4647556 GCF_000699105.1 Pygoscelis adeliae | reverse complement strand
GGATCCTTAACTACCTCTCAGGCCAACCACTATCAAGGACAAGGGCTACTATCAGGTCAATGTTCTCTTTATATATAGTGCTAACTAAATTTAGTGTTAAATCTGCTGTGAAAATTTACAGCTCGTAATATTTACCTGACAGGTGTCCAGACTCTCTTGTCCAAATATACAATTCCTTAAATTAGACACAAAATATGTCATGAGGCAGCAGCCTAAATTACCTATTTACAGCACTGAAGCAGGTAAGTACATATTTATGCAGCCAATCCTGAGTTCTTATTTTCAAAAAATGGACTGGGTTGTTCAATGTATTTTTTAAAATCCTGACGAGTACTTAAAACAATCCCAGGTTTGGGAGCTCTCTGGGCCAGGGGCTGTCTTTGTATTGTCTGTTTACAGCCGAGTTCTGCACAATGAGGCTCGCATCCTTAGGGGTTGTTGCAACTGAAAGAATAAAAGTATGTGATGATAAAGAGTAACTCCCTATAAAATGGCTGTGCCCAGACATTTTTTCCTTCTTAGCAAACGTTATTGCCCCAAAACAACTAGTATATTATTTATATAACAATTTCCTTATGGGTCATTGTTGAATAGAACTTGGGTCCTTCCATACCCAGAGCGAATGCCCCCATCACTGCAACTACAAAATTATTTCCTTTATGCACTGTCAAGACAGAGTTCTTCTCTACACCAACTAGCTTAAGAGCTACCTCACAGCTGCATGTCGAAAAATCTAATTCTATTCTACAGCAGTTCTTCAATATCCCAAACTTACTTCTTTGTGAAGTAATTCCCACAAATAGGCTTTTGAACTTGTGTAGATTTTAAATCATAAGAAAACAAGACAAAATAAAAGAACCAAGGGAATGTTCATTAGAGACAGCTCATAGCACAAGTCAGGTTCATGACGTGCTGCTGCATTTCTGTTGCTTATAGCTGCACTTGAAGACAAGTGGCTCCTTTGAAATGTGAACGTGGAGTATAGATTAAGTAAAATGTTTCTGCAAAGAATGTGTCGCGTTTTGGGAAGTTTATGCACTCTTTGGTCGGGTGAGTAAGCAGGGCCTAACCCTGCTTAATGGTTAACTTAGTCGTATTGAAATCAGTGGGACTGTGCCCCTACATGGGCCTCTATGCCACTGTGAAGAGCTGTGTGATACAGCACTTTGTTTCAGGTGTTTGCTTTGTTCATAAATCTTATGTGTAATAGTATTTCTATGAGGAAAGCCGTGCTGTCTAGAGAAGGACCAAATACGAATTCTTTTTAAAGCTAGTAAATTAATTGTTTTCCTGAAGTGTTACAACCCCATATGGCAGTAAGATTATCTTCATAGGTGTATTGCAAATGAAATCTGTTTAGACTGCTTAGACTGACAGGGAAAAAAGGAGTATCAATGGCATGGTCTTAAGATGATGCCTTTTAAGAGCTGATCAGTTCAGCTCAGTTCAACAAACAGTACAAAAATTTAAAAAAGGAAAAGGCTAGTTACTAATGGCAATTTGATGTTTTCATCACCGATATGAAAAATACGTGTTTGAATATACGACAAGCCTTGCCAGATACACGTCCCTTGTGTAACTGCCATCAAAGAAAGCTTTTTTATATTCTTATAGGAGCAGCGCGAGTCTGAATCCCAGTCCCAGGAGCTGTATGTGCTTAAAGGTACCGTTCGAGGAGATCAGTGCAATGGAATGTGCAGATTTGGAGGACAGGACTTGACAGCCATTGTGTCCCCGTTAGGTAGTGCTCAAATTCAGACCAGTGAAGCTGTTTTACCAGTTAACTGACTTCGATAGCTCTTTTTAAGCACCTTCCAAGGAATATTTATAGCTTTCTGAAAGAGGCCTCCTGACCAGGTGAACAGCCTCTTGTCAACAGCCTCTTCTCCCTGAAACCCTGCCATTTAGTCTCTGTGACCACCCTCACTTCACAGCTGGCATCCACAGTCCCCAATTATTGCAGAACTTGCCAGCCAGAATCAGTGTTCTTTGTCTGAGTCCCAACCCCGACTGAGATTCTCAGTCCAAAGAATCTTACCTTCTTGTTTATGCAGCTCATCTAGGCTGACATCGGTCTCCTTCAAGGCAAGAAATATGCTTGCTTTGAGAGATGTGCATCAATTCTAACTACCGCTTTGTCTCTTTAATGTCACAGAAGTTCAAATATGAGGCTGATTTTATGCAATCAAGACTGTCTAGAACATTTTCATAACAGAGAGTTGTATCAAAACATCTAATTGCTCCATGAAAAATTGAAGAGACCAGTGCACTCTTGCTTTCCAGTCACAAGTGACCAGAAGGCCCTGAGACTCATAAAAAGTTTCTCAAAAAAAGCTTGGATAAATCTGACACGCTGGCAAAGTGTAGGCCTTTGCATATTAGAATGATTCCCAGGAGTCCCAAAGTGCTGCTTGTACATCAGTGAATTATGCCTTACAACATCAGAGTGTACCAGAATGAACATTACCTATTTACTTGTCTGATAGAAATGTACTTAAGTTCCGAACTGGATTCATATTTCAGAGGTCTCCAAGTTCAAGAGTTTTTATCACTAGGACTATATTTCAAGTTGATCTCTTTTCTTTATAAGGTTATGCTATTTTCATCATTAATATCCCCTCTCCCTGAAAAGTGTACATCTTCATAGTGTAATCCAGCATTTCCATTGTACATTTTCATTAGTTGCCTGCATTTTCTATTTACTAGTAAATGGATTTCTGAGTTACTGCAAAATTTTTAATGATGAAATTTCAGATTCTCTCACCTCTTTTCCATGGCAGCTCTGAACATCTTAGTTGTTTCAGTTTTTACCTGTTCTTGAAGCACAGGCAAAATGA
This sequence comes from Pygoscelis adeliae, assembly GCF_000699105.1. NCBI lineage: Eukaryota > Metazoa > Chordata > Aves > Sphenisciformes > Spheniscidae > Pygoscelis > Pygoscelis adeliae. The sequence continues at coordinate 4,644,719 of NW_008824934.1, read as the reverse complement.
CCTCTGTTTTAGTGGTTTTATTTTCACTGAAAGTCCTTGTAATTTCTGAAGATTCGAGGGAGTTGGGAAATGTATTTGTGTTAGACACAACAAGGGTATTTATTATTAAAGGAATCTCTAAGCTCAGCAATATTGTAACTGATTAAACAGCATTGTGTGTCTCAGCAAGAATTAGCGTCTATAAACTGTAGGTGTAGGTATCCTTCATTTCTATCTGCCATTCCTACTTGAACGCAATTCTGCCAAATGCAGTATAGTACTTGGAAAAAAATGTGTATACACTTACGTCTACCTATGGGCAATAAAACAGATGTACGGGATCAGAACATAGGATTATGACCTAATCAAAATGGTCAGCAGGCAAATATAAATGAGGTATTCTTGGTGTAACCTTGTGTTTGCAGCATTGCTTTCAGCAATGGCACAATCTTACGGTTTTGGGGGGTTCTGTCTGGAATAATCTAGGTCAACTACATTTTGTAGGAAAAAAAGGGGGGAAAAAGCTTGATTGTCAGTGCTATTCTGCCCGAAATTTTGTCTTGTAGAATATTTGAGCAATGTGTTTGAGGTAAAGATACGTTCATTCAATTTTTGTTAGTGGCTGGTTGGTGTTTGATTCTACCTTCGCTGAACTCAGATCAAGAAATGGAGAAGCCTTGATGCTTGCTTTCATGAGTTCAGCTTGAGGCTTGAGTCACCAAAAAGCTAGCTAGATATCTGTGATGCATATTTAGTATTGCTGAAGTGAAAACAGCTAATCAGTTGAACAGTTCAAAGCAGATATTTTGCTACCGGGTATTATTAATCACAACTGAGTTGTGCATTTTTCTATTTAAGAAGCTCTCTATCAAAATGCATTTCATCCAGTTAGCTAGCATGCTTTGTTTCGTTCCTTTGGGTGTCGTAGTTGTATATTTTACTTGTAAATGGCTCAATAGTTGAACAGATGAGACCTGTGCTTGGGGAGCCCTGCCCAGTCAGCTTACAGATTTGGAATTAATGTTTTCATACAAATTTCATAGGTGGTACTTGTGCATCTCAGTAATTCCCTGTACCTCAAGCTGGTGATTTTCTTCCATGTATGAGCTTTGGTTTTAGAAGCACAGTAGATAATAACCTTAAATGTTTCATTTACTATAAATATTTAATAATTGCAAATGATTGATGACTAGATTTTTAAGCAAACTTGATAGAGTTGTGTGAAATTAAGACTACCTTTGTATAATTGTCTAAGCTGTATGCTAAATATTATATGGGCTTTGTTGTGCTATCAACATGCATGCCTGATTGGTATTTTCATTAAAAAGATTAGCACATGGGTAACAAACAGAAAAGTACACTTTTTATAGTCGTATTGGCAATAAAATTAATCTGGATGGGCTTCCTTGTAGATACAAGAATTTCTGTATCTGCCAATTTTCATTCCATTGTAAGACATGCCTTCTTTATGGATGATTGTAAAGATGTTTTTTCAAGAGAATGTCTTTTTTTATAACACAGCACGAATATCTGGCTGTGTTTCAGTAACTACTTTCACCTATTTTTCTTTCAATTTCTTCTTATTGCCTTTGATCTCCCCGGGCTTTGAAGCCAAAAAAAAACCCACATAATGCTTGTCTAATTATCAGGGCTCTTGCAGCTCTAAAAGATTTCATTAACAATGCTGCTTTCTGATTCATGCAACCAGCTGAGGGTCTGTGTACCTCTCTGCAGATGTTTTTGGATGTCTCACAGATCAGTGCAGAATCACCTTGCCAATAGGTGCCAGTGTTGCTCTGCACACACAGCTGAATTGTCAATGTCCTTCAGTTGAAAATCCAACCTTGAAAAAGCAAACCTAAATCACAGTGACTAAAATGTTGCAGAGGTAAAACTCTGTACAGACCACAGCCAGAGGCTTGTCCATGCCAAGACTAAGGTATATGCTTTATCTTGTTCCTAAAAATAATTATATTATTGCTAATCTTGAGCAAAATTGATGAAGAGGTAAGTATGCATTGAATTAATTCTAGATATATTTACTCTAAGCCTTTAACGTGCTGCAAGTTTATTGTTGAGCCTCAGACCAATAGCAGCTGAACCTTGCAGATATCTCCTCTGGACCAAATGTGATTTAAATGCAGAAGTTGCACATCAGTGCAATAAGAATTTGGCCTTCTGTCAGCACTCTTTACGTAGGTCGTTCACATACTTTCACAACTGAGTAAACCATCAGGGTGGCCTATCCTGCAGCATAAAGGCCACCTACAGCTATTTCTTCTAGGTTTACTCTTTGGTAATGTAAGGTCAGCTGATGCAGTTCACTTTGCAGCTTATCTACTGTTAAGTGCCATTCAGTATGTAAAGCCAAGGGCAATCAAGGTCTGCTTGCTTACTGCATTGGGAGAAACGTTGGTTCACCTTGTCCTTAGGTATGCAGCCATTTCATATGTTTATTTTATTCTTGGATGTTTCAGACATATTATGGAATAACCCAAGTTTCTTGTCTCCGTTTTCTTCAAAGAAATGTATAGCAAGCTGTGAAAAATGAAAAAACAACTAAGGACAAAGCAATTAAGAGATTTATATCCTTTCAGGTTCAACCCCACTCTGTTGTGGTTTTTTTTTCTTACTGCAACTGTTCATTGAATAGAAACTAACAGATGAAAATTTTGTTTTCAGTGATTTAATATATCTTCTGAAATATTCCCAGCCATCTGCAGGTCAGAATGTAACCCAGCAATTTGTTCTAACTAGTAAACAGCCCTCTGCCTATATAACCTAATTCTCATTCCTTCTGCGTGGAACAGATCACTCTTGCATATATGAGCAACAAGCTATATTAAGTAGTACTTAAGATCACCCTAAGCAGTTTACACAGAGGCATCCCTTGCTTTTCTGTCTCACACCAGTTGGCCAATGGCTTGCAGATATTTCTGACACCCTTCATAGGCCAGGATTCTACTGTCGTTTTGGGGAAGATGTCCCTGGCTGGAAGGGAGGTCATGAGTTTTAGCAGGTTGTCTCAGTTGACAAGTAGCAAAAGCAGAAATCGGTGGGCTTTCATAGGAAATGGTGTAGACACTGTTCATCACTCCAGCTTCTTTCTTGTGCCATTTTTTCATCAGGTGCTCAAGAAGACCATAGTTTGTGGGTGGCTCTGAGACAGGAAATGATTAAATGTTAAAAATGATAGAATTAAATTTTTGGTCCTGGTGTTTTTACTCCACAGTTGTCATAGGGAATATTTGTACTATTTTGACAGCAGATTAAGGACAAAACAGATCTTTTTGTTCCCAGGGCATGTATGTCTACCCTCTGGCTGGAAGGGAAAATCACTGTCCTATATCAATAGGACAGCAGTAATGGTGTAAATGTAAGGAGTCCTAATTCTTTATAGTCTCTCTGGTAGATATTAAAAAAGTCAGCAGAGCTGTACATGTCACTTAAATTCGGAAACATAATAATACCCCGTGAATTCTCCTGCTAGTTGTATCTCACAGCTCTCCTTGGTTTTAGCTGGTGTCTTGCATTATTGCATTGGGGCAAGAAATCTGTTCATTGACATTATCCTTTGCTGCTTCCTGTGGTGATTATTATTGTATGGATAACATTTCCACTTTATCAATCAGAAAAATAAGCTACTGACTTGGTAAGAAACTAGCCAAAAGTCACCACAAGATCCATTTTCAGAATTAAAACAGAAGGCTGTTCCTGGCCCTAAGTCTACATATTGACCACTGCACCATGTTCCATCTGTTTAAATTAATAATGCCAAAAACTACCAAGAATGGGGAAATCTGTTTTCTGAGGAATCCAGGCAAACTTGCGTCCATTCCAGCTGCGGAGGGGAGGCAGCACAGGGTTGTAACCGTGTCTATTGTATTTATCGTCATACTCCGATACTAAATTTCGGCTTCTTGGTTCCTCATGATGGGTGAATAAGTGCTGTATTGGCAGGCCCTGAAATGAGATGTACGTGAAACCATGCCATTTGTCTTTGTACATAGTATTCAGATGGCTTAGTGTGCTTTTGAGTCAGACTGTACTACCAGTGATATCACAAAGTTTTGTCAGTACTTATATTACTTAGAATTTAATCCCTGAAAATAAGGGCATTTGCATTTAAAGTAAAGTAAATTTCCAGTTAAATTAAGCAACTACATCTGTATGTCATGAGATCTGATTAGTCTGATTTCAACACATGCATCACAGATTTGCAGATACATTTAAGAAGCTTGCAAATGAAAAGCTGATTGTCTTGTGCTGCTTAAGTGTTTCATTGTGCACTAGCATTACACATACTGCTTTCCAACTGTCTGTCAGGAGAGAATGATAAGAATATCTTAGGGTGGAGAGGCACCTTGGAGGAAGGGACATTCTAGCAGATAATACTTGTGGGAAAAGTATTGTGAAAGATCTGGGACTCATTTAAGTGCAGTTTGTTCCTATGTATCAGAGGCGTGCTGATGGAAATAATCCTCTTTTACCAGCAAGCTCATATTATAGCCCACGGAATGTCCTGAAGACACAAATACCCCATCCTAGCTGACAGTAACATGCTGATTTTCTCCATGTGCCCCGGTCACCCTCTGAGGCAGAGACTGGGGAACGACCAGAGTACCAAGAAGCATGTGCCGTTTGTCTACCTCTGAAAGGCATCCTACTTTAATCAAACATACAAGGGAGATCTGGATCCTGTAAACTGGCCACGAAGCTGCAGTGCCTTCTTTTAGGCATATAGTTGTTTAAGGATATAAAATATGATTTAAGTATTAGTTAAAGATCATTGCTGTTTCAAATGTTGGCACACGCAGCCCTACATTTGAAATTTCTTACCTCAAATTTTTCCATCATGGTTCTTCTTAGTGTTTGGTCTGGTTTGTGATCCGGGAAGCAAATGAAGTCTGTTCTGTATATGCTGCTGCCGAGTTTCCCAATGTCTTTTATAAACTAGAGAGATACACAACACTCAGTATAGCTAAGGCAATCTGATAATTACAGAAGTTCTGTTCCAGTGCTGCCTTCTTCATCTATGCATTTAAAAAGCACTTATTTCGAAAGAAGTCTGTGCTATGTACTTTTTCTCAGATGGTAAAGTCAGCTGGTATAATCACCATTGTAAAATTCTGGCTTGATTCCTTGGTGTAAATATAAGATACTGTACAGCCCTTGAAAAATTATTCATGGTGTGGTGTTAAATATTTTCACCTGCCATGTGAACTATCATCTGAAAAGGGCAAATGAACCCTTTTTTTGTTTTTTGTCCCTTTGTTCCTACTTCTGCCACAGCAGGCCAGTCTCTGCAATATAGGCAAGTATTTTGCTCCAGAAAAAAGAAAAAAGTCTAAAGGAAGTAATTTTAGCAGAGTCAGGAGGATTTGCCCTAACAGCTCCAATATTGAACCTAAGTGGCACATTTTGACAAAGTTAAATGTCTCATGATAAAATTTTGCTCAGCTCTTAAGCAGGGCATGCAATCTATCACTGCTGTTGTTTATACAAGCAAATGAAACCGATATCCAAATTATTTGAGATCCTCTGATGCAAGTAATAAGAAGTATTAACTTACAGAAGGGTTAATGAAGCCTCTCCTGTATAATGTTGGTGTATATTATTAAGTTGTATATATTGCTGTTGTATAGTTGTACGTAAGTTGTAGAGCAGTCTGAAGTGATTGCCATGAAAAGTGCTACAGGATTTTTAATTGGCTAATGTTATGTCTGGTGTGAACCACACAGTATAACCCATGCTCAGGCATTGCTTCTGTCCTGGCTTAGAGAGAAGAATGGCAGATCATAAACAAAATTAATTAATGCAGGCCAGGCAAGACGCTTATCTTTCTCCCTTTTATTACTCTTCTGAGATGAGCCTGGACTCTAGCTTACGACTGCAGTAGTATACCACCTCCACAGCATTGGTTCTGACCCCCTCTATTCCTGCTCTCACACTTCCTTCCTGATCTTACCCTTTTCCTCTCATCCAGCCAGTTTCCAATGAGAACTTTACTAGAGTATTTCGGTTCAATTTTCCACCAATCCTGTCCATCTTTTTGCGATGCAATCATATTTCTTTGTCTCACCAGCGCTACCCTCCCCAGTTGTTGGAACTGTCAAGTTCTGCGGGTGAAAGATTACTCAGCAGTCCAGTGCTAAAACTAGGGCAGAAAGGGGCTCCACTTCTGCCTGCCTGTGTGCTGAGAAACGTGGGTGATGTGTGGAACTGCTTGGCCATAGAACCATTTGTGTTTGCTATCCCCACGGTGACTGTCGTTCCAGTAACCACATTCTAGGCCGCATCATATTTACTGTTGAGCAAAACAGTGGCTCCTAACCCACTGAAGTCAGCTAGGTTTTTTTCTCTAATAAAGTTCAGAATCAGAGCACAGAGTATGTCTCAAAACATTGTGATGTAAGTGACATACTCCTCTATACCAGCACACCACACATACCTGCACAACACACAGTCTCTCATCATAGACAGTCTCTCATCATATCACATTTTATTTTAAACAAGTGGGACAAACCAGGATGTCCATTCAAAATAATGTTCTTCTTTATTGACAGAGCTAAAGATAAGGGCTTGCAGCATGGTACAAGCTTGTATAAGGTTTGCATATTCCATGTTCCAACTAATAGCTGGAATGAGGTTCTGATGAGCCTTGTTTATCATTGTTAATGGCTGCCCTTGATTGACTACCCATCACCTGATATTAAATATCCTAAAAAGATATTTTCCTAGGTTGAGGCATGAACAGACTCGTGGAATCTAAGATGTTTACTATAAGCTTTTTAGGAAGTTAACTACGCTGTCCAATCCCCTTTTTCCAGCTGGAAATGAGAAACCACAATAATCATATAGGCTTATGATTCCATGGAATCCATCCTCAAGGTGGTACCAGGTCACTCGAACACCGTTGTCCTCCAGTCTCTTCTTGTAAAGCAAGCCGTCGTCTCTTAGCACATCATACTCACAAGTCAAGATGAAAGACTCGGGCAGCTGGTGAATAACAGCATCTTCAGCTAACAGTGGACACGGGTCGGGCTCACAAAGTCTTTTCACTGTCTCATAAACTTCAGCCTTGAATTCGTGGGGCTTGTGTGGTTTGTAGCCTCTGACCTTAAATTTTTCAGGGATGTTATCTGGACTCACCCACTTCCTGTACTTCAGCCTCATATCTGGAGGAATGTGAGAGCCCTCCAAGACCTCTTGCATACGCAATGCATCCCCATTTAGGTACTGCAAAGCAAAGAAGGCGGCACGTTCTCGGAATAAGAGAGGGACTCCCCGATTCTGTTGATAGGATGGTAAATTGAAGTCCAGTGCCTGAAGGCCCGGGTAGATCAAGATCTGAGCGCGTAGTCTGGGGAGGTCTGATCTACCTGCAAGGGTCTGCTGAACAGCAGCTGCCAGATTGCCGCCAGCACTGTCCCCGCAGACAATTACATTGGCAGGATCCACCCCATAGTGCTCTATATTCTTCATGAAGTGTATGGTGGCATTAAGACAGTCTTCATACGCAGCGGGGTATTTGTGTTCAGGAGCTAAACGATACCTAGTACACAGGAAGAGACAAGTATAAGAGAAGGAAATGTCATTAGTATTAATCAGGAAATGGTATCGTATGCTGCCTTCCAGCCCTATGATTTCGGGGTGATTTTCCTCCAGGTCAGGATATTCATTACCTCCTAAGCAGGCATTCCTCAGTTAGTGATTGTGGATAAGCTGCAAACTGTGTATTCCATCACAAGGACTCAGTAAAGTAGGATTGTCTTCTGATTAAGAGTCTGACTGAGACTTTGTACATTTCTCAGTCATGCTGAAAACTCCCTGTGTATTCTTGACAAGATAATTTAATAATTTTGTGCCTCTGCTTCCTGTGTCTAAAATGGGAGTAATACAGTGTGATGATTCTTTTTCTAGAAATCACAATTTTTTGGAGCATCTTATTACATGTTCATATGTTCAGCACAAGGAAGACATTTTACCTAAGTTTTTGATTGGCTTTTATAGATTTTCTTAGTGTGCCAAATATTTCCATTTGGGTCTTTTCTGAGTATATCAGGGCATGAACAGTTAAAAGCTGTGAAATCCCCGTTATCATTATTTGTCTCTTTATGGACTTCACTGAATTCTATAGAAATTTCTCTGCAAAAAAGAACATCTCCAAAACCAGTGCAGCTCTGCTGCGGCACCACAGCAACAATAATCTCCCAACAATAGAACTGGGTAGGGTTCACTTACTGAACAGATACAACTACCGATTCACTTTCTCTGGATATGTAGCGGCATACTTTTTCATAGGTATCTGGAAAATAAATATTTTCATTAGTGCTTTGCTATTGCCCTAATCTTTGAGACAGCTAGGGAATGTTCATTCCAGAAAGGCATGCATTTGTCTTCAGACTTCCTCCCAAATCACACGCTGAAACCTCCTTTTATTTCAGTGTTATAAAAAGATGAGAATGTTCTTTCTACATTAGAATCATAGAATCGTAGAATCATTAAGGTTGGAAAAGACCTCTAAGATCATCGAGTCCAACCATCAACCCAAGACCACCATGCCCACTAAACCATGTCCCTAAGAGCCTCATCTACACGTCTTTTAAATACCTCCAGGGATGGTGACTCCACCACTTCCCTGGGCAGCCTGTTCCAATGTTTAACCACTCTTTCAGTAAAGACATTTATTATAGTAAATTGCATTACTATAATTCCTCCTGCAAATATCTTACCAAGACTTCCAAATACCCAGCCTCCTCCATGAAAGAAGATGATACCTCTCCTTCGCCCATCAGAGGTAGCTTTAGGCTGATAAACCCTCACAGGTACTTTGTTAAACTGCAGATCCCGGATAAAGAGCTTTGGATCCACCCCTAGTTTCCGTCCTTGTCGCACGTATCGGCCAAAAGTGATTTGACTGCAAAGTCCAGTCTTCTCCAAAATCTTTCCCTGTTAAAGGTAAAAGAAATTAAGGCTTCTTGAAAAGTCTTGAGTTAGCCAAGGTATAAAAACTCTGCATCATACTTACACTGAACTGCATTTGAGGGAAATTTTAAAGAAACACAGAGCTTGTGTCCCCCCCTCCATGTTGTAATGTTGTAAAATATGAATACACTATAAGAAGATATAATAATAACAGCACAAGAAATTAGAATAACTACCGTGAGGACTGTTCAAAGGGGAGGATAATGGATATGCAAGCACCTCCCAAACACTCTCTAAAAGGCTTCTTGTATACTAAGTACTGATAGGAGAGTTCATTCTAATTGGTTGGTTGGTCCTTGGTTTTTGCCTTAATAAACCTGGGGAAAACAGTGAGGAAAAGTAACTCCACAGCTGGTTTTCTTGATAGGAATGTCCAGTCCTAAGAAAGTAAGAGATCCCAGGAAAGAGTCAGCAAACAGTATTTGTTTTAAGTTTGCCTAGATTAGTTTTACCAAAAAGGACAAGTTCTACCTTTCATCACACAAGCTGGAATCTGAAGAATCAGACTGATAAATTTAGGCTTCACATAGAGCAATTTGATCCCTGTTGTCTGATAAAAATAGAGCTCTCTGATTCAAGAAAAATATTTTTCCCAAGTTCTCACATCCTACAGACTGTAAAAAATTTACTTCCATTACTCAAATCCAGTGTCATTCTAATATCACATCAGAAATTTTATATAGGCCACCCAAATTGGCTGTTGTCCTGCACAGCTTTGTGCTCATTCTTGTTTCATTCATACTTGATAACAACCATGAAATGTCGTATACAGAAACAGCAATAAAAGCTTTAATAGTTCTTCATTGTATAAACTAATATTCCTGAATTAGACCATAGAACTCAGTGAATTTCCAAATCTTCAGTGCTGAGTTGTATTGTGCAAGTTAGTTACTGCTTTTTATTTGCACAACAGATTTACTGAGCAAAATCAAGAAGCTTCCTTTCCCAATGCTCTTGCAATGATCTTGCAAGCTAGAATATAAATCTGATGTAATAAGTGAACAAACAAGAAGTTGGGAACCAAGTTAATTAATGGAATCAAACAAATAAACTGTTACGGTTCAGTTACTAAACAACATCCCAATTTTAAATGCCCAGTGAGAGTCTGTCTTTATCCATTCCCTTGTTGTCACGGGCTAGTGGGATTCAGGAGAGCTGGGTAGCTTTGTCAGTAAATTTTAAGAGGATGTAAATGGTTTAAGAAACAGTGTGGAGGAAAACAAGGTCTGTGCGATAGCAAAGGCGATGTTGTGGCTAAAGGAGCGAAGGAGAAAACTAAGTTTTAAAAAAATTAAAAGATACAGCAAGTGACAGAGGAAGAGTTTAGGAGAGCTCTAATGCTGTTTATGCAATGCTGTAAAGGGAGTCCAGGGATTAAGTAAAGCGGCCCTAACCGGATTTTGTACCATAAATGTCAGCCGTGGCAGGAGCAGTTGAAGGGTTGTAGTTGTCCCTGTGCAAGGTGACTTCGCCTAAAGCTGAGGGCAGTTATCAGCTAAAACACCAGCTCAGCTCTGAATTCGAGACTTAAATCAACACCGCCGTTTGGCAAACTCTGCTAACAAGCCCTAGCATGCTACTTCTGAACGTGAAATGGGTTTTGCCCGTGACACGAGCAGCGTCCCCACTGCGGGTGCTCCTCCGCAGCGCTCTCCCCTTGATGTGGAGCCGCAGGCATCACATGAGGGCGGCGGGGGCACGCGGATCTTAATCCAGGCTCCTTCTGTTTTTTGCTTCCCCAGCGCAGTCCGTGGGCCGGGGCTTGCCCGGGCCGCCCCGGCTTTCGTGCAACCCTTAGGCGGGG
>NW_008824934.1:4630206-4633539 GCF_000699105.1 Pygoscelis adeliae | reverse complement strand
GCCGGGGTCATGGTGCGGGCGGCCAGCGAGCACCGGGGGGAGGCCGCGCTGCCGGCGTGAGGCGCGGTGTAATCTCGGTTCAAGGAGGCAGTGCGTGACCTGTGCACGCAGCATCGGGGGCGCTCAGTAAAGGCGCTCATCGCCGCGTCCTGCGGAGAGGTTGAAGTTCAGGCTTCGTGGTCGGAACTGCCGTTTCAAGAGAGCCGGGAAATCTGCAGCGCCAGTGGGTTGCAGGGCACCTGCGTTCCTGACGGCTTCATCTTCAAATCGCCGGGAGTATGTCGTTTGTCCTTAAATTCAGGGATTCTTTGACTAAAGATGGCCTGCAGGAAGCTAAAGGAAGGGCTCCCTTTGCATTGTGGAATCTAAATGGAAGACAGCATTTGTTTTTGTAAAAATTTCTGACTTCCTCAGTCTTAGGATTTTCATTTCCTCAGTCTCACTATTTTGAGTATGCTCACTACTGTTTTTCCTTGCTTTCATCAGCAGGGTGTAATGAAGCATCATGTCAAGGAATACACTGCCTTGTCCTGTAAAGAAAACTCAAAACACGGAGAAACATCACAGCACAAATTCTAAAAAAATAAAACTTTTTTAAAGAATGTGAAAACATTTTGGTTCATATTTTCTATCTCTTTACGCTATAACCTTCCAGTATACAGATCAAGAGCCCAGTTCACTGATCCTTACTGTCTCTCTAAAACCTGACGTAAGTGTTCCCTCTCAACCAGTATCTCTTGCCCTGAGCTTCAGCCTGCATAATGGGGACATCCCAAGAGTAAATAGGAGTTTGTAGAGCTACGGTTATTTCCAAATCAGGGCAGCCCTTACTTGCCTCCAGCAAGGTGTCCCCAATTAACTCAAGCCTCGTACTGCTACTCTTGCAGATGTGGCTCTGCCATGTCCACTGAATATATGTTGAATCTCCCCACTGACACCTTGATCTCTGCCTGTTTTTCCAGAGCTTTCCTCTAACTCTTCCCTCCAGCTCACTACGTACCTACCTTGTACTTTTTACCTAAATAAAATAAGGTCATGCTTTGGAGCTTATCAAATGGACATCACAAAGATCCTGACTGTAATTCACAGGAGTTATTTAATCCAAATCATTCCACAGACATTATTTACATAGAAGTAAATCATCCAGTAATTAAATACAAGGAATCAATTAGATGCTGATTTGAAAGAAAAGGGATTGAAACACAGCATGTGGAAAATATTAAAACTGTAGAGACTTAACTGTCAGTAGTCTCATGAGGACAAAGACCAGTGTTCAGACAGTATTTGAAGTTCATGAATATAAAAATTGGTATTTTACACATCAAAGGGTATCATATTTTTGCTGACAACTACTACCTGAGGTTTGGCAGCCTAAACGGAGATATTACTAGGAGAAGCATAAAGAGGGAAAGTTGCTTTTACAGACCTTTTATGAATTTAACAATTCTGTCCAATCCCCTTTTCCCAGCTGGAAATGACAAACCACAATAATCAAACAAGCTTATAATTCCATGGAATCCATCCTCAAGGTGGTACCAGGTCACTCGAACACCGTTGTCCTCCAATCTCTTCTTGTAAAGCAAGCCGTCGTCTCTTAGCACATCATACTCACAAGTCAAGATGAAAGACTCGGGCAGCTGGTGAATAACAGCATCTTCAGCTAACAGTGGACACGGGTCGGGCTCACAAAGTCTTTTCACTGTCTCATAAACTTCAGCCTTGAATTCGTGGGGCTTGTGTGGTTTGTAGCCTCTGACCTTAAATTTTTCAGGGATGTTATCTGGACTCACCCACTTCCTGTACTTCAGCCTCATATCTGGAGGAATATGAGAGCCCTCCAAGACCTCTTGCATACGCAATGCATCCCCATTTAGGTACTGCAAAGCAAAGAAGGCGGCACGTTCTCGGAATAAGAGAGGGACTCCCCGATTCTGTTGATAGGATGGTAAATTGAAGTCCAGTGCCTGAAGGCCCGGGTAGATCAAGATCTGAGCGCGTAGTCTGGGGAGGTCTGATCTACCTGCAAGGGTCTGGCTAACAGCAGCTGCCAGATTGCCGCCAGCACTGTCCCCGCAGATAATTATACGGGCAGGATCCACCCCATAGTGCTCTATATTCTTCATGAAGTGTATGGTGGCATTAAGGCAGTCTTCATACGCAGCGGGGTATTTGTGTTCAGGAGCTAAACGATACCTAGTACACAGGAAGAGACAACAAAAGTAAGAGAAGGAAATGTCGTAACTGTAAATGCAAATTTCCTACAGCACCTTGGCTTTCCCTGTGTTGTTTGGAGTTTTTTTCCTTCAGCACAAAAACCCGGTGTCATTATCTGCTAAACAGGTATTTGTCCAGTGAGTTATCACAGATAAATGATAGCCAGTAGGATGAAGTTGCAAGGACGTATCATAGTTGGGATCTTCTTCTGAGAACAGCACTGATCAGAACTTGAGTGATACAAGTTCATTTTACTCTTTTGGTGTAGACTGCATCTGGCTTGTGGATGAAGAAATTTAATCAGTCTGCACCTCACCTTTACTTAGGATACTTCCTCTTGAGAATTATTTTTATTTAAATAACTGGGACAGAGTTATAATTTTCTGTATTATTAGTATTAAAATATATTAGCATCTGATTCTTACTGTTAGAAAACTCCTTGAAGTTTACAGGGTGATTACATCTAATTAAACAGATCACTGTATCACCACCTTCCAAGTTGGTTTATTAGTCAGTTCTCAACATGCAAGAAAACTCTTCTGGAAAGCATTCCTTCTTTTTGTGTGGTGCCAGCATAGCTCCGTGTTGTGAGATACATGAACCTTACTTTGGGGTCTGTTTGCACTCTCCCTGCGTTAGCAGATTGGGGGGGGGGAGAAATTAAAATAGTCCCCTTGAAAGTCTGTCTGACCATGTGGGGTCCTGGGGAAATGGTATACTGAGGAGCAGTGTTCCCACAAGACATGCAACACTGGTGCTGAGAAGTGAAAAAAAGCAAAAAGACTTCCATAGGGTAGTACTGACATAACTCACCCAACAGACACAACCACCAACTCGCTTTCTCTGGCAATGTAGCGGCAGATCTTTTCATGGGAATCTGCAAAACGTTGGGGGGTTGTTAGCTGCCCGCTCCGTTTCCAGATGCAATAGCCAAGGAAGGTGGAAGCCTCCTTTTCCCGCCCTGGCCATGCCCTTCCCGATCCTCACACACCACCTCCCCTCCCCTCGCCTCCCCTTGTCCCTCTTCCCCTCAGCCCTGCCGCCTCCCCTCAAGGCAGGCAGCAGAGGTTCACCGAGAGCACTAAGCTGGCTGAAGATGACGGGAAAGCTCAGCCACAT
>NW_008824934.1:4609048-4629699 GCF_000699105.1 Pygoscelis adeliae | reverse complement strand
TGCCGTGAGGGAGACCCTGCGCCTGCCTTCCCCCGGCCGCTGCGAGGCCTGACGGGGCACCCAGGCTTCGTGTTGACGGGGTTCAGCCTGCTCCAGACCCACTCGCCTCTACCCTCGCCTTTAGCAGCCGCTCCGGTCTGGTCCTCACCAGAAAGCTGGCACAGGAGAAGATGGAGCCATGGCGGTCCCTTGTGAGGCTACGTGCCTGGGCGAGCAGAGTTGCTTTGGCACCGTGCACCTGAGCAGGTAGGCCCATGCGTCCGACTCACGCTCTGTCAGGCAAAATGTCTTAGGGGAGAAAAAAAGGTGTTTCCTTCTCAGCATCACCAAGTCCTTTGGTTTCATACCAGCTTCCCACCGCTTACAGGCTTACAACCCAGATGTCGTTCCTCTAAGGTTTCCCATGAGTCTCTGGTTTTATCTGCTTAAGAAGCACCCGGCCTTCCATCAGTGTTACTGGAAAGCCCCAAGAATGGCCTAAAAACATCATCTGTGCTTAGCTAAAATGGAAATCAAAGCAATCTCACTTTTTATAAATAATTAACTTAAACTGAATTAGGGAAGGTCAGCTGATAAAGCTTGGACTCTTATGGTTGGCTTCATCCCTATGTAATAGGGAAAATCTGACTGAACTATGTGAGGTCTAACAGAAATGATTTTACAAAAATTGTTCTTTAAAGTCAGCCCCCAAAACAAGAAAACCTTCATTTCAGTCTTGATGCAGCCAGCAGGTTTCTGGTCTTTACACATATAACCTTACAAAAATAACACCTAAACCACATTTCTGGCAGAAATCATGGCAGAGTAACTCACCATAGCAGATGTAATAATCATAGAAGCAAGGACAAGTCGAAGCTTTCCAGGATGATTCACTCCAGGAGGGATACTGAAATTGGAGTACTCAGATTGAATTGTTCCCATAACTGCTAGTATGAATGAAGCAGTAAAAATCACCAGCAGTATCACTGGCAGTATATAAAAAAATGCCATTTCACTTAACCAAAAGTGAGGTGTCTTTACACCTGTCTTTGATTTAGCTTTCTCAGATAATAGTAAACCTTAGAGCAGTCCAAGTTACAATAGATCTCTCAGGTGCCAGACCTCTCACACTTTAAAGTCCTTGGAGATGTTGTGCAAGGTGCCAGCACGCATTACATTGGAGAAGAGGCAGAGGAGAATGTGTTTAATTTCCTGTTTAGCTTCACATTAATTGTGGGACTGATACAGGGCCTGGTATTCTGCATGGTATTCTTGGATTGCGGATGCTATGGATGACTGTTCAGAGATAGCAGTTAAGTACTGAATGAAGTTCTAGTTTATGACGAGTTGCTGTTTACAAGGAGAGCCAACTACTGTGGGGATTAAATTGCCTCTTGCGTCTGATCTGCAGCCACAACACACTGCTTCCTGTATTGTGGACATTAAGTAATTTGGAATAAGTAGTTTTAACAAGGACATTTAGAAAAGAAAACGAGAACTAACATGAGGAAAAAAAAAAGCTAAGGTGTGCTCTACGAAAGTAAATGCATCAATCTTATTTTGTTGTTAGAGTATTTAAGCACAGGAACAAGTTTTTTAGCATACTCGTATGTTTGATAAACATAGGAAAACACTTAGAGCATTTCCTCCATTTTAATTTACACAAAGCTGTTAATAGAGTGTCTCTGTTGGGGACAGTTACAGTTTTGACTTCATTTTTTCAAGTCTAAAATACCAGTTACCTAGCTCATAGAAATTTTCTGCAAGTCAGTGACTGGGAATCTTAGGCTCAGATGCTATGTGTAGCATACAGGACAGGCACTGCGTTACAGCATTGTAATATCAGTATCTTTCTCCTTTACCAAAACACACTTAGCCTTCTAGGAAGAATGAAACCATAGATCATGATTGAATAAAATGGGTCAGACCAGATGTTGATTTAAAATTTTACTGTATCTTTAATATTTACTGAGAGAGTAGTAAGCGCCTAGTCCAAATAGATCATTAAAATAGGCAGACTGCAGATGGAATACTTCAAACAACACTAAAAGAAACTCTCATAGCATTCCTGAAATATTTTTTTCAGTGGTCACACTGGCATAATTGCTCATTAATAAATTGTGCTATCTAAACCTCTTACATGGAATTTAGAAGCATAAAAGACCACAGAAAACTGGCAGTTCTTACAGAAGGAAAGAAAATTGTTTCTATAAGCCTTTTAGAAAGTTCACGATATTGTCAAGACCCCTTTTTCCAGATGAAAATGATAACCAGCCACTATTAAATGAATTTATGATTCCATGGAATCCATCCTCAAGGTGGTACCAGGTCACTCGAACACCGTTGTCCTCCAGTCTCTTCTTGTAAAGCAAGCCGTCGTCTCTTAGCACATCATACTCACAAGTCAAGATGAAAGACTCGGGCAGCTGCTGAACAATAGCGTCTTCAGCTAACAGCGGACACAGGTTGGGCTCACAAAATCTTTTCACTGTCTCATAAACTTCAGTTGTACAGTCAAGTAGCACATGTGGTTTGTAGCCTCTGACCTTAAATTTTTCAGGGATGTTATCTGGACTCACCCACTTCCTGTAGTTTAATTTAATATCTATAGGCATATGGGAACCCTCCAAGACCTCTTCCAAATTTGGTGCATCCCCATTTAGGTACTGCAAAACAAAGAAGGCGGCACATTCTCGGAATAAGAGAGGGACTCTCTGATTCTGTTGATAGGATGGTAAATTGAAGTCCAGTGCCTGAAGGCCCGGGTAGATCAAGATCTGAGCACGTAGTCTGGGGAGGTCTGATCTACCTGCAAGGGTCTGGCTAACAGCAGCTGCCAGATTGCCGCCAGCACTGTCCCCGCAGATAATTATACGGGCAGGATCCACCCCATAGTGCTCTGTATTCTTCATGAAGTGTATGGTGGCATTAAGGCAGTCTTCATACGCAGCAGGGTATTTGTGTTCAGGAGCTAAACGATACCTAGTACACAAAAGGATACAACAAAAGTACATGAGGGAAATACTAGTTTTAAATGTATTGCTGAAAATACTGGTTCCTGCAACCAGCAATAACCCTGATTACCTCAGAATTTTCCCTTTCTCCACAGGTTGTCATAAATAAACGGCAGCTAGTTGGACCACGTGGTGCAGATTAACTTCTTAGGATGTTATCTGTTTAGGATGTTTCTCAGGTCTTTAACAACACAGGAGTACTCAACTGCCAACTATGTCTAGGTTTTATTGACAGTCATTTAGTCGGTTTATGTTTTAGCTTTCCATGTGTCAGATACAAATGACAGTACTTCTGTTTTATGTCTTTGTTACAGTGCAACTATAGCCTCATAATCCAAATCATTATGTCAGTATATTGGTGATGATATTAGCTTGCTATTCATGTAGTGCTTCTGTAAGCATCGAGCAGAGTTTCCTTGAATAAAGATTAAGTAGAATATGTGGCTTACTATCTGGTTACTATAAATTTTGAGTTTAGAATTTGAAAACATTGATTGACAAGTTCCACAGAAACCTTTCTCTGAGAATGGTTGTTGCTATGATCAGGGAAGCTCTAAGGTGATATTTACACTGTAGGAAATAATCTCTGAAAAACAGCATGAGGAAAGACTCACCCAACAGATACAACCACTGATTCACTTTCTCTGGCAATAGAGCGGCATAACTTTTCATGGGACTCTGAAAGAAACATATTTGGTGGGTTTGGGGTTTGGTTTTTGTTTGTTTTTTTTGCCAGAGTACTGATGTTGTCTATTACATAAGTCAAAGAATTGCACGAAGAAAATAATCTCTACTTTTCTCTGCCCCTTCCTACATAGCTCCTCAGATCTTTTGTACCCCCTCATCTTCCTATTTCAGTATTTGCTTACTGTATTTTTTCCCCTCATATCTCATTGTCCTTGTCTTTAAGAAAAATGCACATAATGCACAGCAGATGCTTTCTTCTGACAGCAAGACTTAGGGGAGTGCATCTGTGGTTATACTCGAACTTTGTAACTGCTACAGATCAAGTGACAATCAACTTTACCATTTGTGAAGTAGATACATCTTTAACTAAATTATAATATTTTTTCTGTTAGATATCTTACCAAGACTTCCAAATACCCATCCGCCTCCATGGAAAAACATAACTCCTCTCCATTGGCTGGCAGATGGAACCTTAGGCTGATAAATCCTTACAGGCACTTTCTCAAAACACAGGTCCTTGATGAAGAGCTTCGGGTCCGCTCCTAGAGTCTTTCTACCTTGAAGGTACCGGACAAAGCTAACTTGACTGCAGATGCCAATATTTTCCAAAATCTTTCCCTGTGCAAAGGCAAAGAGAATAGGGAGTTCACTCAAGAGATTCTCTATTTTCCAAAGTAAAGGAACTGTATGAGCAGTATACTTGTGATGTTTAAGTCTCATATTTTAGGGCAATCATAAAATGTTTGTACATAAAATACAACTGAACAAATAACAGTAGCGTCATGAGAGGTCACATGAACAGCAGTGTTTACCGAAGAACATAATCCCCAAACAATGCAGCATTAACAAAGACTGGTGAAATTAACAGACTTGCTTTCTCAGCAGGTCTGTTACCTAACATTGAAAACGAGTTTGGTTTTCACTGGTTGTTCTGTCCTTGCCCCCGAGACAATGTGAAAACATAGCGAAAGATGATAGTTCTGGTGCTGATTTTCACGATATGGACACTTGCCCAAAGCAGAGTTGACTAAATTGAGAATGTATTTGGTAATTGCTTTTTGATTCATCTCTGAAGACTTCACTGATGTGTGCAATGCACTGGCAAGAAGATCCTGAGATATTTCGTAGGCCTAAACTTCTGTTCTTTCTGTATGCCGTAGTGATATTCACGGCAGGCACCAGAAGATGAAAAGAATACAAATGAGAGCTACTGGTCCAACATAACTTTGCAAAAATAAAAAAAAGGCATAACCTCTGTTTTGAAATACATTATTTGGTCATGCCAAACCAGTACTTCGGTCCTTGCGAAGATTTGAATCAAGCTCTTAATATTCAATATTGTTATGAATATTTCTTACTAGACTGCCACATTTGTATGGATTATCAGTATAGTGTTATGACTCAATATATTTACCTACGACAGACCTTTTCTTCCAGTGACTCCAGCTATTTATAATGTTCTCCATGCCTGATTTTGAGGCTGAAAAAACTAATACATTTTGCAACATACTGACTTTAATTCATTATAGAAACTAGTCTTAGTGTCTCTGATTGTATACAAACATGATAAAATGATTTATTCTTTTGTATTTGCTATTTTCCAAGCAGAAATGGAACAACTACAAAGAATATTCTCACCTTTACCTTCAGTTTGTTTGGTTTCTTTCATCCTGTGTTGTTATATTGCAGCATACAATTCTGCAATTCCCCTCATCAAATGGGCAGTGTATAGATGATAAAAAGAGAACTGGCTTTTCCAGCTGCTTAAGTGAAGTAATCACTTTGTAATTACAACTTGTGTGCAGCCAAAGCATGAGAATATATATCCAGAATTCTTTAGTATGGTCCACTTTAACCTAGAATATTTCTGACAGATACTTTTTTCTTTTTTTTTTTTTTCTTTTTTTCTTTTTTCTTTTTTTTTCTTTTTTTTTTTCTTTTTTTCTTTTTTCTTTTTTTTTCTTTTTTCTTTTTTTTTTCTTTTTTTTCTTTTTTTTTCTTTTTTTTTCTTTTTAAATAGTTTGTCCCTCTTGGAAGTGTTTAAGTAATTTATTAAATATATGCACAACTTCAGCTATTTCATGTATTTCTAACACCTTCATCATCACAGCATCTATGCATCTATCATTACATGGAAATACTGATTTAGTGAGATCAGAAGTTGAGTGCTGGTAAGAGCGTCAACTCTTGCGGACTGGTTAGCTTCCCACTCTTTTACAGGCCAGTTCACCTGAAGAAGTTGGGCTGGCCAGCACCGTTCATTCCCATCAGACAAGCCTGCTTAGTTGTTGCAGGAGTTATAAATATGTTTTCAGGAGAGATGGAATTCCTTCAGCTCCTGTTGGGAAATGTTACCTAATTTTGTCACTTGTGTGACAAAAACTCCCCCTTCCCAAAACCAATTCTGACATGTTCAGACTCTAATTTTGTCTTCAGAATAAATACATAACTCCTCATCCCCAAGTCTAAGAAAAGCTTGAAAGCATGGCCCAAAGATATCTGATACATTCTGAACCTAGAATGGAAATATAAATGATCCAACAATTATAAGCATTCTTAATCAAATTATTGCTAGATTAGCACAATTCATTGTAGAAGCACAGTCAGACTTTCAAATGCTTGTGTTAGGCAGTGTTTACCTACTGCCTAATGTAAGAGCTAGGCAGGATTGTAATAATGCCGTGTAGTGTGAAAAATCTGGTAAAGGTTTCTTTAGCAAAACGGAGCTTCTAAATACAACATGCAGCATGATAGCTATGCCCTGCTCTCCTCTCTGAAAATTAATTCCAAGCAAGGTTCTAGCATTGCATTAAGTTTAAAATCTACAGGTTCACCGTTCTTCCCCCAGAAATCGCACCAGGTTAACTTACCACCACAGCTCTGCTTATTAAAATTATATGAATGATTCGGAGCTTTACAGGCTGATTCACTCCAGGAGGAATTTCTGAGTTGGAGAAATCAAAATTAATTGCCCCCATGACCAACAAAATAAATCCAGCAACAAAAACTGCTAAGAATAACACCAGCAGTGTGTAAACAACTGCCATTTTGCGGAGCAGCAGTGATCTGAAATGTCTTTGATTTGACTTTCCCAGATATGTTTGGCTTGTTACTTCCTGATTACTTCTTAGTCATGAGATTGCTCTAGTAAAAACCTTTCTCCTCCCTTTTACAAATCCATCAGTAGGTGTCTTTCCCTCTCCCACTCTCTCCCCACCCTTTATTTCACAAAAGATAGGTTGGTCGAAGTCCTGTGTGCACCAATGGGGTTTTTTTGAAAGGTGCACCTATAAAATTATGTCATTACCTCAATCTCAGTTTTTTTTAGTATTTGTGTTTTCTTCTAAAAGAAGAACATGGTTAAAAAACAACACAGGAGGCTGAGTTTAGATTCATGATCAGGTTACCTCGTATCAGGTAAGCTTCAGTAACTCCCAAGAGTGCAACCGGTGCAGCATAAAATGACTTAAGATAGTCAGCAATTAAAGAGTTTCAAATCAAACTGCTTTGTCTTGTTCTTGCTGTAGAATGGGATTGTGCTAATGTAGAGATGCTGTAGTTTAAATGATGCTTGAGGTATTAATTGTGAATCTGAGTCTGAAACTCTTCAAACAACTAGGATGTCAGAACATTGTTGAAATTGCAAATTCCCCGGGAAATGAAAGAGGTAAAAATCTAACTTCATAAAGCAGCCATGTTATAATTTTTTTTTTTTAGTTTAATTGTAAGTGATGGGGGGAAAGTACTATGTCATTTTAGTTAGAAAACTTTATAAAAAATGAAATTTCTTCATTTTTTCCAGTGAGAAGTTGAGTGTTTTTAATAGGGCACATGCTCATCGTAAAATACTCTGAAGTAGAAGGAAATATTTTGTTTAAAACCAGCAAAAGTCCAGATTAAAAAAAAAAAATAGCCCACCCAATGGCGTTTCTGGACTCAGTTTGCATTATGTTTCTACAGCTATGTGATCATATACAATAGTCATGGATAGTCCAGTTGTCTGGTAAATTAGTTACTGTGCACAGCACAGATTTGACTAGGTAGAATTAGCAAGATTGTGGTCTCTGTCTGCCAGTGTTGCATTGTTCCTTTCACCATGAGGTGTTCATTTACGTTTATCAGTGAGTATGTGTTTAGCAAATGTAACTTGCTCTTGTAACATTTGAAGTGCTAGTTTTTATTTTTTTTGTTGTTGAAAGCATCACAAAATTGCCACAGCATTACAGTGATAATATAATGTGCTTCTCTACCTTCTTACATCTGTGATCTTCAGAACTTTTTCAACAAACATAGCATAACAGGTAGTCCTGAGCATAAGATAATCTTGAAAGAAAAACAAAGAGTACAAAAAGGAAAAGAAGTCTGACCTCTACACTTCCCTAACATGTACACGCTCCTTAAACTTTAGGGATTCCAGTTTAATAATCAAATTCCAAAATGAAACATCATTTCTCAGATTCCAAACAAAATCAAACCCATACTAGTTCCAGTTTAGAACTTATGCTTCAGACAGAAGCCTTTCTTTTGACTATACTTTTTCAAGAAAAGTGTAGTCTTTGTGCAAACTAACCCTAGAAATTAAAATGCATAGCTGCAATTTCACTGTCTGACATAAGACTTCACAGACTCTGAGACATTGGGCTCTCCATCTGATAGCCTAAACATCTCCTGTCTCTCACAAGGCCCAAAGTAGACCCTGGTTGTTGTCTTCAGCATTTCTGGGCAGTCGGAGAATCTTCGTGAAGAGATGTTCTTGCTGCTTGCCTTGAACACATGCCAGCCATGCAAAGATACTAGAATTGCTAGAGCTGAAGTGAAACAGTATGTGTCAGGTGCCTTGCTTTTGCAGCTTGATCTTGTTAGTGTGTTTTTATAATAATGTTTTCTAGAATGGTGATGCTTTAAATAATCTTAACATCTGTTTGAGAGTCACTGCAGAAGCAGAAATTAGAAAGTATAAAATGCAGTCAAACTCCAAAACATAAATCATAAGTGTTTACATGTTTTGCCAAGTATAAATTCACCAAGGATCATGTACGACTTACATCTTTGTTCTGAAAAATACTTTTATAAACTGTTTATATAATTCACAGTATTATCCATTATCTTTTTTGCAGATAAAAAGGAAAAAATCCCATAGCCAAAAAAGGCTAAATTTCCATGGAAACCACTCTCAGAATGATACCAGGTCACTTGAACGCCATTGTCCTCTAATCGCTTCTTGTATAACAGTCCATCATCCCTAAACACATCAAACTCACAGGTCACAATGTAGGATTCAGGGAGCTGGCAAATAATGGAGTCTTCAGCTAAAAGCGGGGAAAATGTTATTGTTAAAACTTCTTTGATTGCTTCATGGACTTCAGGTTTATATGAAGTGGATTTCTGTGGTACGTAGCCTCTAATCTTAAATTCATCAGGAATAATGTCAGCACTTATCCATTTTTTACAGTTCCGTTTCATACTCTCAGGAACATGGCAATTTTGTAGGACATCTTCCAAAACTGATGGTTCTTTATTAAGATAACGAAAACAGAAGTAGATAACTAGCTTCCGAAACAACAGGGGGACTGAAGCATTCTGCTGATAGGAAGGCAAATGAAAATCTAGCCCCTGTAGTCCTGGATAAAGTAAGACCTGAGCACGTACTTTTGGGAGATCTCTTCTATTCAGCAGTATTTGGCAAATAACCGTAGCAAAATTAGCTCCACAACTGTCACCGCTAATGATGATGAGAGCAGGATCCACATGATATTCTTCTAAATTCCTCATAAAGTATAAGGTGGCATTGAGACAATCAAAGTATTGCCCTGGGTATGGGTGTTCAGGAGCCAAACGATAACTGAAATGTCAAAGATATTGTGGTTATTGTTAAAGTAATTATAAAAATTTAACGTGCATTGTTCATGATTGACTGGTATGGTGGTTATGTAGGCCTTTTTTTTCCAAATTTTAAAGATTATATTTGGTTTTAACTAGTGTAGATGGGAAAGACAAACTAGTGGCATTACAGCTATTTTAGAATATTTGCCTATAAGCACATTTCTAAATTAAATGAAAGGCTAAAGTGAAAAATAGGGAGCACAATCTAAAATAGTGAATAGATTCAGCATATTTTTCAGAAATGTTTCAACTGTGAACTGTATTACCATAAATACTTCTATGTAAAAGTAGCACTTACCCAACAGACACGACCACTGAGTTGCATTTTTTGGCAATATAGCGGCATATTCTTTCAAAGGCTCCTAAAGAGAAAGTTTATCAGAAATGATGTTTTAAAAATCAAATACCCTTTTTTGAAATGAAAATATAGATCTGATGAGACCAATGAGTAACTTCTGCTATGCAGTGCGGTCTTTACATGTTAACGTATTTTCTGGTTATTGGTCAGTGGCTGCTAGGGCATAATATAAGCATGTAAGGATGGTAATACTAGGAAAAAATAGAAGTCTGTCTAGGCTGGTATCGCATCTCAGCTGGTGGTCAACAAAAGATGTCTAAGGAGAAGCATAAGCTGAGGACGAGCATAAAGTAATAAGAAGCATACAAGAAGTTGAGGCTCAGGGCACTCCTTGAGACAGAAGCTGTGTCTCTATATTTAATGCCCTTGATTAATGTTTCTTCCCTGAGTTACTCGAACCACTTCTTGAACCCATGATTTTAACTTTAACAACTTTGTGCAGTGAAGAATTTCGTAGCTTGCTTACGAAGGTGGAAAGAACCATTTCTATTTGCTCATTTTGTACCTGGCATTCGCTACTTCCATTTGGTGACATTAACTCTTGTACTGTAAGAAATGGTGGATAATCATTCCGTTTTTAACTTCTCTTGCTTCTCATGGTTTGGTAGACATTTCGTGTATCTGTCTTTATCTGTCTTTTCCAACCTGAAGAGTCATAGTCTATATGCTTATTCTCTGTACAGAAGCACTTTCCTCACCTATGCAGCCTCTCTCTGAGTCTTTCCGGTACTGCTATATCCTTTTTGAGGTATGGGAACCAGAACTATAAGCAGTATACTATATTTAGATGCACCATGCATTTATTACAGTGGCATAAAGAAGTTTCCTGTTTCGTCCTTTCCTAATAATAATTCCTAACATTGTATTTGCTTTTTGACTGCTACTGTGCACTAAGTCAACGTTTTCAGGCAATTTTCTACCATAATCCCAAGATGATCTTCCTGCAAGGGAGTAGTCTGCTTAGAGTCCATTGTTTTATTTATAAAGTTAGGATGCTCTGTTCATCCGTTTGACTCCTCTACACGCCATTTCACCTGTCATTTTATTGTCTAATCCTTTGCTATCATAAAGGCTTTCTGTAGTTTTTCAGCCATCCATTTACTACCTTGAGGGACTTAGTTTCATATCAGTTTTCAACATCTTTTCTGTTTTTGAATATGTTGATTAGCACTGGTCCCAGCACAGATCTCCGTATGGGAATCTCACAGGAACCTCCCACAACCCATCTTTTTTCTGTCTTTTAATCAGTTTTTATCCAAATGAAAGACCTTCCCTCTTGTGTCATGGGTGTGTAGCCTCTTTAAGAGACTCTTTTAGAAATTAAAGTAGGTTTTATCATCTCAGTCCCCTTTATTCATGTATTTGCTGACTCATTTAAAAAGCTTACATTGATTTGTGAAGCATGACTTCCATTTGTATGGATTTTAAGGAGTAAGTTGTATTTATCTGTCCACTGATTCTGTTCTTCATTGTAGCTTCTGCTAATTTGCTAGTTGCAGACTTCAGGCTTACTAGTATGTAGATTCCCCAAGTCCTTTTAAAAACTTGTCATTATGTTATTTGCTTTCCTGTTACCAAGTACCAACGGGAATTCAAATGAAGGGTCACGTACCACAGTCCGTGTATGGGTATGGATATTATACTAAGCCATGGCATGTGATATAGCTCCCTCAGTGTGCTGATTGTGCAACAGCAATTGCGTTGTGAACAACTACTACAACTATGCAACTTTGTGGTGTGTTTTTTTTTTCTTCCAGCAAAAGGAATTCACCTTTCACTTGGATCATAGAGGCTTATCTCTTGAGTCTTCACTGCCACCCAAACTAGCTCTAGAACTAGAAGCATCACAGCTGGTGTCAGCCTAACAGTCCACCCAGACTAATGTGCTCTGCAATAAAACAAGGGTAGATTATTTCTGCCACAGTGCAGAATGGAACCTAAGTTACTAGAAGTTACGTTATTGTTTCTTCATGATGCTAAACAAAGTTAGGTACACTCTCAAACTCATTTGCAGATAACTGAAGCCTGCCTAACATAGTTGCTAGTGGAGACTTACCCTTTGAAACAGTAAAGGATTCAAAACCCACAAACTTCCCTGCCTGACCCCTGGAATGAAATCTAGATTTCCATGTTAGGTGCCTTGGCTTCCAGACAAAGCGCACATAGACTTGGTTGCTTAGAAAGAGATCCAGAACAGTTAGAAGGCTGAGCCAGCAGCTTCTGAGACAATCCAAGGGTTGTCTCCCTTTCTGAAAAAGAAGTATTCTGTGCAGTGTTACCACAAGAATCAAACTCCCCAAAATTGGTTCTATTTTTAATGCTCATTTATTATTTATATTTTCCTTCCTTTTGATTCCTTGTTTGCATGAGTGGGAACATATTTACAGATTTTTTTTTTAATGTATTCTTTAAATTTTTTCTTGGACCATGTTATATCTTTTAGACTTCCTTTGATGCATGGACTGCAAGTTGAGAAACACTGACTTTTGTAGTGTTTCTACACAAAAGTTGAGTGCTGAGCACAGAAGTGTATCTTAAATTCTCTACTCCGAGGCCCTATCCAAGCTTACAGGAAACACTTCAGTCCAGTTGAGATCCAAAACTAAAAATTTCTCCTTGAGAAGTAACCAAATCATTGTTCCAAAGAATGAACCCAGAATATATTCTTTTTAGCCACAGCATTGTCATTTTCATGATACTGTAATTATTCCAGAAAGTAGATCTAGGCTGAGTTCCATATCAGCCTAAAAGGATTTTAAATTACATTTCCAGAAAAGATGGAATACAGAGGAGAAGGAGGGAAGAGACATGGATTCCAACCCTTACTCCAGAACTGTTGCTGTGTCTTATTTTCAGCTAGTCATTAGTTAAGGTACAAGAACATCCTGTGAGCTGAACTTCCCTCACAGTGACCTAAGCATATGTGTTTTGTTTCAGTGGTCTCTCTGTCTCTGCCCCAGCAAACTGAATCTTTCTCAGAACAGCTTCAACAGGAGGAGGAGCAGAGTCCCTCTGCTGTTAGCTGACAGCTGATTGAGGGTTTTCTGGATCACAGTTCTGGATTTAGAAGCCTCAGATCTGCTAAGAGCTGCTTTCATCAGCTTTGCCTGTAGCCCAAAGGAAGTAGAAATGTGATTAGCTTTAACTGTGCACTACACTATTAATTCCACAAGGTGCTTTGCAGTTAGTATTGAGATTGCAAAGACTATTGTCATTAGGAAGGACAGGTGAGGTATTGACTGACACATGTCTGAAGGTAAAAATGTAAAGGTTTGGATTTGATTTTAAAAATAAAACTTGCTGATTTCTTACTAATGCTCCCAAATGTGCCAGCGCCTCCATGAAAATATAGTATTCCTCTTCTTTTGCCAGTAGGTGGCCATTTAGGCTGATAAATCCTCAACGGTACCTCATCTACTTTGAGATCTTTGATAAGAAGTTTTGAATCTCTCCGTGGTGGTATTCCATCTAGCACAATTCGCAATAAGCTTAAATCACTGCAGATCCCTAGCTTCTCCAAAATCTTCCCCTGTTGAAAAGAAAGAATTCGGCAAATGATTAGTGTGAAACGTTCCAACTCTCTTTAATTTAAAAAAAATCCTGGGTTTATTTTACTGTGTTGTATTTCAGGAGATACTGGAGACAGTGATTCAGTGGAGTTACGGTGACTATTGAGAAGTCATTGAACAGTTTTGATTGAATTAGATGTTGCTGAAGATTGCCAAAAAGTAACATGTCAGCCCCATTCTACATAGCCAGTTGTCCTCTTGCTCATTGTTTATTTTTGCATGTTTATTTTTGTGAATCTAAAAATAATCAGAAATGTAGTTAAGCTGAAAATATGGGGGAAAGGAGAAGACTAATCTTTGATTTTGAAATAAGTGTTAGAAGTGACTATGGGTGTGAGGGTGATGAAAGCAGATTAGAACTGTAGTTTATAAAAGTAGGCTCTGCTAAAATCTATGGGATTATCATAGGCTCTGGCACACAGCAAGGTCAGGAAGACAAATAGCATTTGTTTCTATTCCTTACAGCTATAATGAAAAGAGGGTAGCATTTTAGAAGATATTTTAGTATGTCTTGTATTAAAGATACTATATATTTTGCGTGGAAAAAGTATAAAGAAAATTGTGTTACCCTAAGAAGAAATTTTTGAGGTTTGGTGGGAAAGAAGAGACCTACTGTATTCCAGCTGCGCCATAATGTCTTAACTTGTCAACTGTTTTGAAATCCAATATCAAAATAGTTTGCTATTTGTAAGGGAGCAGATTCAGTGGTCATTTTTAGCCCAAGGAAACTGATGTTTTAAGACTAACATGCATAGATCTAGAAGGTGATTTAACGCATTCACTAAGAACTTGGTTTATCTTGATTTTTTTTTTCTCCCTAAAAATCTGTACTAAGTTTCTATGATGCTGACAGTATCGTACAACTTTGGAGATGGAAGGAACAAATTCCAACTTGATAGTTTTTTAATTCTGTAACACTTGCATTCAAGAAATGACTTGTCAACCCTATAACTGTTTGTGGAAAGGAGTAGGTTTGTTATTAGCTTGCACTGGAAAAAATAGACAAAATTTTTGAAACTGAAAATATCCCATTTTTATATTTTTTCCATAATAATTCATTTCCACTTCCCATTTGAAAGATTTTTAATTTTGTCTTTATTTTATGGAGTTAATGGAAATGGATATATTGGAATTATGTTAAATTCACTGTCATGTGAGTAAATACACAAACACACAGGCATTTTTAAAGAATAAGTGAAACCTAAACACGTTGTTCTTAAATAGACCTATATCTTACTTTCTGAACTAGCCGCACAAGAAGAAAGACCTCACCATTCCTATCCATTTTTATTTTTTATTTCTTTTATTGTTCATAGTACATTGTGTGTATAAAGCTATGAATATATGGGTATGATTGTGGAGAATAAGTATAGAATGAAGCAAATGTGAAGAGGAGTAATGTAGGCTTGCTTCTGAATAGATAGCATTATTATATGTACATGCAGTTCAATAGGTACAATATATAGTTATTTTTTTCAATTTTCATGTGAAACTGAAAAATGTAAAGTGGCTGCAGTTTGACAGATGCACTGAAAAATCTAAATAAGCTTTTAAGATTAGTCATATCAGTTTTATGAGTTTAGTCATATCAGTTTTATGAGTTAATTTAACATGATTTGGTTC
This sequence comes from Pygoscelis adeliae, assembly GCF_000699105.1. NCBI lineage: Eukaryota > Metazoa > Chordata > Aves > Sphenisciformes > Spheniscidae > Pygoscelis > Pygoscelis adeliae. Next base: position 4,614,586 of record NW_008824934.1, on the reverse strand, counting down.
ATATAACAATGCTTACAGGCTTCAGGGGGGTGAATTGCTGATTCTTCTTTTCTTTTTTTTTCTTAAGCCATTATCTTCCACCTCCCAAATATCCTACCAAAATAAAAGTGAAGTCCCCAGTTTTAAGAAAGTTAACTTACCGCGATCAGGGTTGCAATCAACAATGAATGGAAAAAACGAAGCTTTAGAGGTTGGTCAATTCCAGGTGGCATTTCTGAATTGAAAAAATTGTAAAATACACCCCCCAAGAACAGTGCTGGTATAATCACAGGAGAAATGAAAACCATTCCTATTATTGCTAAAGTTGTATAAACAGATGCCATTTCACTTCAATAGAAGCGCATGCTAAAAAAAAACCCTATGCTCAAGCCTTGTTTCTCAAGTGTTTCTGAGGTGTCTTCACAGGAGACTAAGCACTTAGTTCATATGCAGAAATAAAAAGTTTATTAATGTTGCAATACCCTAATTTTCTCCACCCTTCTTTTGCTAATGGTATTACTGGCAACATTTCCTTATACTAAAAAAAGGGGAGAGGGAAGTTTTTACCTGTTACAAAAGGTGGAATTCAAAGTAGATGGAGTTGGATTATATCATGAGTTCTTCACTAGCAACGAGAAATAATTATTCAGAGGGGCCCTTATTTGAAGATTGTCTGTGTTTGGTTTGTTGTGGATTCATTATGGATGGACATTTCTGTTAAATTTTAATGATGTGGGGCTCCTTGCAGTTGTCATCAAGGTATATACTTCTCTGAGAAGAAAAATATCCAAATCCACATTTATTTGATAAACTTTGTTTCATAGTGGAATGCACAGTGCAAGTCTTAACGTACATTAAGGTCTCTCCAGATACATGGTGGTGTGTTTGTAGATTCAAGCCACTATTGTTTCTGGTAAAAGCTTTTCACTAATTAAACTCTCAGAATTTTATATTGTAATTCTTGTTTGTAGGTTAATATAGAGGCATTATGAATACATGTATATTATTAGTGAGGGATGATTAAAGTTAGTGGCAGTTGTTCGGTGAAATAGTTTTTCTGTTTTGTATTCTTCTTATTGGAATTTCATTTTCCACACGGTTTTAAAGTTACAGCTCCCAAACTGTTTTCCTGTCCTGGCTTTTAAAATGAAATTCCAGCCTGAAAACTGAATTAGTCCTTAGCTTCATTAGCATAATACTTAAAGCAAAGCAATCATGGCAGCAGATTTGCATAATTTTAGCTTGTGGAGCTAAGAATGTGTTGGATAAAGCAACACATGTTTGCACCAACATTGGTGCAATAGGCAAATCCTCAGCTGTTCACAGTAAGGGCTTTTTCTTTGCTGAAGTTGGCTGATTTGGGGCCGCCTTTCCCTTACATGGAGCACAAGTTTAATGATAATAGTTAGTTACAAATGTCAGACTACTGTAGAGCGTTGAAGCCAAACCCAGACACCCATGGTCAGTGCTCATTCTGTCCTAAGCTTATCAACATCCGTAGGGCTTTTTCTGTAACACAGCAGGATCATCCTGTTGATGTTTTGGGTTATTAGTTCTGTAAATAGTTTCTGTGTAGTGTGATACTGTAGCACAGCCTGGTTTTTTTTTTGTTGCGTATTTGTTTTGCAATATATTCCCAGCAAAACAGCAGAACAACACAGTTCTTACTAAGTGCTTATTTCTGATGTCTGTGCCATCAATCAAAATATCCTGAAATAAATTATCGCATGGAGATCAGCTTTGAATATTGTATTTCAGCATTCTTGACGATTTCTTATGTTTGAATCCTCAGAGGGGGAAAATTCTGTGCTTTCAAAAGAACCTGTAACCAAGAATAGTAAACTCATAAAGGCACTTATTACTGCAGTGGCAGTAAACAAAACTTTAAAGAGCAACCACTAACAATTTAATTAAATACTTGATATTTGGAATAGATCAGTTGAGATTATGAAAGCTTCATACCAAAGAGGACATGTATGTCTGCTGTAGCTGTATAAGCTGTTGCTGACACCGTATTGGCAGGAGTCTTTTCTTGACAGTATTCAGTGAGTCAATAATTAAACGCCTTTAATCAAAACCAAAACACCTCACAGATGCCATCTCTGTTTTGAAACTTTGATGGATCTGATAGAGGGGAAGAAATACTTCTTTACTGTCTTTTTTATTTAAAAATAAATAAAAAAGGGACAGTTTGGGGGTTTTGTTTGTTTGCTTTTTGATGTTGTGCCCTGGCAGTTGTCTTCAGTAATAATCTGTTGTACAGTCGTGACAGTCTGAACAAAAATCTTTCAATTATGCATTATAGCCCTTCTGTTGTTAAAGAAATGTTGGTTAAGTAATGTTTCAGAATAATATCTTAATATTTTACTCTTAGAGCATACTCTGAGCATGCTCAGTTAGAGCATATTCTAACTGTATGCTGTGTCAATACCTCAGTCCTTCCTCCCTGTCCTGCTAACCACAGTTTCCATGTTTTTCCAGAATCAGGCAAATGCCATGGTCTTAGAGCTACTCGGTCCTTCTGGGGATGCTCATATTCACAACTGTTTCGTGATACTTGGTGCCTTACATTCCAAAATGCTCATGTGACTCAATCCTGTTCCTGCATGTCACTTTTCTACTGATGCTTGTTCAGAGATGCTTCAAATATTTCCAGTCTGGTCAGCTGTTCCTGTCCCTGCAGATGTATGGGTAAAAATATCTATGATCACTGTCAGTCTCTCACATTCCTAACAGTCAGTGGGTTTTTTGGTGTTTTTTTCCCCAGTTGTTTTTGAGGTATTAAACTGTCAAAAAAATGTTTTATTCCCTTTCAATCCACTCCATGAAGTGAGCACCTTACATCTTTGCAAACAAAAAGGCTTTTTTTCTTTCTGGCAGTAGATAGATATCCATCTTGGATAAAAAGCTACTAGTAGTAGCTCTTTAAACTGTAGGTGTTTGCTGATATGTTTTGCTACATCCATTCTTTTGTTCTTTCAGCAAGCTCATTGCAAAATCCCAGCTTCCACAAAGTCTTTACCTATCCATAGGTGAGAACAGACTTGCATTAGCTAAATAAGATTGAAGAGATTCCACTAAACTGGAGAAAATTAACACAGCCTGGAGCTTGGCATTGTAAGGTGCATTATGGATATGCATATGGTTCTTTATTCTTATAAAACAGTCAGCTACTCAGAACTCACAAAATTGAAACTTTATTAATTGAATTTAGTGTTGCTGGAGACTGACGTTCAATATATCAGTTGGTGAGTACAGAATTGATGATAATTCAGTAAATTCTTCCCATTTTCTCATCAGTGAGCCTCTGTTTATACAGGAAGTTAGTCACCTCTAAAATTAATTCTTTTCTTAATTTTTCAGCATATTTCTAATGGTCATAGTAATGATAGAAGGCAAAGTATTATAACAATACCTATTCAGAGAAAGGTGACCTTGCTGTTTTTTCTCCATGCTTAACCTGTCAGTTTTTTTAAGGCTTATGTAGATGTGGAATCACAGACCTCTTTATAGATTGAGAATGCATAAAACTCATCAACTTTCACACCAGTTGTTTATCAGCATAGGAGGCAGGCAGCTTTCAAACCAAACACTAATAAAGGCAAAAGTGTCAGGATAGTTGGTGCTAGTGAGTTATGCGAATGTCACGTGTTACTGTTTTTCTTGTAACGTCTTTCTCTAAAATATTGCAAAACATTTCACTTCTGATTGTAGGCTGTGTTAGGAAACACAGCCTACAGTTAGCCTATAGTTCGTTGACTATTGCGGAGCTACTATGTGTAATACAGGAAAATATTATGAGGATTAACTAAAGCGTGGTAAAGTTGCCAGCTGTAATAACTGAGGTATTGATTCCATCAAGTATAGCCAGGCTTGATAACTAACTGGAAGGCATAAAGCTAAGAAAACAGGAAAAAATAATGTATTCCAAAGAATAATTAAAAGCAGAAATAATAGCTTCTGATATGTTCCTTTTTTTTTTTTTTTTTAATGTACATTTCGAAATGAAGCACTTTGGTAAATATAATTTGCCTGGCTTTTTGTTTTTTTGGTTTGGTTTGTTGTTTTTTTTTATTTGTTCCAGGTAATTTAGTAGGACAATTAGACTCTGTAGTGCAATTTAAATAACTTCAGTATTACCAAGTAGAGCATGTAAGAAACTTACTGTCCTCCAGTTCACATTTCTTTTCTTGTATTTATGTAAACAAATGACTGAAAGCATCTCAGACCCCTTCATACCTGTAAGCCTTATCGATCTGCAAGATGGATTTAGTATGCCCTTTACAGTGACAATAAGAAGCTTTAAGAAATTACAGCTTAGTACGTGCTCTATGATACTGGTTTTTAAAGGTGCTACGTATTTGCTTGATCTGTCTCCTTCATTTAGCCTGCCTCCTACGTACCTTTCAGTGTCCTCCCTTTTTCTTATCTCCATCTCCCCAACCCAAATTAGTAGCTACTCCCTATGCATTTTGCTCTTACTCATGACTGAAAGCCATTTTTCATTTAGTCTGCCATAAATCTTTATTTTAACCTTTCTTCCTCTCAGTTATGCTTTGAAGTCTATGCCTTCCAAATGACTCCTAGGTGTCAAAATTAGTAGCTACTCCCTATGCATTTTGCTCTTACTCATGACTGAAAGCCATTTTTCATTTAGTCTGCCATAAATCTTTATTTTAACCTTTCTTCCTCTCAGTTATGCTTTGAAGTCTATGCCTTCCAAATGACTCCTAGTTGTCATGGTTTAACCTCAGGCGGCAACTGAGCACCACACAGCCACTCACTCGCTCCCCCTGCCCTGGTGGGATGGGGGGGAGAATTGGAAGAGTAAAAGTGAGAAAACTCGCCAGCTTTCCCCCAGTTTCTATAGTGAGCATGACATCACATGGTATGGAATGTCCCTTTGGCCAGTTTGGGTCAGCTGTCCTGGCTGTGCCCCCTCCCAGCTTCTTGTGCACCTCCAGCCTGCTCAGTCGGTAGAGCACGGGAAGCTGAAAAGTCCTTGACTAGTGTAAGCACTGCTCAGCAACAGTGTGTTATGAACATTATTCTCATCCTAAATCCAAAACACAGCACTGTACCAGCTACTGGGAAGAAAATTAACTCTATCCCTGCTGAAACCAGGACAGTATCCACCCCGTATTCTATACCATCTACATCATGCCCAGGTCCCCCACTTTCCAATACATTCCCATTAATCACCATCCCTTTCCTGTCTTCTGATATATATACACGCACAGATATCATTCCCTTAGTCTATGGGCCATCCCTCTAAAATATTCATTGAGTTCATTTAGTCCATGACTTTGGGCTCCATCTGTCATAATAATCTTTCAGGGCGGAAAGATGGAGATGGTGTGCGGTGTTGGATTGTTTCATGTTGAAGTCAGTTCTGGTTCCATCATCACTGTGCTTTGCTCAGTTTCATCGAAGTTCATTCTTCATTAATCTAGGTGATTCTCATTGCAATACCATTGATACGGCATATAATACTATGTAGCAATTAACATCATACAGTTCAAATCATTGCCTATTCTCACCCAAAATCAAATCCCCTTG
>NW_008824934.1:4534650-4604938 GCF_000699105.1 Pygoscelis adeliae | reverse complement strand
GTACCCGAAGTACAGTAATGGCTTCAGTACAAAGCTCAAATACCAGATTAAGCTCAAGGCCAGTGTTTTAATAACAAACCTCCCAGGCAAAACATCACTAATCACTGCAGAGCACAGCAAACTGCAAAAACACACCAATCTCTAACATGTACAGCAGAAAAAAGAGCAGGATGCAGATCAGATAAACTAATATCGAGAACAGATGAATAAATATTGTGACCCGCAACTGTTAACAGATACAAATTCCTTAATGTGCTCTGGTTAATGTGTTATTATCTCAAACCCTTCGGGCCCCATGTTGGGTGCCAAAAAGGACTGTTGTGGTTTAACCTCAGGCGGCAACTGAGCACCACACAGCCCCTCGCTCACTCCCCCTCCCCCCGGTGGGATGGGGGAGAGAATTGGAAGAGTGGAAGTGAGAAAAACTGGGGGGTTTTTCAGGGGTTGAGATGAGAACAGTTTAATACTTGGGAAAAAAAAAAAAAAGAATATACAAAGCAAATGATGCACAATGCAATTGCTCACCACCCACCGACCAATGCCCAGCCAGTCCCCAAGCAGCGGTCACCCCGGCCAGCTTTCCCCCAGTTTCTATAGTGAGCATGACATCACATGGTATGGAATGTCCCTTTGGCCAGTTTGGGTCAGCTGTCCTGGCTGTGCCCCCTCCCAGCTTCTTGTGCACCTCCAGCCTGCTCAGTCGGTAGAGCACGGGAAGCTGAAAAGTCCTTGACTAGTGTAAGCACTGCTCAGCAACAGTGTGTTATGAACATTATTCTCATCCTAAATCCAAAACACAGCACTGTACCAGCTACTGGGAAGAAAATTAACTCTATCCTAGCCGAAACCAGGACAGCATGATTTTTTTAATAGGTGTTGTATTCCTTAACCAATACTTTTTATAACATCTGTAGCTCCAGCCTAACCCTTTTCCTGACCTCCTCTCCTTTCCTTCCACTTCTTTCTTTTATGTCTAATGCTGAAATCTTTTCTGCTATATTCAGTTCTCTTTAAGCTTGCCTCAAATTCAGCTTTCACCAGATATGGGCTTTGATAAATCATTGACTGTGCTCATTATACACTTAACCTGTAGATTCATGCCCCGTTACCTGCCCCAAGGTGTACTCAAATCGTGGTTTGTGTATTAATGCTGCCAGAACTTTATTGAGCCAAACTGTATTGCAAAACACTTGCCATCGGGACCAGACCTTTTATGGGTACAGGAGAAAACTCTGAAGAGGTGGTAGAGGAAAGAAAGGTAAGTTCACCTTATTTTGCCTATCATAAGAGAAAATGAAGGAAAAGCCATCACCAAATCAATTTATTGGGTAAAAAGAAGACAGGTACAATGCAGAAATTTAAGATGATGATTTAAGAAAAGGAAAATTGAGGGTGTTTCTTTAAAAATCTTTGCGAGCAATGAAAGATTGGAATCAGGAATGGAAAGCAAGAAATGGAATTTTACATCAATCTTAGAAAATTTACTATCTTTTCCAGGCCTTTTTTTCCAGATTGGAATGTTGACGCCCCACTACAAAGAGTTAAGAATACTATTCCATGGAATCCCTCTTGCAGATGGCACCAGGTCACTTTTATACCATGATCCTCTAATCGTTTCTTGTACAGCAGTCCATCATCTCTAAGGACATCAAATTCACAGGTCAAAATGAAAGCCTCAGGAAGTTGAGCAATAACACTGTCTTCAGCTAGCAGTGGTGAAAAAACAGGGTCAAACACAAGCTTGAACAGTGTATAGAGCTCTTCTGAGAATGGATTTATTGCAATTGGTTTGTAGCCTCTTGTTTTAAACTCATGAGGGATGTAGTCAGGACTCACCCATTTCTGATATTTCAGTTGCAAATCTTCTGGAATATGAGAACCTTTAAATATTGCTTCCATGACTGACAAGTCTTTATTAAGATACTTCAAACCAAGAGCAAGGGTTCGTTTCTTTAACAAAATGGGGACTCCCTCATTCTGCTGATAAGAAGGCAAATTAAAGTCCACACACTGGAGAAAAGGATATATGAGGATCTGTGCTCTCAGCTTTTGGAGATCTCTTCTGTTCACCAGTGCTTGGGCAACAGCAGCAGTGAGTGTACCTCCACTACTGTCTCCACAGATGATAATGCGAGAAGGGTCTACTCCATAATCTTGTGCAGTCCTCATAAAGTGTATGGTGGCAGTGAGACAATCCTCAAACTGGGTTGGAAATGGATGCTCAGGAGCTAAGCGATACCTAAATAGGAGTGGAAGTGTTTTAACATAGCCATATCTAGTGAATGATCCCGTTGTCATCTTTTCATTCATGTATTCCATTCTGAAGATAGGAAAATACTCTGAGTTTATAATTACAGCAATAGAATTGATCGTAATTATTGCTTTTGATGTATTATTTGCTACTATTGTTAATGTTTGGGGGAGTCAGTACACTATTCTACCTTTGTGAAATACTTCTTTACCTGTCTTTTAGGTGACTGAAGGCACGTGCTGAGTTATTGTAGAATTAGGTGGCAAGGCAGGTATGTACGAATCAGTTATCAGCAATTCTAGTTAGAAATTGAAGTGAACATTTCCCAACAAATTGTTAGAGAATATGAGTATAGAAAATTGATAGTGAAAATATGAAAAGTTTTCAGTGGTTTTCTATAAGCTGAATTCTTTATAAACGGAATCAATACAAGTTAGTGGTTCTTCAAGTATTTTAGGATGTAAATAGTAATGAGTGCAATTTTAATCAATTTCCAAGATGTCAACTCTTTTCCTGAACTTTTAAAAATCGATTCTTTTAAAAATGCATTACAGCTCATCAGAAAAATATTTTAAATGTTCATCTCAAGTTGATTGCAATTTAAATGTGGATATCCCCCCAATTTTTCAGAACTACTGCTAAAATGAGTATTTAGTAGTCTGGGCAGCTGTGCTTTTAACAGAAACAGTTACACTTCAAACACAGTGTTGGCTTTCAACTTAAGGTGGTTTGGATATGGCTTTAGGGAAAAAAAACATCCTCACCTCTTAGTGGTGACTACAAATTATAAATTATTATAATGGATTTTACTTGGAAATAAACAAGTGGGAATTAGTTGACTAATTCTTCCTAAGAGTGATTAGTGCTGGTGAAACGCATGTGATCATTAAATATAAGTACTGTATGCACTTTACAAGGAACTTGGCTTGCAGTGACTATGCATTAAAGACTTACAAACCTAGAAGGAGGCACAAATGGCTATCATATCTTGTGTCTGGATTGACTCCACTTACCCAACAGACACAATCACTGAATTGCTTTTTTTAGCCAAATAGCGGCATGTTCTTTCATAGGCCCCTGTAAAACAAAATATTTCAATGGAATTGTAACTTGCTTTAAAAATAAGTTGAATGAAAATATTCTGAAATTTCTATCTCTATTCTGTGATTAATGCTGCACTGTAATTCTCTTATTGTGGCATGGTCTAATCTTTTATTATTACATTGCTCACAATTTCATTACGTCTGTGGGAATCTTCTTGCCAGTGAGAAATCTAGCACAAGATTTTTTTCTTGTGCATGAGCCACCATCTAATCTCTTATGCCCTTCCATTTCAAATGCCAAAACGTATTTTTTCCTTGTTTTGCCACTGTAAAGACACACAGCAGTATACACACACACAAGCTTGCACACACATGTGAACACAAATTGGGTTCTTTAAAATAAGAAATAAAATTCTAATGAGATTTTCAACTTTTCTCATAAGCATGAAGGAAGAAAACAGGTATTATAAATGATCAAATAATAAAAGTCCTAGATACTCGACCTGTATAAACACAATTTAACATGATGCACGTAAACAAAATTATTCTGCTGTCCTGAAATTAATTTTGTTATTCATAATGCTTAACCTACTAACTCTTCTTGTCATTTAAGAAATACCATGTCAGATCAGAAACTACATAGTATTTGTAGTTATAGCTCATATTATATATATTACTTACGAATGCTTCCAAACTGTCCAACTCCTCCATGAAAATAAAGGATTCCTCTTCTTTGGCCAGTGGTTGATATTTTTGGCTGGTAAAGTCTTACTTTAACCTTTTCAAACCTTAAGTCCTTGATAAAAAGATGTTGATCTTTTAATGGTGGTATTCCATCCATTAAAGTCCTGAGGAAATGGACCTCTGAGGTGATACCTACTTTTTCCAAAAATTTTGCCTGTTAATAAAGGGAAAGAAACTACAAATTAGTGCAAATTTCCATCTTACCTGGAGATTGATCGTGAAAAATTTAAAATTCCATGGTCAATTTGTCTCCTGATGACACAATGAAGTGGCCGGTTATGATGATGATGGTTTGGACACATCTTCATTGTAATGTCATACCTACCAAAATTTGAAATTCAAAGAGCAGCAGATTTGGCAGGAATGGATGGACTTATCTTCTGTAGCTGCCTTGTGTCCATGCTTCTCCAAAAGCAAGGCCTTTGAGCCTGTGGGAAAGCCAGCCTGAGAGTTGCTTTCACAGAAGTGCAGTAACTTGGCTCATTAATACCACCTTACATCTCTGGCAAAAATGTTACTGGTACTATCTAGCAGAACATAGGGTTAGCTTTGGTGGTAATTTCTACATTATATCAGAAATGTTAGATGAGATCATGGTGTTTTTCAAATTATTTCATTCTTCAGTGGTGAAATCCTGGCTTAGTTTTTATCAGTAGGAAAAAAATCAAACTGTTAATAGTAGATAAAAGAAGGTGTCAAATACTTCAACTTGTCAGGTGTTTAAGTAGCCATGTGTCTGAACAAAATAAGGAGAGAGTAGTTACAGCATTTTAGACTTCAGCTTTGGATGAAGAAATGTGGCTAATACTTTAGTTTCCCAAACTCACGCTACTTTTTAACTTGCAGAAAAAAAAATCTGTGCCATCTACCACAGCTGGCCTCCTGCACAAGAATAGCTTTGAACCTTAGCTTGATCTTCTCACAGCTCAGTGATTCTTACTTAAACACTCAGGCTGAAGATTCTTATGTCACTCTCAGCTAGTCTACTTCATTGCATCTGGATGGCTTTAAGCTGTTTCAGTTGTCTGCTCTAGGCTATTCCTGCTCAAGATGAAAAATATGAGGCAGTATCACTATATTTTCACTATATTGGATTAAATTTTGTGCTTTTCTTCTTCAGCAGTACACTTCTGTAATGAGTAATTTAATTTGCTGTGTTGCCGTTATTCATGCATATACAAAGGTATACGCTGCATGTATCTTAAAAACCCACAATAAGTCTTGTGGCTGTCACCTCACATTTCACAGACCTCCTGTAGCTCAATAATATGGTCCTGTTAAATTTGATGTAGGTATCCCATTTTAGGCCATTTGAGGAGCTGATCCCGTATGCAAGAAGGGTCATCTTGTGGCCAAGTTTTAGTCTCATACTGATTCTTTCTACAGAACTCCTGTATGATGTCCATGGGAAAATAATTTTGTTTCTTTAATCCTCCAATTCCCTCTGGTATTTTCTTTCCTCACACTAATACTTTTGTAACAGTAAAGGTTAAACCTGTTATTAGCTATGTTGTTTATATATAATATACAGATCATCTTTGTCTTGGAAATACTGACAAAAAATAGGAGTCCTTATCAACCGCTGTGTTTAGTGTTGGCAGGCTGACATCTCATTTTTGTTAATCCTGCAGTAGCTTCACGGGTCAACTTTCATAGAGATTGGCATTTATTTTTATTGTTCTTAGTCGCTTCACTGTTAGATGTGAGTATCTTCTGTGGATTACTGCAAAAATGTACAGTTATGGCAGACATCCGTAACTGGTATCATCACGCATAATCTTCATAGTTCTTTCTGTTAATATGCAAATGAAATTTTAAGCTTGTGGTGTTGTTTTAAATTGTATTGTTTTAAATTGTACAGTTCCTGTGAATAGAAGTTCTACAAGAACCAGCAGAATTTGCATTTTTGCTTTGTTTTCTGATTCAAGTCCATTTTTTAGTATATATGCTCCCTCAAAGTGAGGTATTGGTTTTTGGCCTACAGTTTCTGGAAAAAAGTGATCACTTGCATGACAGCTGCAAGACTGGGCTATGTGTACGTAGAGTATAGCTAGACTATGTATCACTGGTTTCTTTATTACCAGAAATCCCACTTTCAGGATCTTCATGTTCATAAAGCTTGCTCTTTTGCTGGTGATTAACCAAGTCAGTCAAACATGACCGACATTTTGACATTTGTAAATAAGTGTGACTTCTTATTAGTATAATTTGTAAACCAGTAATTGGAGAGTTTGGTTATATGTTCATTAAGGATCTTCTAACACTATAGCTGACGTGACAGCTTGAAAATTAATAAAGACTTGCAGGTAGCATAAGACAGTTGGAGTATGGGACTAGAGAACTGCGACCTCATTTGAAGCGTTGTCTAGCTCAACCTCTGCAGTCACACTAAGGGCAACAGTGTCTGGCATTCACAGTGAAATACTGAAAAACTGATCCCACTGGCATGGAGATTTCCATGCACCAGGAGAAAAGCTGTGTAAGAGCTGTGTTAGCTTAGAAGTGGGAGTCCAGATACATGTTCCGGCAAAGGACTAGGGCCTGCAGCAACATGCACATAGTCATAATGTCTGTGGGAGGGATGCGACAGAGCTGTGCTATCCGTGGTGTTAGGGTCCTTTGTCCTCTTTACACAGGTACAAAGGCCTACCACGTACGCCCCAGAACTCATGTGAATTGCACTTTGTGCTAGCCCTTCTACCTAAATCATTACTAGAATAAATGGGGTACAAGATGCTTACAAACTATTGACACAGTAAGTAGCATAATTTAATCAGCCCCTCCGTTTCCCAGACAGGATCAGTTGTAAGTCCCCTGGCTATTGTTTAGCTTTACTGATATGTCAATTTTTCTTCTTATAGACTGAATATTAGATGAAAAAAGAAAGGATGAGTTAATAGATTTTTCAGTGAAGAAGTTTTATTAACATTAAGATGTAGCTGGTTTTATTTAAGTATATCCTCATAGGTGAATGCAGACATTTCTTCATAAAATCTATTAGATTGGGCACAACTACTTCAAACTGGTTTGTCTCCAGTGACTTCACATGCATCTTTTGTCCCAGCTGCAGACTGGATAGGCTAGTAAACTTTGATTTTCCCTGCAGTTTTGACATCATGGGCTGTCATCCCTTGAAAGGATTTGGCTACTTTGGCGTAAGTAATTGGCCTAACAGCAATACCAAGAGTTGCTACGTGACCCGGACTTTACTTGCATTTAAACTTTTGTATAACCATATGTTAATATTCTTATCTTTCTGCTCCTTTGAGGTGATGTGATACAGTGCTTTTGCTTGGCCTCTCACTGGCCAGCAGAAAGTATACAAAATGATAAGATCAGAAGTTAAAAACTGCATTAATCACCAGTAAGTTTCTAAATTCTGCAGTTTAGCTTTTCCCATATGAGTTACACAAAGATAAAACTTTGTCTGATGGATAAAGAGTATTCGTATAGTGTTTTGAAAATGTGGAAGACCACACATTGTATAGTAGATGTAAGAAAATTTAATTTTGCTTCTATTACTATCCTATTTCATTGCATTGCTTTACTATTGTAGCAGTGTTCAGGCCTGGGTGGGGCACTTCTCAAGAGTTATGATGAGTCATATTCTTAGGAGCTTACTGGCTGACTTCAAACAAAACTTAATAAGCAATGTAGCAGGGAAAGGGAGGAAGAAATAGTACCATTAGAACATGGAATTGAAGTGAAATGTAATGCACAAGCCAAATAACCTGAAGGTTTTTTTCACAATTTAAACAACTAAAAGAAAAGAAGCTTGATGTAGGTATCACAGAAGAAGTGTTTTTAAAATGACAGAGGCAACAATTAATTCAGGAAAGGATAACTGATGAAACAGAAAGACAAGTGAAAGTCCCATTTTAGTTTTGAAGAGAAGCAAGGATGAAAACCAAAGGAGGATCAAAAATGTGCCAAAAACAATGACACAGAAAGACAGCTTTAATGTTATGTATACTATCTCAAAAAAGAAAGTCATATAGACATATTGAAAAGCAAAAGATGATGAATGTGGCAGCTGTCTTTCAGATGGCTTGGAAGCAGAGTGATACAGTTGTAGAAGAGAACTGAGATCACGGACATCATTTAGTTGCTCATTCTCTAAATAAGCACTGTGTTATACAGAGCAGAAGTTCCACATACACAGTGCAGTAAGCTGCTTACATCTTCCAGCACTGCATTGAGGCAACAGAATTAAAAAGCTAAAACATAGCCCATCAGAAAAAAATGGAAATTACAGTCTGCAGAATTTTATTTTTCCCATGTTGTTACCTTTGGTGCTGCATAGCAAGCAGTAGTATCTATTACACCCAGCTGAGCTGAAAGTATCTGCAGTGGTGCTCACATCACCAAATTAATCCAGTTGCATATTTGCAATATATTTAAACATTGACTCTAAAAACCTCACCAATCCATTACCCCTCTGTCAGAAAGTAAATTAAAAACTCCAGCTTTAATCAAGTTGCACTTACCAGACCAAACCCAAAGTTCAGGATGTAATGAAAAATGTAAAGCTTTTGGCGCTGCCTAAATCCATGAGGGATTTCTGCCTTGGGGTGTTCATAATAGAATGCCATTGCCACAAAGACAGTCAAAACAGCAAGAAAAATTGCTAGGAGGAGTTCCATCTCACTATACTGTTAGGAGCCAAGTGGAAGAACCAACTGTGGCTTCCTTCCCCCTCTGACTGTTGAAGTATTTCTCAAGATAAAGGCGCAGGATTAGCAATTCTCTTCATATCCCATCATCCAGCTTTTAAAAATGCCAATAGGAAGATGAAAACATGTGACAATCAAACCATACAATTAAACAGACAGTAACAATTAGTCATGGGAGAGGCTTGCGTAAGCAGTTTTTCATTATTGCAGCTAACATGTTTTGAGTCTGTGCCCATCACCATAGAACCAGTGCTTGATATATCATTTGTAGCATCAGTGTTACGAGAAGACAAAAACTTGTTATGTCTCTCCCTATTTCTTGAATACAGTCAAGTCTGTATTATTTCTGAGTTCCTGTGAGTTCCTGTGGAACAGGATTTCTTAGTAATCATCTTCAGAGCTGCTCAGTTTCTTGATTTATTGTGCCTTCACACCTTACTTCTTCAGACTTTTAGTGAAATCAAAGTTTCAGTATCGCAAACGTATTTCATCACGTTTGATGACTGATTTTGTACACTGCTATGCCATTGCATCTTTGAGTCTAATGGAACCAGAAGCAGCTGCAGCCCGAAGTGTCAGTGCTTTGCATCTTGCTTGATCCTCCTTGACATCTTTTCTACAGCAGGTGAAAACCTGTACCAACTGTTACGTTTGTTTGTTTTGTGTTTGGTTTTTAACGGCCTCTTGGTTGAGCCTTACAGTACTGCAGTCTCTGTCTTCTCATGAATATATTACTTACAGGTGTCATTCCAGGTAGAAATACAATTCCAGCTGATGAAAACTAGACTTGGACTTCATGGTTTCAGTGCTAGTAGCAATGACTAGACATCAGCAGCCCATTCTTTTCTGTATACTCTGCGGTGAGCTTTAGGATCTGTGCCTTCCTCTGGAACTAACATATTTTTCAGTACACAAATTATTAGTGGACAGATTTAACCTGAAACAGAAAAATCTGTAAAGCAAAGCTTTTTCAGCTCATATGATGTCACCTTTGAGAACAGTGTCTTTTTACCAGTCTGCTCAAACTGTGAAGGCAACAGATTCTCACTCTGAAAAATAGCAGTATGGGTAAAATGAGTGTGTAAATTTTTTCCTTAAATAATAATAAAAAAAAAGAGTACAAGGGATGAGCTGACTTTGAGATGTATATTAAAATGAAACTAAATGCAGAGAACCCCAGAGCTTTAGAATGCATAATCCATAACCTGCATAGGAAAGAAGACCTCAGACTTGATTCCTGACTTATTTTCTCCTGTTTATTAACTGTTTAGAATAAACAGGAAGGAACTTCATTTTTGAGGCTGGTGATACGCTCTCTGAGAAGAAGCTGATTCCGTGTTCTGCTCCCCTGCCCAAACTGTTTCTTCATTTTATCCAACAACTCTTTGCAGACTTTCATTTCCCAATGTCCCCGTTTCCCCTCCCTCCCTTGCCAGAAGGTTGTTTACGTGCTAAGTATAATCAGGTTCCTTTTTGTTTATTCTTCCATGTGGCACTTGATACAGTTGCCCAGCTCGACAGGGGATGTTGGTGAAAGGCACATTGTCAGGTGGTTGGGACACTCTCTTGGGAAATGGAAGTGGTGAATTCAAACCCATCAGGACAGAGGTGCATATAGGGTTCAGCTTTCTTATAGCTGGGTAGATCATTAGGAAATACTGTTACACAAAACATGGTTGCAGCTCCCTTCTTTAGCATTTAATAGTGAAAATAATTAGTCATCTTTGTGCCTAACTCTGCTGTCCCAATGAGTTAGGTGTGGTCTAAATATACTTATCAGATTTGGCCCCTCTGGGGATCTAAGTAGTCTTCTGACACTTGTGACTGATCCTTTGTATTAAGGTTCTTACCAGCTGTTGTTCATTTGTTTTCTAAATCTTTTTGGTGCTAGTCCTTATGGTAGCCAGTTTGCCAACAGCTGGTAGGTCTTGGACTCTTCTGGGCATGTTAACTAGGTCCAGACATCACAGCACCCCCACGAACCCCAGAGGCTCCAC
Source organism: Pygoscelis adeliae (assembly GCF_000699105.1). Lineage (NCBI taxonomy): Eukaryota > Metazoa > Chordata > Aves > Sphenisciformes > Spheniscidae > Pygoscelis > Pygoscelis adeliae. The sequence goes on along the minus strand of NW_008824934.1, from coordinate 4,594,230 downwards.
ACAAAGACTGGATGTGCTGGAATCTGGTATCGGCTCTAGAAGAAACAAGCTAGTTGGTTCCTGAACTAATGCATTGCAGGTACACAGAGTAATAATGTTTTATAAGCATAGACTCAGCAATTTACAAGCTTGCTTGAGTCCCAGGATGGAGAACCATTGCCTAAATAATCTTTCAAATGTATGCTCTCTCTGGCTTCTGATTTTTAACCTTATCTCTTGCTCATGTAGGATAGACCAGAGGAATTGGTCTCTGAGGGCAAAATCCCATTTTCTCCTACACCAGGAACTCCTTTTCTTACTGATTTCCAGTGCAGAGCTAAATGTCAGTGCCTGAACTCTTGTCAATACTGGGCTGGCATCCTTAAGCTTTTTCTCTGTTGTGTAGCTGCACATGCTAGGGGAGGCAGAGACTGAGCCAGTTGCAAGGTAGTCTTCAGGCGGTCCCAAGAACTCTCTGCCTGTCGCTGAATCATGGTGCTGATTAGGTGGCAACTGGGTACTCACCTGCTTAGACTCGGACACACCGAGTGTGAATGGATGCCTGTACTGGGAAACGTTCCCGAGAGGAGGTGGCTGCTTGACCCAAGCAGCTCCTTTTGAGTTTTGCAGAGCGTGAGAGCCATCTGGTGCTTGAAGTCTGAACTTGAAAACTAAGCTAGCCTAGTCAAGTCCTCACCAACATACTCTGACTGCCATTAGCTGTAAGCTTGTATGCAAAGCACTGACAAGATCTGTTAACGGCTTGTTTTGTGTGATAACTTCTCTGTGTGTGCAGAATTTTCTGTCTATAATTTTTTCTCTGTATGCATAATTCGTTGTGGAAAGACGTTGGTGTGCGTAATTCTGTAGGTGCACTGCAAGTTTGTGCTTGATTGTGTTTTAAGTACTTGACTGTAGCTCAATGAACGTGCAGACAGTGGGATGAACATGCTGTCAGGAAGTGTCTGTGTAAAGAGGCTAGTAAAAATTATTTTGTATCTTTCCCTAGAAGAAAGAAAAATCTTTAAATGAGTGATAATTTTGAAAACTAATTCCACACTTTGGAAACTATGAAGTGTCTTCAAGTGAACAAACATTCTATCTTAGCAATGCAAGATACGTAGCAGATGTGTAATTAATTAAAATAAATTAGAGGACAGGAATTTCTGTGGAGGCAATTAGATCTAAATTTTAGAAAATACAGGACTCGCTACTAAAAAAGGAATATATTGTTTCAGCACTTGCTGTTCTCTACTTATCCATCTGCACTACCATGGTTATAACCCTCAATACGGATTAAAATGCATGTGTTCAAGAGAGCTAATATTTTGGATTAAATATTATAAAGATAAATTTATTAATATTTGTAGTAAATTAAGACCTACAGATAAAGGACCATGGAATAATCTCAGGAGTAGATCAGTGTAGAGTTTGGACATTGGCCCATAAATGAGTCATAAGTCCAGAGACTGAATAATGAAAAGAAAACAAGTATTGGATTGCTGAACTGACAAGGAGTGTGATACATGCTGCACTGACTGAGATGTGTGTAAAATAGTATGTGATCATACGTGATCATCTCATAACTTAAAACATACAAAGTGGAATTGTATGGACACCCTTAGTTCTGGCATTTCCAACCATCTCTGTACCTACAAATAATCATCAAAAGAAAAGCCTGGTATAGAAGATGCAAAGAGCGGTACATGAATAAAAATGATCCTAAATAAAGATAAGCCTAATGACTCTCACAGGTTTGACTGAAGTTCATGAAGTCATACCCAAACTGACTTTAAGCCAGCTTGCTCATGTACAGCTAACAGTACGGCCGTGGCAGAACAGACATGGATTAACTGCTCAAATGTTAACCAGCTTTTTGCATAGCTTTTACAGCAGATACCGACTCTGCTGGCCTAGCCTCAACTACCAACATGTAAGCTGGTAAGCCAACCTTCATCTTGAGGTCAGAAACCAAAATGAATCCCCAATTTCACATCAGGTTGCGTAACCAAGGCAAATCCTGTAATCCTCAAACAGTGGAACATTTGGAACTTCATCATGTTATTTACTTCTGGAAGAATTTCTTTTCTTGAAGAGTAAATTGCCAATAAGCTGCAATAGGAAAAATGAAACACAGTATCTGTTGTGTCACAGAGCCTGAAGAAACATAATTTCATTTTGCTGAGAGGGACTGGAGAACAAGAATTCACAAGTAACAACTTGTGGCTCCAGAGATTTGTAACTGCTAACTTGTCACTATGTTTAATTAATGTGGTGACAACGAAAGAATTTAACCCACCATTTTCTTTCTACTCACAGTTTGGCTGACAGAGAATGAAGATACGTGCTAACCTCTTTCCACACTTGTGTGTGCATAGGTATTACAAGTGCAAGGTGGTTGCATAACGATGAAATATTTCACAATTCCTAGGCATTGCGTGGCTAGCTATTTTGACATGCAATGGCAATTAGCTTGGCATCTGTGTTTAGCAGAGGTGGATCTGTCCTAATAAGCAATGTAACAATTGAGCTGAGATTTTTTTTTTCCTTTGTGTTTCAGATATTCACAGAAATTATTTTTCCAGCTTCCATGCTGTTTACATACTTTCTCCCCAAATTCCAAGTAAACAAGCTGATTTTTTTATCTGAACACAAGAAGGCAAAAAACACTATGTGTCTGTCCTCCCTGAATACAACCAAATGCTTCTCAGAAAGGAACTTTATAGAATATAGTTTAGAGGATATTCAGTTATGTTTGTGCAGTTCTCCCTCACTGCATCTGTGTTGCCAGTCTCTGATCCTTACAGGTAGCCATCTCGTACAGCTCGTATTTCTGTACCTCCCTGCTGTGTCAGCCATTTCCCTTTAAAATCAGATTTGTAAGTACACCCAATTCCCTCCTTTAGATTTTACAACCAAGTCCAAAGCTACTAGTTGCCTATACACACAGTCTGATGATGATTACTACTCATCTCAGAAGTATCTTCAGTCTCCTGAGGCATTGGGAGGGCATTTTATCTGTGCTGTCATGCTGATTTTGTGTGTATTATGTGGATATGCATATGCACATTGCTGATTACTCATATATTGCATGCTTTAAAATGTTTCTTGCTATGGTGAGTTTTTATTCTTTGACCTAAGAAGAGAACAAAAATTCTTACAGCATAAGAAGAGAACAGCAAAACAAGCATACCAATTATCGGGTTTAAAAAAGAAAAAAGAAGATGAAAAATACATCATGTTCCCAAGTAATAGCAATTGAAAATCAGAATTCAGCAGACCATGCTAATCTTAACTTCCTATTTGTTGCATAGATTCTAATGTACAAATAGCTAGTAAATAGTTAATTGAAATACACTCTGTCTGCATACCAGGTCACTGTATTCAAGAAAACATTTTAATAGCCTTTTATGAAGTTTACAGTGTGGTTCACCATTTTATTTGATGATGGAAAAGAGAAAATACCATAACCAAAAAATCCCAGTGCACAGTGGAAGCCTTCTTCCATGTGGTGCCAGGTCACTTTTACGTTGTTGTCCTCTAACCGTTTCTTGTACAACAGTCCATCATCTCTGAGCACATCATGCTCACAGGTAATTATACAAGCATCAGGTAGGTGGCAAACAACAGCATCTTCTGCTAACAGCGGGGAAAGTCTTGTCTCAAACAGTTCTTTTGTTTCTTCATGGACTTGAGGTAAAAGTGAGGTGGGTAACGGTGGTTTATAGCCCAGTTTAAATATCTCTGGGATAAGATCGGGATATATCCATTTCTTATATTTCAGATTCATACTCTCGGGAACATGAGAACCTGCCAAAATAGCTTCCTTCATAGAGCAATCCTTTTTCAAGTACTTCAGAATAAAATGGACTGTACGTTCCCGGGACAAGAAGGCAATGAAAGCATTTTTCTGGTGAGACGGCAGATTAAAGTTCAATGCTTGGAGAAATGGATAGATCAGTACCTGGGCACGTATCTTTGGGATATCTTTTCTATTTACCAGTTCTTGGCAAACACTAGCAGTAAAAGTGCCCCCCGCACTATCCCCACAAACAATAATCCGATGAGGATCCACCCCGTAGTTTTCTGCAGTCTTTAAAAAGTGTACAGTAGCAGTGAGACAGTCCAAAGTTTGGGCTGGATACTTACGCTCAGGAGATAAATGGTACCTGAAATGTACAAAAGACAGCAATTACTACAAATACATATATTTGTAAATTGCTTGAATGTGTCATCTTAAATGCATCCGTGGATTATATATTTGCAAAAACTCACCAAAACCAGTATTATTTATTTAGTTGAAAGTTTTGCATACTGAAGCAAACCAGAAGCTTCCCCTCCCATTTCTGTCAAAATACAGAGACCATTAATCATTGAGGTTTAGTCTAGCATAATTTAAGAGCATGAGGGCTTGAGTAGTGCGGTCCGGTCACCCACATTATACAAAGCCACACATTTACTCAATTCCTGATCTGAGTGTACCTGCCTGGGAATCAAAGTTCATGCCAGCAGGGAAGTCTGCAATTCTCTCATTTGGACTGACCTTGCATGTATGTATAGCTATGAGTCAATCCTGCTTACCCACAAGGTCCAACCAAGTTCTGGCTCCTGAGCTTTTTATACGGGGGACACTGATTATTGTATTATTATATATTAGTACAGTATTGTACATTATTATTACATTTTAATATAAAAAGAATAATTTAATAATATATTATATTCTAAACCACCATACATTTAACGTACTGTGGTGACAGAATAGCTTCCTGTAGACAGTTCTTTATTTTATTAATTGGAACAAGTGCATTACAGGGGAGTGATGTTAAAGTAACAATACCTTTGTTTATTTTTAACTAACAACTTACTTTCATGTGATGAAAAGCAAGGCAGGCATAACAGTCAGATACCTAGTCAAATTAAAGTGTTGTAATTTGATTCCAATGACATATAAGACTACTTTGAGACTACATTTTTAACAGCCATGGTTCTTCATTCCCTGTATTCATGGTCTTAGGGTTTTCTGGAGAAGATAAGTTTAATAAGGAAAGGATAAATACTCCAAAGGTTAACAGTGCAGGCATTCTCTCTTAACCCTTCACTGTTTGCTGAGGCACACTGCTTCTGCTTTTCTGTTTTTTCACTATTCTGTGAAATTAATTCGATGGATTCATAACGTAAACATCCTAATAATCAGGGAATAAAAGGATATCAATATCTTATTTCAGAGTCACTTTTAAACGCATAGTGACTTACTCGGACGCGATATGGAATATGCAATTCATTCTCAAAACCAATTCCTCCCAACTTACTAAAATTCTTTAGCAAAGAATTTTTTCATGGGAGAATTTGTTGGAAACTAAAGCTTCTTCATACCATCAGCTATTTTCCATAAGCAAAACATCTTTAAAAGGAAGCAGTGGTCCATGCAGTTTAAAAAAAAAATACATTTTAGACTTATTGTTTACTCTTTAAAATCATCCCCAAAGCCCCCTAAATACTAAAACCTGAAATTGGGAAAACAGCTTATAATCCCTCATTATCGAACAAAGGCAATGATTTTTGTGGTGATAACAATGTAAAACGAACAGATCTCTTTGTTCTTCTGAAAATAGCTGGCATACCTGTTACTTTTGTAACTATAAACCTGTATCAGGTATTTCTCGTTGTCATTTCACGGCACATGCTTGCTTACACATATCAACAACATAGGGGTAGACAACACTAGAGCTCAGTTTCTTTTCTTACATTCAAAGAAATGCAAGTACAGAATAGGCGTTGTTCAGGGGGGTGGGGGAAGTAGGGGGGAAAGCAGCGGAACTGTCTAATTCTGGGAGTAACGTTGGGTGGAGCTCACTTACCCGACAGACACAACCACTGAATCAGATTTTCTGGCTATGTACCGGCATATTCTTTCATAACTTCCTGAAGAACAAATGTGGTTAATGTAATTAATATCTTAGAATACTTGAAGCAATATTGTCCCTTATTTTTTTATGACATATTGCCATGATGGAGTGTGGGCCCCTTGCCTATTTAGTGAGCTACCCAAATTTTCTCTAGGATAAAAATAATCTAGAGTTTTGATCATCAGGACACACTGTAAAGTTCATACATTTAGGGAGATTGTTGATCTGTAAGGAAAATAAGGAATTATGATTATTACTACTAGACAAGGGGCAGTGGTTTTAAACTGAGAGAGGGTAGAATTAGATTGGCTAGAAGGAAGACATTTTTTATGATGAGGGGGTGAGACAATAGAAACAGGTTGCCCAAAACAGGATGCCCCATCATTGGAAGTGTTCAAAGTCAGGTTGGACGGGGCTTTGAGCAACCCGATCCAGTGAAAGATGTCCCTGTCTATGGCAGGGGGGATGGACTAGATGATCTTTAAGATCCCTTCCAACCCAAACCATTCTATGATTATTAGGCACAATTGCTTAGAGTGGTTGTAAGGGATAGAATAGCTTGAGATCTTTGTAAAAGCTTACTACATTGTTTTAAGTAACTGTGAGTCTGAGAATGACTTAGGTATGTCGTATCATTTTGCTGTGGAAATGCTAATTGTAGTATTATAGCTAGGTCTAAATGAATTTTGTATTTGAAGCAGAGATTTGACTATTTTCTGAAGAATGAAGGGTGCAGATGGTATACCCCCTGTGAAATCAGTATATTTCTGTGTGGCTAATTCAGGCAGAAATGTAAGGCATCCAAACTGTGTTATAGTAAATTGCCTAATTGTATAATTATTCCATGGTAAGGTTGTGCGCAGAAATATGCCTCTTTTAATGTATTTAAAGGTACATTGAGTTTTCCTTCAACCTTAATTCTGAATTTGCTGCATTTAGAAGATTTGGTTTACACGTATTTGCTCAATGATGAGTTCTTTCAATTACAGAATTCTAACACCATTTATATGTGTGCGTGTCTACTGCCTATAGAAACAGTATCTTTTAGAACTTTTTGAATTACATGTTTGCAATTATCTGCTTTTTCTAGTAAATTAAACTGGAAAAAAAAGACAACATAACTAAAGTACATGCATCATGGACACACGTTTTAAAACGGCTGCTATAGGCCACTTGAATTGCCATGAACACTGTTTATAGAAGTCCCAGTAAACATGCTGCAGTTAGAGTTCAGAGGGAGGAATGCAGGTGTTAATGACTTCTGTCAGGTTTTCAGACAAAAAATAATTTATTTCTTTAGCAGCACCACTTACTGTAAGGAATATATATGCCATAAAGAGTGCTATATCCTATAAAAAATAATTTAGATACTAAATAAGGGCAGATTAGTTTAAAATGTAAAAATAAACATTAAGTGCTTTCTATCTTTCAATCTTCCAGACTAAACTTCAGTCACTTCTTAGGTTCAGGAGAGTTTTTAAAAATATATAGTTAACAATCCTAAATAATCATATTTTCTCTTTCAGTTCCTTACTGATGCTTCCGAACATCCCGCATCCTCCATGGAAGAAGATGACTCCTCTCCGTTTGCTTGCAGATGGTACTCTTGGGAGGTAAATCCTCACTGGCACCTCATCAAAATGCAGATCCTTTATGAAGAGCTTTGAATCCCTCCATGCTGGCAGTCCATCAACGACCAATCTCATAAGTATGTGCTCCTCAAAGATACCCAAACTTTCTAAGTTCTTTGCCTAGATAGATATAACAGGAAAAATGAGAAATTAGTATAGGGAATTCAAGTCTTCCCACTCTATAAACGCCACAAACTACCTTCCTCTATACTATATTTAGGATAATTGTATTGGTTATTTGCTACTTTATAGGATTACCACAAATAACTCTAGTGGCTTTGCGATTTCAGTGATTCCAGCTTGTGAAATACACGTCTTCATGATTTGAGGTACCATTATTTCTGGAAGAATGTTGTAATACTTGTTCCATGAAATGTATTGTATGAGTACCTTCTAATTTCTGTGATCTGGATTTACCACAAGTAACATGAGGCATTTGCTTAGGCATGGAAGTTAGGAGTCATGAGGCCAGAGGCTCCTTTTCTAATCAGTGAAGAGAAAGAGGCATTTCTTGAGGACGGTTCCAATTTCAGGTGTGTTAAATCATGCTCTGGAGATGGCTGTTCATCTCCATTGATTATAAAGGGAGGCTGTGTACTTCAGATGCCTCAGTTAAAGTATTTAAGGTTAGGTGAGATGAAAATGTCCCTAGCATGACAGCATTTAGTATACTGGGAGAAAAAGACTCATGCCAATTTGTGTGTAAGATTCGGTAACTTACTGGTCTTGGGTCATCTCCATGCCACAGGGTCAGTGAGAACAAGCTTTAAGAAAACCATTAGTGCCTATAATCAATAAGGAAGGTCTGCTGGCCTAAATGAAGAACTGATGAAATGGTTCTGAATCTTATCTCCTCCTCCATCAGTGAAACTGTTGCCTTTCTCAGGATCTCACAGGTATTCATGAAATGGCTCTGCAGTCAGTTTCTTACATCTAATCAGGGAAAACTAATATTCTGAAGACAGGGGAGGTTTGTTAAATGTGTCAGAACATTTTCTTATCCAAGGCCAGTCAACTGCTGATAATTAAGATAGCCTGAAGATCACACTGGAATCCTCCTTTATTTTGCACACATGTTGTAATGGATGCATTTCCTGCTAGGGACAACATTTCCCTTCCCATTAAATGGTGACTTAATTGCCCTTATGGACTATTATAATTCATTCTTCTGGAATGATGATAATCATCACAAGCAATTTACAAATTGTATTGCTCTCTTCTGAGCAACAGAAGTCTCCCTGTACACTGCTGTATCAATGCCTTATAAACTAATGGCCAGCTATGCTTTTGTAAATTGTTCTTTCCAACCTTGTGTATCTGGCCTTTAATTTAGATCTGCTCTGTGTCTCAGAGACAATTCAAATATTGGCCTTAAATAGTAATTTTTCTGTGAAAGAATGCCAGGGTAAGACAAAGAGGCAGAACTTTCTTAGGCGCATGATCCCAGCTATCATGTACATATGAAGCCAAATCTCACGTAGTTCGTGTGTTGCAACACCCAGTTCCTCACCAAGGCCTTTCTCAAACAACACAGATTCTTTCTTCCTAATAATCTAGACCAGGCTGCCATAAACAAGTTGGGTGAGGAGTAATAAAAGAAACCACCATGAGCCATGGAAGAGAGAGAAAATCATTTAGAAACTAAGACGGGAACCCAGAGATGATCTGGAGTTTTTTCATAACACTCTGTGCCACAACTGCCAGCAGTGCTTGGGGTATTTTAAGTCCCAGTTCCTAGAGACAAATGGATAGATATAGTTCTTGCCTTACATTTGAAAACGCACATCTTTAGGTGTCATGGCAAAGGGGAAGATGAATATAAGAGCCAAAGCAATTGTGGCAGAAACCACAGGGTCAATATAACCTTCCCCAAACAGCAATTTTCAAAAACTCTCATGACTCTTAAGTCAGTCTTTTTGTCAGAGTTATGATTTTGGAATGGTTGAAGTTGGCAGAATTGCCATACCCTGTTTATTTAATCTCATCTGTACTTTCTAATGTCCCCGAGTTCTTACAGAGCTTTCAGATGACAGATGGTAATATATCTAATAAACTTGGTATCAGAGCATTCATTCTAAATATCCTCTTTCCTTTCCTTATCTTAGGAGCTCCTGACGTCACAGAGGCATCTTCAAATTCAGGGAGAACACCGTCATGAAGGAGAATGGGGAATTTGGTATGTATTCTGTTGAAAAACTTCTTGATCAATAATTACAAAATACTTCAGAACCAGTAATAATACACTCAAAAAATAAAAGCTATGACTATTCCTAAACAGATGTGATCAGTCTTAGTAGGTGAAACATATTATATAAGCTAGGTTCTAAAATGTGTATATGTGTAAAAAAAAGAGGACCCAGATCAGCATGTCAGCCTACCTTTTCTTGTGAAACAGGGTCTTTGAAAAACTATTTGCTGGAACACCTAAATTCTGGCACAAACTGGCTTTTTATGTGGAAGATCATATGAGGACCAGGTTTTTACTTTTAAAATAATTATGAAATCACATACCAACTAACAAAAAACACTCGATTTGAGCTTCATGGACTTTAAGACTACATTAGACAGTCTTTCTGTCAGTCACTTTGAAGTGTTATGCTTTGCCAGCCGAAATAATTATCATCAAAGCTTTATATCACAGTGCCATATGCACAGTTAGTCTAAATGCAGATCTGTATGAATAGATTAAAACAAAAGCTAGGATGTGAGCTAAGAGGCTTTCTCTTATCTCTTCCATTTGGGATTGTCATTGATTTCTTTATGACAGAGTATGTGAATAGACGCAGCAGGAGCATCGTATGTATGACACCTATGCTGTAGAAGATCCACATATAATTGTTGATGCAGCTTTTCTAAGACATATCGAAAATAAGGTGGAAGAAAAGAGGAAAAGACTGTCCTGTATTGCAGAAAAAAGAGATCTTTACTGCAACATACAGTACAAACAGACACATCACTGGCACAAGAGCAGCATTCATCAGTGAGCAGGATATGTTTATTGCACATGTGCAATGCGCAAAGCATCATGCACTTTATAAGAAACCTGTGAAGTCCTCACTATGAGGGCTACTCCTGTGAGTATAAACATAAACCTAGAAATTCACCAAAAGTACCAGCAGATGTCTAAAGGTTTTTGAAAGAAAATGAGGTATAGAATAGATTCAAGGCATAGGAAATGGTGAAATGCATCTTTAAAACTATCCAGAAAAAGGAAGCTGAAATTTCTGGAATGTATTATCAATTAAGATAGAATAGGTACTATTGCATAACAGCCACTTAGAAGCTGTAAAAGCAGGTAAAAAGAATCATCTGAAAGAATGTTTTCATCCAACCAAGTATAGAAACATAGAGAACTTAATAACATACAGTCATATTATTCTATTATGGTCATATTATTATATTAAGTTTATATATAGCTTAACATGAAAAGCAGTGTGAGATACATAAGGACAGCAGACTCTTCTTTCATGCCAGACAATGCAGAAAGGTACATGGGGCCTAGGACATTGGAGAATGAGGGACAATGACTGGATTTGGTGAATGCTGCTATGTAAGTTCAAGCAACCCACATAAGTCTTTAATAGATTATAGTGCCCCAAATCACCTTTCAGGATGTGGGCCTTAGTTACTACGTTCATTGTGTATAACTAGGGGATTAGAGAATACCTTTACTTGAGATGAGCTCCGTACAAACATTAATGAAACCACTCTGTGATTTTCCTGCAGGCTTTCTTTTGACATGTTATGTGCCAGACTTGACAGGGCTTAGGCTGCTCTTATGTACTCCTGTTGCCTTCTTTGAAAGCTTTTTGAGTAAAAACTGTTTCTTTCTCTGATGGCAAAGCACACAGCACAGTGAGTCTGGCTTACAAGTACTTAAATAGTAAGTGATAACAGGTCTAGCTGAACCTGCTTTGGCCAGGAGGTTAGATTAGATGACCTCTGGCGGTGCTTTCCAACATACATGATTCTATGATATTTAACTAAGACACAGTAATTCGGTCACTGCGGAAATAAGAACAGAATCACGGGTAAGAAAATTACTGCAGATAGTTCAAAATTTGGGAAATTACCTTAAATATATCAAAGTGCATTGAGATACAGAATGGTTATTATTATTCAGTTAAATGATATCCACAACCCTCCTGTCATCCACAGGACCAATCATTTCATTATAGAAGGCAACCAAATTACAATTGCGGCATAAGAATGCATATCTCAGTATTTAAAAGAACTCGCCTCATACTGGCTGCTTTTATATACAGTAATAGAATACCAAATCAAACTTTGGCCTTTATCTTTAAATCTGTGTTACTGTGTGGTTCCCATTACACATAGTTGCAATATTTAGATGCATATCTTCATAGTTCTATTCAAGTTTTTCCTTTCCCAAAAATCACAATATCATAGATAAACTCACCAGAATTTCCATCAGAGTATATACGCAATGATATAAGCGGAGCTTTGATGGCTGGTCAACATCAGGAGGAATCTCTGCCTTGAAGGAATTATGATAAGTTGCAATTAAAACCAGTAATACAAAAGCAACCAGAATTCCTGTTACTAAAGCCAGAGCATAAAAGGATTCCATTTTTCTTTGGTGGGAATAATTTATTAGAGAACTGTTTGATATGTTTCTGTCAATATTTATATCCTCCAGACTAACTCCACAGAGAAGTAATTTGCATACCAAAATTCCTCCGCCCTCCTCCTACAGATAAGGCTGCCAGATGCTAGAAGCATACAAACATCCGGCTATTACAACTTATTTATCATGGTCAAGGCTAATACATAGAAGACTCACATCCAGGAAATGTCATTATTTTGTATATTCCAAAATTGCAAATGAACTTTATTTTTTATCTGGTTTAATTGTATTCTGCTTTATGGGCCTGAAAAGCTATGTGTGATTTTTTGCAAGTGTACTAGTTAGTGTAATGGAAGATACTACCTCTGCTTAAGAACCCATGGAAGACTGTGCAATGCTGAACTCCAGTCTCCGTGTTGAGGAACTGTAATGGTTCTGCTCTTGGAATAGGTCTGAGTTATGATTCTAAGGCTTTTTGCTTAGTGCTGATTTTTTTCCCCTGCTGTATTGCTGAGGCAGACAGCTGGCCAAAACAGTTAGAACAGACATTCTGAAGTACATCTAAAGAAATTTTGCTTTTAGAGATAAATATAGAGCTATCGGTTATTTGGAAGCTCCTTACCTGAGGGTGCAGCAAGGGTCTCTGGGCTCACCGATGGTCCAGTGATATCAGAGGGAAACTTCCCCTTGTCTTGGAGAACTTTGGCCCTAACCCTCTATCCTGATTCACTCCAAAGAAAGGATTTTGATGTTTTTACAATTCATAGTTTGCTATTTTTTGCCAAGACAACTCTACGTTATCCTTTGTTGTAATTTAGGCTGTGATTAGACCATATGACTAGCCAAATGCTTGTACCAATAGAGGTGATGATAGTGAAGGATGAGTAGCCAGGTGCAACTCCATGCATTTCTGTCCACCATGTGACTGGACAAAACTTGTTTGGGTAAAAGTGAAAAGCAAACAAACATCAGCTCAGCTTGACATAATCAGTACAACCTATGCTTATCCCCTGAACACTCTGAAATATTTCTTTATCCCCACTAATCTCTCAGATATTCCATTTTAAAACCCTTATAAAAGCTTGTAATCGTGGTCATAGAAGAGAAATACTCCTTTTTATGAGCCATAAGATTCTGCATTTGGCTAACAAGCCTGTAGTGGTATTCCCTCAGAAAGTGGGATCTTGACTAAAAAAGGTGAGTCCTTTCTAGCTTTCCTTATACCCTTAAAAGAAGCAGATGAAATGTATCTTTTATGCAAAATATGCATTACAGGAAAGAGCGAGAAACTTTAATGTGAATTAGTCAATAGGGTAAACAAGCATCTAGCTGTGTGGAATGAGAGTAAACAACAGGAGTCATAAGAGTGACCAGACTGGATTCTTAAGAGAATAGGTCTCATTGTTAACTTCAGTGGAAGTCAGCAAGTACAACTGATTGAATTATGTGGTTTAAAATTTAAATAAATAAATAAATAAATAAATAAAAAGTTGTTAGGGTAAGAAAATCATGAAATCCATGTAAGTTATAACATGGAACTCTCGGCTTAACTCAGCAGGCCTGGAACTTGTGATCATAGTATGCATCTTTCCAATACTGACTCAAATTATTTGACTAAGCTGAGGGATAATTGCTCTTCCATCACTGTAAGCTGCAGGATGCTTAACTGAGCCCCTCCCAACTTCTTACTCCATCCAGACCTGTGGGGGTACACTAACTGGAATGTTTTTTTTTAAAAAAAAACAACATAAATTAAAGCAAAAATTAAGGCTACTCTTATATTCTGAGAAGGAATATCTAAGCTGGGGTTTAATGAGTTTTACTAATCCATCCTAAAATTAATAGGTTTTAAGTTCTGAATGTCTCCATATAAACATACTTTTAAATATGACAAGTGGAAGTTCAAAGACACTTCTTCTTTATTAATTTTTAATTCTCTTTGTGGTGGATTTAAACACCCCACTGATATTATCATCTGAGTAGATCATGGAATATCCAGATTTCCCCTCATAAAAGCTGACTGTCAAAATATCAATTACCTTCTGCCAAATCACTTAGGAGCTCCCAATATACGTGGTTTTCTTCCCATGATATCAAGACTTTCAGACCAGCAACCAACCACCTAAGGAGAGACTGGAGAGGAGGTAGGAGTCCTGTGAAGAGGGGTTCTTGGACTTTGGGGTCAGTTGGTTGGTTGGTTTAGTGGAATTTTTTTTTTATCAAATCGTGTTGGACAAAGTTGAATCGGAGGGCAGGGATGAGAGTTCTGAAAAAGCATCTTTGTTAATTATTTTACAGGTCAGCTTCTAGGAAACATCTGGATTTATGCATGCTGCTGTTATAACGGATCTTTCTTCCTCCAAAGAATCAGCTGATCCTCACTGCCCTGTGCCATTGTGCATATCAGGAAAGATAAAATAACTTTTAAAAAGGCAGCAGTCCCCATAAATGAGTTAAAGGATCAGCTGGTCTTTGGAAGCCCTGTGTTGTTTACCCCATGTATCACTTGCTCCAATGTCCTCCTCCTCCGGAACTGCTCTTCCCTTAAAAAGATTAGTGATACCAATTTGTAGGGGTAATGGCAGTGATTCAGCAAGAATGAGCAAATTGGCTTTCTGGTAACAGAGAGTAAAGTTCTAGAAATACCCACATAAATTATTAAAAATCCAAACCTTATCCTTGCTCACACCATCATCAAAAATGCTGTGGGTTCTGTTTGGATGAAGAACCCAGCATCCCTCTGTACCTTCTCTTAGCTCAGCTGAATCTCTCCAGAGATCTTATTTTCCCATCATCAATTTATAATGTGATCTTATTCCCTCACATCGATTCATAAACCTGAGGCTGATCCATCCTAGCCTTCCAACCAAAAACGTTTGCCTTTGACAATAGCATTCTCTTCCTAACATTCCTCCTCTTTTTGGCTTTCTTTCTAGAATTGTCAAGTTTGAAGAAGCTTATGACAGCTAGGGACTTGAATTATTTCACCTCTGTACGTACTAGTGAACCACTAGCTCTGAAAAGAAATTACAGCTCCATGTAATGAATTCTTTTAAAAAACATTGTTAGAAAGGATTCAGGGAACATTTTATCTAGAGATTTTTTCCTAAGTTAGTTTACAAGCTTTCAGTGCAAGTGTATTACAGGCATTAGCCTACTGTTCAGTTTTTGTCAAAATCCATATCACGTTGGTTTAGTAGGATTTCAGTTCAGACTCTTGAAACAATCAGCTTCTCTAATGTTGAGGGCCTTATGGACTTAATTCTTCTGCCTCCCTAGTTCCTTGTGTGTCTTAGAAGTTTTGTCAGGACTGAGGAATTAGTCAGAAGGAATGGTAAATAATGACTGGCGTAAAAGTGAGGTAAATGTACTAAAGAGAACATAAGATGAGTCAATCAGTTTAACAAAATGTAGTCACTCCATTCCTGTTTACATGTGGTATTTTTTCACTGTTCTCTCTTCCAATATGAAAAAGCAGGCTAACAGATTGAGACAAGATTTGGCTTCTAATTAAAGATTGGTGAGAAAAAAGAAGGGCAATGAGTACAAATGACAAAATCTAATGTACTAAAATGACTAAGCAATTGAAAGAAATACCACGTTCTTGATGTTGCATCCCTTTGTCTGAATTCCAGGTAGCACCTACCTGCACTTTGAAAACACTGTACTTCTGCTTACAAAGACAATTATTTTTACACATATTGAATCTAGAAAGGGATGTCATCTAGAATTTAGAATTACTCAGTAAGACATTTGTTATATCTTTATTCATGATACTGATTTGTTGTGAGACCCTGGGAAAGCAGTAAGACATCCAAATGTAGCTTTTCGCACAAGGCTGGACACAGACTGTTTTCTATCAAGGCTGGAAGTTAAACAGAAACCTGGTCCCTTTGAGCTTAGTCCATGGCAAAACTCCACTTACAAGGCAACAGTATCAGCCTCTAAATACTTAATAGCATATAGAAGGACAGTGTGAAATCGCAGAACCACTGGGACACATTTCAAATGGAAAATGTGAACTCAAGGGAAGAATGAAATCAAGAAGCACAAAAATTTAGCTCTTGATTTATCCAAATCTGACAGCAGTACTTCATGTAACAAGAAACAGATCAGCTTGGCAAAAAGTTTTCCTTTTTTAAAGGAGGTTTAGTTTTAATCTGTGATTGTGATAAATTGTCCATGGTCAAGAACCTTGCACTGATGTAAAAAAATGGTATTACTTGACACCCTAGTAACACAGACTTTCCATTGTGTAACAGTGCTGTTCTATGTTCCCAGTTTTTTCACATCTGCTTACCAATGTACTCTATATAATTTAGATGGGGTTTTTTAAGTTGAAAACACAGAGTTGTTAGCCCAAATGGCTTTCAGACATGCCTTGAGCATACTTTTAATGTCCAGCTCCTTTTCATTTCGAAAGTTCTTGCAGTTTAGCAACTTCATTCGCACGAACAGACTTCCAAGTTTGCTAGGAACTTGGCTGCAAAGGCTCTATGAACAAATTTAGAGTTCTGCCAATATATATAGGTGCAACATCAAGACCTAAGCATTCAGACACTCTACCTGAGCCTCTTCATAGATCCGTGTAACACTGTTCTGCAAAAATGGACCTGTCTTATGCAGGTGATGCGTATAGAGAGTGCATCAACTTGTTTTGGAGGTAAAAGTTGCTTTTTCACTACTGTTTATTTCTTCAAGACAGGGCAAGTAAGAAAAAGTAGGTTTCTATGACTCTCATTGAAAGTATGAGTAAATCTACACTAACTACAATCCAAAGGCTGGGTTTTGGTTACTATAGGCCTTCCTAACCTACCTTTACTTTAGCTAGCCTAAATATGAACAACAGGTTTAGTTTTAAGCTGGCCTATTACAGTTAGGCACTATTGTGGTTAAATATTCAGAAAACGCATCTTTTGAGCTGTGGTCCTAGGAACAGGTCATTCAGGGATGATCTAAATTTAAACCTATTAATTCAGAATAGATTCGTAAAACTGTATTAAAGCCGTCTTCCTTTACACTTCTGTTAAGAAGTACAAACCCAGAAATTTAAACAGGCAAGCGGAAGCCGAAACTGAATGAGTTACCACTGAGATGTACCACATGACTACCTTCTTGCTCTTGTTGCAAACTGGAATAAAACGTAGTTCAAAGTGCCATGAAAATGGCTTCACCCAAGTTTTTGGGTTTTTTTGCAATTTATACTTTGTTGTGAGTGTCTGTATAGGAAACAAATAGTTCAGTACTGTGCAACTATTCAAAATGCAGAATTAATTCTGCAACTAAGTGATAGCATTAGCAACTAATGCAATTTTACAAAATTAACAGGCCTGCTTATTGAATGGTCCAGTGCACTGGGTAAGGACTTCTGAGTAGAAACATGGAAGGGATTCACTTTGGGACAACTTTCAACTTACAATTTGGAACAACTGCTGTGATGTGACAGATCCTCGTTACCATCAACAGAGGTATGTAATGTGTCTGTTTGCGCCTGTAGACATTTGCTGAAAGCAGTCTGGATAATCAAACCTACGTGAAGGTGTAGTTTAGGAGGTTTCACTACGAGAGATGAACTTTTTGAACAAAAGCACATGTTGGTTTTTGTAAAGGCGAACGTTTGGAAAAACCTCTTGCCAAAAAAAAGCGCAATGGTTACTATACAACAATCGGATGAAATCCCAGAATACTGATTTTTTGCCACTTTTCAGAGTGGAACTGCAATTAAAAGGGACAAACCTCAGCTCTTCTCAGTGTTCTATATAGTAAGTATAGAATTTACAGCTGTTTGACTTTTTGGTTGAATTAGGTGAATTTTAAAATAACTTGCATATATTTTTCACCATATTTATTACAGGCAAGATGCAGTAACTTCAGTGTTACTACAAGTCTGCTTTTGCTTCTTGCTTTTGTACATTTGCACAATGTAGTAACTACTGGTTTTCACTGCTTCAAGGTAAATCTAAAGTAACATAGTAAAGAAGTAAAATAGTTCATACTTTCATGAAATGTGAAGAGCAGGTTAGAAAAATTTTAAATATCTAGAACTGTCTTTTTACTCCCACTCCAAATCTGGTAGCAACTTTGCATGTAAATCAATGAATCGAAATTACGACGAATGAAAAAAAAACACTTCCAATACATTTTAGAATATTATTCAAGCTGGAAATGGATACATGAAATCAATAATCACAAGATTATTCCATTCCTACTGGCCTCAAAGGACCTGCAAGTGTTTTAAATTAATAATTAATTTTGTTTTTAATCTGAACAGGTTAGCTGTGTAATATTGCTGACTTTCCTATTTTAAATGTCTGTGGTGATTTATGCATAAAGAGACTGAACTCATGAATCAAAACATCAAATTTACTTTGATGAACTTCATATCCTTTCATTTTTAACACTGCTTCTTGTTTCCATACCAGAAAGTTGTTATATTTGTTACCAGTCCAGACACTGAGTCATTCTTGTTTAAACCAGACACTAGGCGCTCTGTGTAATTTCTCTCTCCCCTTCAGAGTTTTTGGACTGAGAGGAATATTGTAATGCCAGGTGCCTCCCCTAGCTCCATTTCTAAAGGTATTACTGTAAAAACACACAGAGGTGCTAAATGCTGCCAAGCGGCAATGGAAATTCTCTGAGCTCTGGTTATTTCAGATGCAGCTAAGTTAGGGAATACCACCTGATTCTGACAATATGTGCAGACTTACGGTTTCTGGTTAGAATGCTTCATCTTCTTCTCTCCAAAAACCTCTCTCCTGACTCTTTATGATGATGCAGAGATAGTCATATGGCCTATTTCATATGAGCTAACCTGGCACTTAAAGGTAAGGTTTAAAGCTCAAGTTTATCTCTAAATTTTATTTTCTTTTTTTCTGAAAACTTTTGTGGAACTTTGAACAGAGCTGAAATTCAAGGATTTAGATATTGTTCATATTTTGTGTTAAAAAAACCTGTGTGTGATACAGGTTTTAAATGTGGGTGGCACCAGAAACTCGATTGCTCTTCGTTTTGCAAATAAATAACCCCTGAACACACTCTTATCATATGGCCACTTTGAACAATGCCTGTTTCAAAAACATCTGTTTGATTCCAAAGCAGAAAGTTGAATTTATTTTCAAAGGGAATCAGCTTCCTAACTCACTTCTATTGGTTGTGTAATATAACTTGGCTACCTCTGTATAGATGCTTAGACTCACACGCTTCCATTGCAGTGGTGCTTTAGAAACTATAGATGTAAAGAAGTTTGGGAATCTTCCAAATTTGTCATTTTTCAGTAATTCTAGTTTTTACCACTAGATGGCTTCCCAGGATAGTGGATATAGATCCAGACCTCCTGAATTAATATGTGGGCTTGGATTCATTTTGGCACATTCTTAATGATATATACAGTCATAAAAACGACATTCTTTCCAGCTCAACTGTGAAGACAGCAATGGGAGGTTTGACATCCCTGAACATCTTTTGACATCCTCAAAGCTTTGCGTATTAGGTTATTTCTGATTGCTGCCACAGCTCCTAACTGTGCATGAACAGCTCTCAGTTCAAATGTGCAGTTAGATCCTCCTCAGAAATGCTTAATCAGTGCAACTGAAAACATAACTTACCTGCCTAATGCTTAACAGTGCAAACAACCAAGTTGGGGGACCCAGTTACAATACACTTTGCCCTTTCTCCTGTTACAACATAGTTTAAAGTGCTATGGAGACCTTCTTGTGTTGCAACTATGCCCTCGTAACTGGACAAAAAAGTCTTGGAAAAGGAGAGAAAAAAACCCCACCCTTTGTTGTGGGAAAGTGAGTCTCCCTCCTTCATTCAGAGCCTGCCTTTTTTATTGCCCTGCTACTAAATCACCAGTTTTCAGCAATGCAAGCATCTTCCAGCTTGGAAAATCCATGAGTTGTCACGTTGTCCATAAAAACATTGGCCCAATGGTAATAGATTTTGATGATTATCAGCCTCGGGTGGATTCAGCCTGGCAATCTAGGGCTGAAAGAAGTTTTCCCGTCCGCACCAGCTTATCTTGGGCGAGCAGTTCTCTGCCAGAGCTCTGTGAGGCAGAGATGGCTCCCTTGAACTCAGCCTTAACCCTGACTGTTCCTGGAACTGCTTTTTCCTGGGCTCAAGTCAGACCACAGCACCTTCTTTCTGGTGTGGGTACGTTAGGGAGGAGGCAGGGGTTGCCTGGCTCGGTTGCAGTGTACTTCAGTTACAGCTGGGAGCCCAACGTGGCATGCAGCAAGCCCCGACTTGCACGCTGCGGCTCAGAAGCGAGCGTCCGCCTCAGCCTGCCTGCATGTGTGAGTTTATGTGCGGTGGCTCCAAGATAGCTCTGGGGGAGGGGAGAGCAAAGCCAGCCACTCACAGAAACAGTAGTGAAATCTCCCCGACACTTTAACTGTCAATCAGGCTTAATGGGGTATAAAAACTCCCCAGCGCCACGGCCGTGATAGGCAGAGAGAGCAATAGGGAGAAATGAGTGAGAGCCAGAGCTGAAATAGGGTACGGCATAATTCCTGCTCTGTGATCACAGATACTCCAAGTGAAAAAAACAGGAGAGGGGGCAGAGAGAGGCGGTTATCAGCTCAACCTTTGCAACCGGCTCAGGACAGAACGTCTATAGATATTTATAGATATTAAAACAAAACCAACAACCTTTCCCTGAATAGAGCCTTTCTTAAAAAGAAGGTCCTGGCAATTCTGTCTTATTTAAGCAATTTCCTGAGTCTAAGAATAGAAATGAGCTGCCTGGAAGGCACTGCAGGCTGAAATTTGGAGACATAGGCTGCTTTCTTCTATTTTTCCAAGTATAAAAACCTTCCATTTGGATACTGGATTTTTATGTCGGTCTTTGAAGCGGAGGGATGTATGGTTACTTTTAATTTTACTTTTTTCTCTCTTTTAATTTAAAAAAACTGTCTTCCAGTTAAAAAGCAAGGAAACCGTTTTACCTGCATGTGACAATCCCAGAGGACACCGATCAAGAAACAGGGGAGTGACTTGGTCTTCTGCACTACTTTACTCCTACCCCAATTTTTTTAGGGGGAGAGAAGGATTTTTCCAGTCCAAGAATCTCTTGCCCCCAAGTTTTGGAAGGGGGTTGAAGACTTGTCACCCATCTGGGGGTGCATGAAGGGTATTGGTTTTCTTTCTCCGTTAGCTTGGTTTTGTGAAGGGTTGGAAGAGAATTTTGCCTTCCTGACTTGCCTGGAACGAGAGGATGATTTGGAAGTGGCTGGGCGCTTTGCTGCTTTTCCCCGTGCAGATGGTTTATTTGGTGGTGAAAGCTGCCGTGTGCATGGTGCTGCCGCCCAAGCTCCGAGACCTCTCCGGGGAGAATGTGCTCATCACCGGAGGGGGCAGAGGCATCGGCCGCCATCTGGCCCGGGAGTTTGCTAAACGAGGAGCCAGAAAGGTGAGCGTCGGCACGAAGGGGAGGGGGGGGGAGGACGCTCCCACCTGCAGCTCTCCTGGGGAGTCCCCCGACTCGGAGACTTAAAAGCCTTTTCCCTCACCTGTAGGTGGGATTGATGGGATCACTTCGAAAAGGGGAGAGGGGAGAAGGGGCACTCATTTTGCAAAACCCTGGTGTGCTGAGCCATTACGTTGACCTACATTTCAGAAGTTGCCCACTCCTCCTTTCCTGCATCCTGTCTCTCCCCATCTCATCCCAGAAAATGTGAAGGTGAGAAAGGGGCCCCCTCGTGAATTCTCCTCTGCTGACAAAGGAGAGGTTTTCACTCCAGCCGAGGTTTCCTGTGGCAGGGAGAGGAGAGCTATGTGATTCCCACGCGTGAAGCTAGTGCTCACTTGCACTGCTGTTTACTAGCCTGCTTCCTGGCAATCCTGGTTGCTGGGACTGTGTACGAACGGAGAGGGGGGCAGCTGGCTGCCGGCTCCAGCCTTTCAGGCTGAGCACATCTTTAGCTCTCCTTAGGCACAGCCAGACTGCTGCTGCCACGCGTGTCACCCCAGAAGAGAGGCGCTTGACTCGGAAAGGGGCAAATGGTGTGTGCAGGAGGGCTCTGGCTCTCGGTCCTAATAATGCATTCTCTCGGGAAGGTGGGGAGAAGAGTTCAGTTTCACCCCGATGGTTTTCTATTTGTGAAATTAATTTCTTGTGCTTCCTGAAGTCCCTTGTATTTTGCTTTTTGCCAGCCCAGAGCTGTTCAAAGGGAAGATGACTGAGACCCCAGCAAGGAAGAAAAGCACAACTTGAGTAGGAGCTGTGAGACTGTTTGAACGTTTCCTTTAGGAAAGAGGGAAGGGGAGAGAGGCTGAGAGAGGTCTGTCTGCACAACAGCCTAGAAATGCCAGTGGTGTGTCCATTCTCTAGCTCAGGAACTGGTGGTTTACCTTGAAACTTTGTGTTTTCATAAGTACAGGTGTCTCCATATGTGTGAATCAATCAGGAATACAAATATATACAGAATACACACACCCTGAAATGAGGCTTAAGATTTAAAGTTCCATCTCCCCCTTTGTGGGTAATGAAAGGGAGGAATTGTGAAATTAGACGGCTACATAAATACTTCTCGGTGTGAGAGAGGATGAATGAGAGTAAATAGAGAATAAAGAAGAAGAAAAATACAGAACGAGAGAATATTTAAAGAAAAATTTGTGTTTAGTTTGGAATAGTGTTTTGCCACTTCCTTACACATGCTCTGCAGTTTTCTATGTGTGGTATAGAGCTATTCCGGCATACAACTTTGAGGTGTAAAATATGTCAGCATTGAACTTTGATGTTTGTATATGCTTGTGTTTAAACATCATGTTGAGATTTACAAATTCTTGGAGACAGAGCAAACAAGTTGACTGACCTTTGGACCCAAGCAATTTGCTGAAAGTGTATTTATATTATCTGTTAGAACACCAGGCTTCATTATTTATTTATTTAGTCCGGCCGGTTGCTATGCTAAGCTCTGGTATTAAAGTACCACCATTTCTACAGCTAATTCAAGGGCTGCTTAGCTGCAGTTCAGCTAGAAGCTGAACAATGGCAGTCAGTCCTAATGAACCAGGTGACATTGGCCAAAAGGAGAGGGAGCTATTTAACATACAGAGCTGAGGATGAAATTACTGTAAAGAGATACAGACTGTAGTTAATTTGTATGTCTTATCTATAAAATCTCTATGTATCTTAGAAGGAAAGAAAAACTGAGAATAATTGTTGGGAACCTTTGTACTTGTCTCATATGATGTTGTGAAATGCTGTGTGGTTGCTAGTTATTGTTTAGAACTTTGGGGTATTTTACCTCATGGGGTTTTTTTCATGTCTGTCATCAAGGTGTTTCAGTTTTTGCTTTTACTGAATTTGAACTAGATTCTTCTTTCAGTTATATCATGGCTATCCAGTAAGTCAAATATGGCACTCAGCAAGTTTTGATCCTCTCTGGTAGTGGCACTGCCTTTCTGCCTTTGGTAGTGGCACATTTTCCATGCAACACTGAAGTAGACTTATCCTTTTCTGCCTTAACATTTTTAATGACAGTTTTACCTAGATGTGGTAGTTTCCACTCCCTTTGCTCTGAGATTTCATTTCTTTCCTGACTTCTGTGCTCAACCCTAACTTTGTGAATTTAATGCAGTTTTCATGTAGAATGCAAGACCTCTGTTTGGCACTACTCTTCGATTTTATGCTTTGCCTTAGACAGTCAAAAAGAAATGAAAAAGACTTGAAGTGGCTAGCAAGTAATCTTTCAATAAGGCTTGTGAAAATTAACTATTCTATTTTTCAGTTGTCTTCTTATGCAGTTAACTGTTTTATATGCAAAGCTTGAATTATTGATCATAATTAATAATTTATAACAGATTCTGATTATCAGATGGTGTAGTCACAGTATTCCAAGTTTAGAAAAACCTTCCACCAAAGGCGTGAAATTCTGAGGCCAAGCACAGTGTTACATAGAGGTGAACGGAAACAGTAACACAGATTCAGATTCCAATAGTGGGTGTGCAGTGTATCTTGGAAAAGTCATCACAGCGCTTGCGCACACAGACATAGTGGCGGAGTTTTGGAGGTAGGCGGCGATATATAACCATATTTTTGAGATTAGAATCTTCTGAAAGATAGGTTAGTTGAAACTGTTAGCATATGAAATTTCCTCTGATAATTAGACTGGATTGGATTTCATCTTACACTCTATCTTTATTTTCAGAGGCTGGTTTTGTTAATCACAAATGAGACGTATCTGAGCAGTTTTCACCTAAGATGACAAGTGTTGTATCTCACTAAGATTACGAATTGTCACGTCTGCAACTTTTTTACTGTAGAATTTGATCTTGCATTTAAAGCTATGAAGATGGCAAGAAATAAATCAAAAAAGGGCTTATGCAAATGGAAATAGAGTGTCTTCTGCTTAATAGATGAGTACGGAGACTGAAATTCTCAATCCAACAGAATGGAATTCTCTTTGGCATGATCATGTAAATCCATCCTGATTCCCATTCTCTACCCCCATTCTTTTAAGTCCATTGCTCTGCCATTGTGCCTCAAGTATGACTTGGACAGATAAATGTCTAGGAGACACTTCCTTCTAAGGTGATGTTTCTTTTCTCATGGTTGTTTGTTGGCCTTCTGATGAAATGGCCAATAAGGGGACAAAGCTGTGTCAGTTGTATTTCCAGTTACAGAAGTGTGTATCTTCTAGTTTTTTCAATTAAGACTACCAGCAAATTTTAGGCAAAGAGAGACTTTATAATCATTAGATCATCCCTGTTCAGGTGTGTACTAAGAGGTCAAAGGATCCATACTCCATTTTTACTTTTGGGTAGAAGTTTTCAAAAACTACTTGGTCATGGGAGGCATTGTGTATTTAAATGCTTCCTGTAGCACTTCTGGAAAAAAACAAAAGCATATAAATTTGCTGTATGCAGAGAAAGAGTGGTTTACAGATGATACGGGACATGTTAGTGTTATTATGAGGGATGAATAGCATTGAATTTTCTCCGGAAGTACTCAAGTATTGTAATTCAACTTTCATGCTGTTCCCCAGAGATGTGTCCAGATTCAGAAGTGCCGGCTGAGGGGTTACTTTGCTGCTGCTGAATTGCTGGAGAAACATACTTTGTTGCTTTTGCTTCCTTTTTGGTTGCTTGCAAAATTCAAAATTTTCACTATTGTTGGCTTTAACTCTTGAGAATTTTGACTACACCTTAGAAGTAGTTGACCAATGGAGCATCGCCTCTGCCTCAGTCTCACACATTGGTAGCTTTGTTAAGGCTCTTAGCTTTTGATATTCTGTGGTTAGCCAAAATGGCAGAGTACATCTGTGTTAATGAAAAGGGGGAAGGAGATATTTTTAGGAGTTTATGATTTAATGCCTATGAAATAAAAATCCACTTCCAAAGCCTAATGGTGTTTTGCGAAGAATATATTGTATAATCAAGTTAATATTGGGAAGACTGGCCCCTTTGAACAATATTTCTTGTGTGGAAGAACAGCCCTCTACAGATGTGAGTAGTCGGGGGGATGTAGCGGCTGAATGGGTTCATTCACTGGTGGTTAGAGTTGGAAAATGCTTCTGGTTTCCTCTAAGCCATTTGCTTTTCCTACAGCATTTTCTATTATAGTGCCCTTGCCAGAGAGTTGTCAGCCCTGACTTTGATCATCTCCAGTGATGAAGTTTTGATTCGTGTGTCTTTTGTATGTCATTTGTATGTCTTGCTCTTTGTTAGGTTTTCTTTTAGGGCATTTCCTTGATGTCTAAAAATTTTCGTTGTGATTTTAACTTACTTTGTTCACAGATTATTTAATCCGAGGTCTGACTGAACAGGAAAGAGATGCTTGGTTCTTAGGCATTCTGGATTATTAAATGTCACCAAA
This sequence comes from Pygoscelis adeliae, assembly GCF_000699105.1. NCBI lineage: Eukaryota > Metazoa > Chordata > Aves > Sphenisciformes > Spheniscidae > Pygoscelis > Pygoscelis adeliae. The sequence goes on along the minus strand of NW_008824934.1, from coordinate 4,568,304 downwards.
GCCTAACAAAAGTAACTGAAACAGATACAATTATATGATAGAAACAGATTCCCCAACTCTAGTATGTATTTTAGTATTCAAGGTTATCTGACAGTGACTTTGGAAGAGTTTCTTAGCCTTTCCTGTTGGGAGACTGGTCAAAAGCCATTGATTTTCATTAGGTTTTTTATTTACACTGAGGGCAGTATGGATCTTCAGTAGCATATCTATAAGGGATCTTATACAGCAGTGCTTTTCTATTGCTCCTTTGTGATAATTTCTGTGATCTCAGTTTCTTAAAAGTATGCCTATTTTGTCCTCCTATTTTGCTTTCCCCCACCCCCTCCAGCTGTGATAAGTTTGCCTTTTTGGTAACTGTAGCTATTGATGAATGAACAAGAGGGCTTCTAGGGAATCAGGGGTGTTTTGGCATGAAAGATGTCTCCAAAATACCAAATGGGTTAGGAGCAGCCCTGGCCTTGTGTTAGTGTGCCAGTACTGCAGAGAAGCGTTGAAGAATTCCTATTAACCTTGTTGAGAGTTCTTCACATTGATCCCTGTGCAAGCAATGACCTCATAAACACACTGAAAGATCTCTCCTTTCACTGATTTGTCCTCTGGACATTCACTTCCTGTATTGCAGGAGACTATGGGACTCGAAGGGTTTGCATGCTTGTGCAGCGGATGAGGTAAGCAGTCTGGAATATCAGGACAGACAAGAGCCCTTACTAGATGGCAAGGAGCTAGTATCACCAACAAAAACAAGAAACGGAAACTTTGCTCTTGCATGGAATGTACTGCTTGATAGCCATGACCTCGCTCTGTCAGCACTGGAGTCTAGACAATTATGTCTGCAAGTCTCAAGGTACTTTTAACAGAACAGGATGGCAACGTGATGGGCAGCTGTAGAATGCCACAAATGCAATAATACAGTGATTATTTCAGGATAGTGAACAAAGATCCTGAAGGCACTACTTGAAAACTCTTGCTTTGAAAACTGATCAGAGATTTTTTTTGTTGTTGTTTTGGTTTATATTTTGCTTATATCACGCCTGATTTTGTTCAGGCTACAATAAAAAAAACCCTGAAATCTCAGCTGTTCTTTCAGTCATCTCTTTCACAACGTTTTCAAAGTCAGACCTCAAATCTGCCTTCACTTAGGAAGATACCTTGTCATTTGAGTGTGCTATCCTCTTTCAGTTCAATTGCAATTGGGATGGTAATAAGAAGTCAATGGAGGAAGGAGCACCGAGGAAGGGATGAGGGCTGCGCCAGCCCGCACTGCTGCTGAAACCTGGAGCCAGTTTCCCTCAGTGTTCCACTGAATTCAACAGAACTGAAAACCTCAGAGGAATTGCGGGTGCTTGAGAGCCTTGTATAATTGGAGAGTTTTAGCTGAGTGAGATTTTTAGGCTATAAATGCTGTTTAGGATGAGAGTGTTGCAGAGAGATTATGTAAAAAATGGCGTCAGGTCTTAGAATTTAGCCTTGTATTCCCAGGAATGGAAAATTCGGAAAGTTTTGAAATTAGTTTCTACAATGGCATGCTCCTCCCACATTATCTACACAAACTGCATCTGTAGTTCTAGGAATACTTCACTTAGGTCTTTATGAATTGTGTTGACAAATAATTGTCCTGGTTTCTATGAATTAGTATATACCTTTTAAAAACTTCTTTATGACATATACCAATGCTATATGATAAAAGATAAACTGCATTGTGACTAGAGCTGGAAATGAAATTAATACTAATCTCCTGAAGTGAGGGCAAAATACTGAGGCTGATGGTAAAAGTCATTCAGAGCTGTGACCTTTTTTAAGGTGTAGGACAAAAGCTATTAGTATCTCACATGAATTTCACTAAGAGTTCTTAATCTAAAATGTATTTTAAAATATTGGTCATTCTCAAACATTCATCTCTGATTTCACTTTCAGAACCTGTAGAATACTCTTACTAAACTCTATTTGAGAGTTAGCTCTTGCCTAAAGAAGAGCCTGACATCAAATTCTTAATGCACAGGAATTTTAATCTGCCATGGAGTTCCATCCAGATGGGCTGTAGTGTTCCAAACCTGAAAACATTTCTTTTGTCATGTACAAAGGCGTATAATTTCTGATAATGTGCTGGGGGAGTGGGGAAGGGATGAGATAGCATACCTGAAGTAAACTCAGCAAGTCCTTCTGCTTGCTGTCTGTCAGTTTTTAAATCCACTGCGGCTGGGCCAGTCATCAAGAAGACACTTGTATTCTGCAAGTAATAACTGATTTCTGACATGTACCTTGCAATTCACTCTGAGTTCAGAACATGAATAGACCTGATCTGGTCACCCCCGAGGAGATTAGTTCAAGGAAAAGAGCTGATTTTAAATTACGTAATTTCAGAGCTGCGAGGAACTGGTTTTCTGTAGAATATAGTTAATCACCATGTACTTGTTTTTAACAGGCACCGTGATCTAACATAAAGCCTTTAAAATGATGTTTATAAAAGAAATGGACCCGGTTCTGATGTACTTTACCCAATGCAAATGCAATATGCAAATGTACTGCACAAACAGATGTTGAGTTGGCCTGGTGTATAATAATTTTTAAAAGGCTCAGTGTAAAATTTACATATATATTTTTAGATTCCGGAACTAAGACAATGTTGTCAAGAGAGCATCTGTCCACATACTGAATGCTTTTTATGCCCTGTGGAGATTCCAGAATGACATATAGTCCATGTATCTAATGGATTTCTCTGTAGTGATTTAGCGATGCAAATAAGTAACTAGCCATTTTGAAAAGGCAATCTGACATGTCTCAAAGTGAAAAAGATAATGTAATCTAAAGGAAATTTTGCATTTTCTATCTTGTGGATATTTCAGTATAATGAGAATATTTACCCATAGTGCAAATATCAGCTTCTAGGTAATTAATCTCCCTGTTGTGTGTGTGGTTGGAAAAAAACCACCATAGGAACTGAACAGTTTCAGGCATATTTTTAATGATGGTTGCTTTAATCTTATTTAAATTCAAGCACTTATTCTTACAGTGAACTATTAGAGCATGTCATAACTTACCAGTAACCAGAAGTACATGAAAAGAATTGGGGAGTGAATGTTTTTCCATGTCATGCAAAATAATACATTAATTTGGAACTTTTGGTAAACTATAAGAGAGTAGATTTTATTGAGTCACTTTATGGTCTCTAGAAAGGCTTTCTTTCTATAAAGATTATATACTGACAGCAACTTTATTTAATGGCTTCCTGTTGGCAGCTCACTTCCTTGTTGATTGAATTTAAGGATGGGCAGGAGAACCCTTGTTTCAAGTCCCAGGCTTAGATGGCATTAAGCCTGTTGTGTGTGCTAGTGCCAAGGCCAGCAGTTTGAATAACATGCTGAATAAGTGTCTCTGGTTGGCAAGCACAGCCAGAATTTATCAGATATCAGATCTGTTGATGTCTGTGAAGCAGCATTCCGGCTGGAGCTATTTTAGCTTATAATTTAGAACATACCTGTCTTTTGTTACTGAGTATGTTGTAAAGAGAATAAATAATGTTAACAAGAAGTGGAACTTGCAGAGTAACAGGCTTGTCATCTCACATCAGGGTACAGTGATATCTTGTGAAAATATTGTCCCAGTGAGACCGTGCTGTGCTGGCACACCAAAATCCAGCACTTTTTAAAATGCTTAAGGACTGGCATCAAGGCAGTTAAATGAGGCTTCCCACAAAATATAAGGACTGTGTCAATGATGTAAGAAATCTTGAGGTAAGTTATAAAGATGAGGTTATTTATTAATGTTGTTGTAGTGCCTCAGAAACCCACTCATGCACCAGAAGTAATATAACATAAAGATGCTAACTGTGCTGTATAAGGACAACAGAAAAAGATGATCCCTACCTCTGGGTTTAGAATGTAGATATAAACCAAAAGGCAACAGCTGAATACAAACACAGAAGTCTGTACTGATGGGGATTGTAAAGCAAGTGGTTTCAGCACCACGCTTTTAGCCATTTTTAAGGTTTTGGAAAGGCATCACAGGAATGGAGGTTTTAAGGTGGGATTTGAAGAGCAACAATAAAGAGTTTTGGGGAATGTTTACAGAGGTGCAGACAGTGTGGTGGAAAACACAAAGGTTGTTTGAAAAATTAATGCTGGGAGGTAAAGGCTGCAATAGGAGCTCTGATGCTAAATGAAAAGTGATCAGTAATATGGGGATAGCAGCCTTGAAAGTGAATACAGAAACTTAGATCTGGATAGCTTGAAGAGGAGGCAGTGAAATTCAAAATGAGAGCTGACCTGGTCAAAGCAGTAGACTAGCTATACGATCCTGAGCAGGGGGGTTGGAGCAGATGACCTCCAGAGGTCCCGTCCAGCCTCAACGATTCTGTGATCTTAGTCTTATTTGTACCAAAGAAAGGAAAAAGGCTGCTTTTCTGAATTTCATGGCTGACAAGATGGTTTTGGTCTATGATGTTTCACCTTATCTGAAATGATTCATCCCCATTTTATTTGTGTGGTTTCAACACCTACAGTGACTCGTAAATGTGCTGCTGTGTATTTCTGTTGCGTTTATGTCGTGAGTCTGGCACAGGCTAGGAAAAAGTTGTCTCAGATTTGTAGAACTATTTCCATCTGAAGCACTGACATATATAGGTAGTTTTTACTGCATTATGAAATTAATTAAACATGCTGTTGAGCTAATGTCTAATTAGTCTGGCACAGCAATTTGCTTTAAGAGTGACCATAAGCCCTGCATACATTTCTAAGCATTCTAACTAACAAGTTTAGAAGGAATCAAAGATTTTTTTTTAATTTTTTTTTTACCCTGCTGTGGAAACCTGTCTTGATAGGGTGATACTATGCAGTGGATAGTAAAAATGTGAAGGAGGAACGTAGAAAACTCTGAATAGACTCTGAATCGCATTCCTCAAACAGATCAGCAACATTCAAAGAGGACATACACAAAGTTAGTACATCAAGAACTAGCTGATTTTACGTCATACTACCATAGGCAAGACCAGGAACTTAGCCTTACAGTAACCTGAGAGGTATGAAAGCATTACAACAATTTTTCCAAGAAAAGAACTGGGACAAATAGATGATGATGATGAACTCCACAGAAGTAGCCAGTTAATTCTACAGGAACTACGGGCAGAAGAAAAAAAGACAACAGTTCTCTTTATTTCCTTCCCATAAAATTGGACAAGCATGTAGAAATTATGTATCTTTCCTCCCAGACAGTTTGGAAATGTCAGCTAATGATTATTGATTTTGAGTGTTTGTTTTAAAATCCATTAACAAATGTAGATTAGTTTTTAATGTTAATTTTTCAGTTTGATTTCTGGACTGAATTGAAGATACAAATCTAATACCATTGCTGCTTTAAGGTATTGTGTAGGAAAGGGAGACTGGAAAGGAAAAATCTTAAAGATAGAACAACAGCCTCAGAGCTGACCACCAGGGGAGAACAAACTCTGGAATTTTTAAACCTGTGTGCTTATCAGGAATATAAAGCAGAAATTATTAGAGAGATCTTTTTAGCTGGGCCCAGACTCTGTTCTTCAAAGCATCATGTCAACATGCTGAAGAGTTGAACAAGTCAGACCCAGGCACTGCCAGATCCATTGGCTGATAACACTGACGCCAGTAGAAAAGGGTCAAATACATGTTGTTTGACCTTTATCCCAGTGGGAATTAAATTGATTCTAATTAATAGACTTGGGAATAGATGGGTACCTTGGCAGAGTTTGTAACTGATTTAAATTGTTCATCCTATTAGCTTAGCCATAAACTATGCATGATTACAAAAAGATTTTGTGGACAGCCACCCTTATGTTGCCACCTTCTAAATTACAATTTATTGAATATGGTCCTATAGAGCTTACTTGTTTTGATTAACATAGGGATTTCTGTTGTCTAACACTGACTGAGCAAATGTGTCAGTGCTCCACTTGTGGCAATAAAATAGCGTTTGAAAGCACAAATGCAGTTCTGCTGAAATCACTTACGCTTTACGTATGTGACTATGAGATAAATCTGGCTCTCTGCGTGTAATCAGTGGCAGCTGTACCTCTGAGTACACTTAACTTAAAATTGTACATATTTTGAGGTGGTATAAAAATGATGCCTGGAAAGATTCTGGGCTGTGATTATCCTGTAGTATGACATATTTTTAGCCACAGGTTAGAAAGAGTCTATATAAAGATGGGGTGGCAGTTGGTATGACCTGCCTAATATATTTCATCCCTTATCTCAATGAAACAACTATTTAAAATAGGTGCAAATGGAATTCAAGCTTGACTTCCCAGTGTTCCTTCTCTTGGTCAGCAGAGATACCTGCTTGCACCAGTTGTATCAATAGGTAGTGTTTGTCTTCTAGATATGTCCTCTTTCCCAGTAAGTCCTGGACTGAAACTGCTAGCTAAGTTTCCATGAGTGCTGAGTTGTATCAGAAAGTGAAAACTGCAGACACTGAACAAAATCTTATTTCAGTGTTTCTTAGAAGCTTCACTGTGCAGCACGTCTCCTGTATAGCTAGGCCTACGTTAAGAAATCAGGAGTTACCACTCAAAAAAAGCATGATATTTTAAGTAATTATAATTGGTTTTTCGTTCTGTTTGCCGTTTGAATCATTGGGTACACCCAAGTTACATTTTCAAGATTTTCTTCATACTGGAGGAGTGGACAAACTCGCACCACTTAAACTGAAAGCAGAAATTGTTTGATAATCTTTTAACTCTGGGTGCTGGACCTTAAGAAAAACCTCAAATATACTAGACTTAAAATAAATTAATGGGAGCGGAGGATGCTGTTGTAAAGACACTGCTCACTTCATCTTTCTGTGCCCTTAAAAAGAATGGATCAACAATAACAGTGGATAATCAGATATTTTCTACGTTAAGATTAAATTAATGTTTGTCTTAGATCTGTCATTTTAATCTCGTAAACAGAGACACCTTTTCTGTCGGATCAGTACATTCGGTGGGTGAGATTTGGCTCTGGTAGTTTGGAGAGGGGATGGGAAATCCTGACATCCACTTTCAGCAGCTTGGTTTTATGTTGACTACAAACTCAAATTCCCTGTGCCCTACCTCCTAAAAAAAACCTTACCAGTGAGGACAAAACCCAGCTTACTGCCTTAAAGAGAAGAGGTCATCCTTCCAAGTAGAATATTAAAGACATCCAGCTGGTACAAATACTTCTTTCCCAAAGTGGTAATAGAACAGGGCTGGCTCTGACCACAGTGAGCTGTCAGAAATGATGTAAGAACATTTCCAGGACTCTTGGGAAACACGGGAGTCCTGTCTCACTGAACTGAGTTGTTTGATTTTGGGTTTTGAGATATGCTGATTGTGCAATGTTGTAGAGTGTTCTTTGTGTTGCTTGTTATTTGATTTTAATCCAGGCCCCTTAGAGACTATTGTCTATGTTGTGTTTATATTTGTGTGCTTTATGGAAGCAAGAGGTTTGCCTCTTCAAAGCAAAACCTTTAGCCGTCAAAGGGGTTTTTCAGGGTTTCATTTCCCTAGATGATGATGTGCAACTGTTGCAGATTGTTCTATGACACCTTTTATGCTGTAAGGCTGTGTGTGGGTATGCACATGTGTGTGGGTGTGTGTGGGTGTGTAGTGATCTGGCACCTTGCATCTCCCTTACAGCCCGGGGTTCATCAGTGGGTCAGCCAGCTCCTGATGACATCATTACACTTGTTTACTGCTCACGCAGAGGAAGTGCTATGCTGATGGATTTGACCACTGTCAGTGTCTTATTTTAGTCCAGCATTTTTGCAAAATCAGAAATTTAGAAAAGCTTCTTCTATAAAGTGATTTTAGTTTCTCTTCCTGACTGCGTTAAAAGGGAAAATAAAAGGTAGAAAATTCTTAACCATTGAAATGATATTGCAAGAACTGTATTTCATGTTGTCGTTGAAATTGTTAGTGCAACTAAGTAATCAGAATGCTGGCTGTAGATTGAAAAAAAAATCCATCTCAGAGGGAGTCAGTATAATTGGGATGAACTATTCTGCAATACATGAAGTCGGAAGGCTTCTTTAGCCACTACAATCAGTAAAAACAGTTAAAATACTTTTGGTTTGCTTTTGAGTCACAGATTTAGGCCAAGTCGCGTTATTTGTATCAGGATTTAGGCTTCTAAGTGCAATTTCAACAGTGACAATATATTACAGATTTCCCACTGATGCACATGGAGATAGCTGCCAGTCAGCACTCCTGCGCATCATGTCAGTTAGTTCAATTATTTTAGTCTTTTTGTGTACCTGTAAATATTTTTCAGTAGAAGTAAAGACTGTTCTACAGTGAATGTGAGTCAACCAAAAATAGGCCTGTTTTTTAGGGCTAAATTTCACACACTTCATAGAAGTAGTTTACAGATCCCCAATGCTCTGCAGTCTACCAGTAGGTAGAAAACCCTTATGGCATAGAGCTGTGCTTGTTACTGACTTTGAACACATTAAGGAATTATCATGCGTCAATATTATATTACTGCCCCCTCAGCTGAATCTTAGTTACTGACCAGGTTACTTTATATAGTTCATTTTACTGGAAAGTAAAGCTTATCTCATGTCCCGTGATAGTTTAATTGATTTTATGTTCATGTTGAAGTGAATTAAATTCATTTTGCATTGCAGTAGCCTAAAAAGCACGCATGTGATAGGCAGTCACGTCCAAAGGATGGTAACTTCCAGGGAGCTGTAACTTCTTAACATGCTAGAGCTTGATTTGTGATTGCCTGACCAGCCCTTCTAGTTTAAATAAGTATCATTGTGGCAGAATCTGATTAGAATTGCTTTGATCATTTCTGGGTAAAAGTAATGATCTTAAGTTTTGTTTCTACATTTAGCTATCATTTTATTTAACTAGAGCTGTGCCATTTTTCACATTTTTTAGAAGCAGGGTAGCTACTTCATCTCAACAGTGCACTGAAAAAATTGGTATAATCAGTGAAAGACTCTTTTTAGCTATGCTGTACCCCTTTGGGGATGCATGCTCTGGGAGCTTACAATCCTCCAATTTCCGTCCTCCTTCTTTGACTTAATAGGCTGAGAGAGTTAAATATGTCCTGAAAACTGTCATTTGTACAACAGATGAATAGATTTTAGAAATTCTGCCCTGTCGCATAGCAACAGCCACCATTTAAAAAATAACATTCTGAAATGTACATAAAAAGATAGGAAACCAGTCAAGCATTTAAATATTGAAGCTTTCTTCTAAGCAGTATCCTTTATTTCTTTGACTAAAATACTTATAAGAAAAGCTCCTTTTGACAGCTTTTAGATGATTTTAAAATGGTAGCAATTCTCTTTCTGGAGGCAAAGAAAGGAGGCTTGTAGAGAAGCTTGTCTAGAGCTGTTGTTAGCATTCAGTTTATATACGCATTTCATGTAGGCTATTTTAACTCCCAATACTTCTCCAGTAGCCTCATGAGAGAAATGACTTTTTCAGTCAAGAGCCGCATCATATTATGCACATGGATGATCTGGAGCATATTTTAGGTCTTTCTGGAGGGTAGTTTATAATGATGGCATTAGAAATGTTATTCATCCTTAGGTTTCCATGTCTGTTTGTTGCAAGCCTTCTTCCACTTTAACAAATTTAAACACTTCCCCTAGTCTTCCTTTTCTGTGATATTCCTACAAGGGTTGGGGTTGTCTGTCTGCCTATGCCTTCCTCTGGCTTGTAAACGTTCCTTGTGGCTTTCCTCATTCATCAGAGCTTCTAATACATTTACCATTTTGTCCACCTTACTTTTGGATTCTGCTGATGTGACAGTACAGCAAAATGCAAAGTCTCCTTGACTGGTAACAGGACTATAATGACATATCACAGATCTACATAACAGCGTGGAGTAAACTTGGCTCCAGTTCACATAGCAGTGATCATAGATTACTGCCAAGGTTCAGAGCCGGTCCAGCATGAGAAGGCTAATTAAGTTACCTTTTGAGTATAGCATCTGATTGATAGAATTGTATTTATTATTTTGTATAGAGCTTGTAGTGGAATTGTATATATTCCCCAAAATAAGTAAAGTGCTGATGAAATACTCATAATGATTTAGCTTAAAGCAAAACTGAAGATGTTCTGAATTAAAGCTGACAATTTTTTTCTCTAAACTGGTAATCCAGCATAATTGATAACGTTTGTAAACTATACAGGGGACTAGCCCTAGCAGTCTCTGAGGGCTGTCTTGAAGGTGGTGATGCAATGGCCAGCCTTCTCCACCAGAAGTTAAAACCGCTCAGCATTTCAAGATTAGGCACTCTGTTACAGAAATCATCTCATAAATATGAAGGCAAACTCTAAAAAATAATCCAGTCCTATTGGCACCCAATTTGTAGTTCTTTAATTCTTTTTTTCCATAAATTTGTCAGGTCTGATTTTTCCAATTTGTTAGTTAAGAAGTAGCAGACTTTTAAGTTAACTGTTAGTTGAACCAGGCAATTTTAGGAGTTACTTTCACCCAGTCAGGTGATGGAAATAACACTGTGTTGGATCCACGTTTTTAATTTCACATGTCCCTTACTTCTAACATTTCCCTGTAATCTAAACTTTTGTTTGTTTTTAGCTTTACAAAAACAAACACTCTTACTGTTCAGTGTCAACATAACTTTCTGTCATAGTAAATGTTTAACTATATTACATGAACATTTAACCTGCCACATGTTAAGAACTCTTTACCCTGAGAGGTATATGCAATAAGTAAAAATAATAGTGCAGCATTTTGGAAGGAAAACGTGCAAACAGCAAACCTTCAACTATTTTGAAATGCCCTGTTGGACCATGGCATTTTTGTCAAGCAGATCCAGTAATTTCTTTTTTTTTCCTTTGAAATGTTATTTACTGACTTTCTATCCCTTCATCCTGTCTGCTGTGCTTGCAGTACGAAAGGGCTTTTTGCACCTGTGTATTTACCCTCCCCACAATTTCCTGAGATCTCTGTGGACATTTTTATATGAATCTGGATTATAGGGATGGCATGCCAAGCAAACGGAGGTGGCAGCACACTAGTTATTTTTACAGGATGGAGAACTATATTTCTATTGGTAGATATCTTCAAAGCCTTACCTCAAATACATAACTTTAAAAAACTTACCCCTCTCCCTAACCCCCAGATATGCCACTTCTTTCTGCTTTGCAGCCAGAGAATTTTATTGCTGGATATTTCTTTGTGTGCTGTGGTTCCCTGGAGCAGAGGCCAGTTCTAACACATGGTGTGGCAGACATTCACCATTAAAAATCTGTCGTTTTTCCCCCACAAATGCTTCCATGAACCTTTGCAGGGTGACAGCTTGTGGCCACTTGGTGCTTTTGTTGGAACGTGCACTCCATTTGACCCTGTCCCAGCGTTAATAGGATTGTAAAGGCTGACTCCTGCATGACCTCTTCTTGCAAACAACCCTAACCCTTCCCCTTCCTCAACTGTTCTGTACAACAGAGCTGAAAAGTGTTGCTCCCAAGGCAGTCTGGAGTCGCAGTTCATGTTGCAGACGAAAGCAATTGGAAAAACCACTGGAAAAAAAGTCAGCATGGGGCCACCTGTCCTTAAATAGTCCTGACTGTGAGAACAGTAGGCATTTGTTCACTTCTTTAGAGGGAGCTGGTCTTAAATGCCTGTATGCAGACAGAAAATTAAAAATTTTCTTTCCAAGGAAGGCCTCTGCTGAATGGGAGACAGGTGTTTACATACTTCTCTCTGACTTTTTAGGTGCTGTTTTGTTTTCTTCAGAGGGAAAAAAAAAAAGGGTGACTGGGGTACAATTGGAATTGACGGTGATTTAGATGAATAATGTTAATCCCATTGAGTGCTAAGTCAACATGTAAAGAAATAAAAGTTCTGACTCTAGACTAAGGAATTGGAATTCACTCTTCTAGTCTCCTTCTGAAGTCTCTTTAGACCTAACTTTTAATCTCATTACTATATATTACTCCTGGCCTTAACTCAAATCAGTTTATAATAAAGTCTGTGTTTTGTGTTTACCATGGTGGCAGGATTAAATTTAAATTAAATTCTTATAGTCTAATGTCTTTACGACTTCTAAATACTAATCTAGAAAAGTTTGTATGTAAAATAGGTAAATCTCTTGATTCCGCCATGCTTACCTGTAATCTTTCTTATACTCATCCCTTGCAGCTTTGATATTCACTTTCCACTGTGGGAATTGAGAAAATTTTGCCACTGGCCTGCTTTGTTTGCTTACTTTTTATACAAGTGTCACTAAGGGGTGGGTTAAGTATTTTGACCTACTTCAGGCATCAAAAGGTTCTTTTTTCCTTTCTAAAGCAAAGATTGGCTTTTCACACTGAACGGCCACACCTTTCACTCTTCCAGTAATCTGTCTTTAGCATGCCTCTCCCATGAAGAACTCCTGAAAGAACTTGTCTGACTTTGCCCTGGGGGCAAGAGAGGGAAGGGGTGGAGGAGAAAACCCTTATGCCATTGACAAGCAAAATACATGAACACTTTTGAGGCTGTAGGATTTAGCCTCCTCTTCTCATGATATGCAAAACTCTGCCAGGATTATGGGATACACTGGAATGCATTTCTTCAGAGGACCAACTGTGAGTTAGTGCTACCAGGCTTTGTAAATATATGGGGATAAGACTGACATACTTCAGTGGATTATCTACACTTTGTACTTCCTAAAAGTATGCAGGAACTTTCAGTATTGGGTGCAGAAAGGCTTTCTCTGTTTGAACAAAGGTAGCAGTCTGTGCAATTACAGATACCAACCCAAACAGAGCAACTTTTGTTTCATGTGTTGACCTACCAACTACTTCCTATCTCTGCTGATCTGTGGCTAAGAGTTGTGGTTGATTTGCAGAGGTGGCAATAATGAGATCAGGCAGGAAGGGCGCTTTTGTGTCTCTCTGCAACACTTTAATCTTTCAGTGTCTTCCAATTGATACAGAGAGTTGCTTCATGAATTGTAAAATGCAGAAACTTTTGGAATGGAAGTTATATCTGCTAACCACAAAGCACGTTGTTGTGTTGGAAAAGAGCAAGAGTGAACAATTCTATACTAAAATACAACCCAGATAATCCAAGCGGAGTGTCAAGGAATGGCACATGTTCAGTCTCAGAAATGCTTTTGTTGTGGGACACCTTTCCAATACTGGTCTGGTTCACTGGAGGGATAAAGTCTAGCACAGCGGGTTTGTTGAAGATACAGTGCCAAATTAATTGACAGTGTAAAAGGGCAACATTCCTTTGCTGCTGTTCTTGAATTGTACTAGCAATAAAATCGGACCAAACAAGCTAAATAGCCTTGTAAATGATGTAAAATTAGCTCTAACCTCATCCGCTGCACCAATAATATACTTAAGACTCTGGAAGCATATATCATGTGTCTATATTGTCATTGATAGCAGCTTCAAGCTAGACCAGTTTATATAAATTAGTGGCTTTATCTGATTTTGTGGTGGTCAAAAGCATAACTCTTACTCAACTTGTGTTATGGTGAAAATCGGGATTTAAACCTGCAGTCAGGTTTGGGGCTTTTGGCAAGTAGCCAGCGCAGGCCCCCGTTAGAAAGTCTTGCCTTAGTACAACAGCAGCTAAAACCTTCCTTTTGACTCCCCTCCGACCTCGGGGCATGTCTCATTAGCAGATTAAGTCCAGAGTTAAACGAGTCCTCTGGGAGTGGAGGATGCAGTGTCTACTGAGCCTGCCACTCTAGCTGAAATGGTTTTCCTACGGCCAAATAAGGAGTTCTGTGACTTGCCAGAGGGGAGAAGATCTAGAGATAAGGTTTGTTTTGCAAAAATCTGCTCATGAATAAATCCTGGGAAAATCTGCACTAAGCCGTGATGTCACAGCCCTTTCCCACTTTAAAGTTAATTGAGAGGAGGGCGTGTTAAGTTCCTCTGTCATCATAAATCTATTCTTTCGTATGTCCAATGGTAGGAAGACTCCTACCCTGCTGCTGCCCGGGCTCTCATCGCCTCTCGCTAGCAGCCTGGAGCAGAAGCGATTGCTTTAACATTCCACCTGCATCCCTGACTGCCAACCACTGGGGTCACCCAGAGGTAACCACAGGGCAGGAAGCCTCCAGGAGCGGGCCTGCCACAGCGGGGATTAACCGCCTCACTGGGCTGTTGCCCTCAACAATTTTCTGGTCAGTAACTTTTTGAAAGGAGAGCGTGTCTAGTGCAGTAGGGAGGGGCAGGCTGGACAGGATGACGAGAGATGAAGGGGGAGAAGAAATAGTGGCTGGATTCTTTCCAGGACGGAAAACTGTCTGTCCAAGAACTTCTCCAAAACACAAATTAAATATTCCTCTATCCACCATTAAATTACTGTGAATGGGTGGCTGTGCAACATCCTGACAGGCTGTGTAATAAGGAACGTCGTGTCTCTTCTCTCCTTTATTCCTCTGCATTTTTCTCTGTCCCAGACAGGAACTTCTGTGTCTGTAAGAGTCATTCTTTTCAGGACTTAGCCTCCAGTTGGGACACACTTATTGCCAATTTAGAATTAAACTTAAAAAGGAAAGGGGTCACAGACCAGACTGAGACTCATGTCTACATTTTGGAAATTGTGCTTCCTAGTAAAATGGACCATATCCTAAACTGCAGATCTAGACTCCTTACAAATGCAGAGCCCTCAAATCCTAACTAGGGCAGGATAAAGCTAAATGATGCCTTTCTTGATGTTGACTGAGCAAAGAATAAAATGAGAGTTCCTTACATGCTTGCTTGCATATAAAGGGAAGTGAAGTGCCAACTGGGCAGCTTTAGGCTAACTGGAGCTCCTGGGGCATCAGTAAAATACAGGCCCAGACCCACAATCATTCATCAGCTCAACAGTGAGCAAAACTTTTTGTTCAGGAGCATGAGAATATGCATGATTATTCCTGACTCTTAAGCTGTCTAGTGGAATGGTTTAGTGAGAATCTTACAAATAACACAGCCTTGTGAGTGCCAAAAAGCAAATTGTCAAATTGCAGATTCTGCAGAAGGAGGTGAATTCAGGAGGGCAGAAGACTGATGAGTAGGTTTGTAGAAATCTCAGGAGGCAATAGTAGAGTAAGGACCTAGAAAAACATTGATGGAACTGCTGCAAGCAAGAAAAGGAGAGAGAAGTATTGCCTACACAGAAACTCTAAGCCAAAGCCCTCTGTAAAGGTAGAGTTCAGGAGCAACAGAAGCCTCAACTATGAGGCTAATGTAGCAACTGAAAGTCTTGTCTCTCTGTAAGATCTGATATCCTAGGAGGCCAGAGGGAAGCCCGTGCCAATTTAATTTGGCCAGATGTAAGAGAGAAATTTAAAGTCTCGTATGATATTGTAGGAGCAGTCAAGCTTGAATTTGGACCAAAAGCATGTTGTATTGAGTTTTGAGTTTTATCCATCTGTAAAAAGTAGCAGAAGTGACAGCAGGAAACCTCACTTCCCACTGTGTTGTTAGGGAACTTTCACCTCTCACAAAAGAATGGTCTTTTATTTACTGCTTTTCTCTTACGCAGGCTGAAGCCTTCACCTGAGTGTGAACAGTATCAAGGACACGAAAACTTCCCATGGAAAAAAATCAGTACTGAAGTTAATGCTGTCAGCAGGATAACCAGCAAATTCTGTCTTCCCCAGATGGCCCAGATTTTAATGGGGTCACCTTGCAAGACTTGCCTGTAGGATATTAAGGGTCCCAAAGTAACTGTTGGGGCATAAAAAATGTTATGTCCAAGAGTTGCATCACAGACAGATGTTCCTTTGACAGGTTGTCCTTTGCTTAACTATTCTTCCATGTATATTTCCTGACATTCAATGCATCAGTGGCAACTCTTGGGAATAGGAGGCTGTATGGATGTTTGAAACAGATTAAAGTGAAGAGTGAGTGATCTACTTTCTATTTTGCAATAGCAGTGTGAAACCCTAGAGTGCTAGGGATGTGAGGTCAGTTTCTTGCCTTACTCCCCTTGTCTGACACGTTATTTCTCTTTCTCTGCTCTTCCTCTCCTACCTTCCATCGCTCTTCAACTTGTCAGTTAATTTTTTGGTGTCTGCATTTGACTGATCCAATCCTGCTAAGAGGCTGAAGTTCCCACTGGTGCAAACTGTGGGCATCAAACTTGATGCTTACGGTTGACATTTTGTAGTGGGTTTTTTTCTCCCCTTTCCACAGAGATGTAGGTTGTGAAAGAGAGAGCAAGTAAGTGTGTATGCTTATAGTTGAACAGTATTTTGTAAATATTTCCTGAAAGCTTGCGAAATTTCTCACATGTTCTTGATTTCCCTTCAAGTTTGCAGAGTAGGCATAAGAAATATCACCCAGTCTAGCTCTGAGTTCAGAAGCGAGTAAATAGCCATCAGTTTTACAAGCTTTGTGTAGATGCCGAAGCCTGATGGCCAAGGGTGCTACGCTGAGACTTTGGAAGATAGGCCAATATGCAAGTTGCATTTTTAGCCATATGCTTTCTTACAGTTTTTAAGTCTGCTCACAGCTTTTTCCCTGAAAATTACTTCCCCTGAGATAAGATTTCCCATGAAATGGCTCTGGCATATTTATATATGCTCTGAAGTTTCTGGTTAACTAACTCGTTAGTCCTTTGGTGATTTTGAGAATAGAAGTCCATCAGTCTGTGTGTGTTTATGTTCACAGATGTGCCAATGATTTATAAATGGGATTAATAGTAAATTTAACTCATTTAGGAAATGGTTGAGGACCCAGGTATTTCTGCATTTTAGCCTTGCTTAGTTGCACTGGAAGAGCTCTTTGACCCTGCCAGAGATTAGTTTTAGTACCAGTTATGAGATAAGCTTAACTAGTCCTTAAAAATAAGCATGTTAAAGTTCTCTGCAAGAGATTTGTTGTGGGGAGGGAATACCACAGGTCCTAAATTTTTATGTTCATCTTGCTGTTACAAAGCTAATTGAGTGATATAATTTAGACTTTTTTTTCCCTCTTCTTTCAACTTTTGGAAAACTCAAAGATTATTAAATTTGTAAAGTTTAAGTGTGCTTATTTTTAACCATTAAAAAAATCAATATACCAGTCAGATTCACAGTCAATACACAATGGTATGGAAAGCAGCTGTAATCCTGGATCACAGGTGATAAGGCCACTGCTTGGAAATAGCACCGTTCTGAGAGCAACAAAGCTGTTTCCATTTTCATATCCCATTTTCCCAGTCCCCTGATCAGAGTAAACCTGCATTTGACTACGTGAATGTCCGCATTTATTCTTTAGTACTAAATAGTAATTTTGCATTATCAATGCTCAACAACTGCAATTGTGAGCAGTAGTAACCTTTTCTTTTTTCTCTTTTGGATCTTGCTGTTTGACTCTCAGAGCAGTCAGCTGATTTCAGTAACATACTCCATTCAGTAATTTATTTTGCAGAATGACAAGTGACTCACCATTCATAACATGATGAATGCTGAGAAGACTTAGCTTGAAGAGCAAAAAGGATAGATTGATTCATATATAGATGTCTTAGGTAACAGATGAAATTATATTCCTTCCAGTAGCCTTAAAAGAAATAGAAAATAAGGTTATATACTAGGAAAAAAATATTTTGGTTAAATCTGTTTAGCTGTAGATTAATGTTTCAAAGACAGCAGTGGAAGCACCACCTCATACTTGAGACTGATTTTGTTGTCTCGCTAGGAAAAATCATACTGGATAAAGCCCTACAATGAAAGTTAATGAACCTGGTAACTTTTCAAGTTATTTCTATTTCTGACCTCCATGATGGTGTAGGAATACAGATAGGGTTGCGCTGGTTATGTCTTCATTATATATCAAATCCATGCTATAAGATACTCAGAACTGTTCTTTGTACAAGAAGTATTGTATCATTTTTACTGTGTTAAATGGGAGTGGCAAGTGAAGTCTTGCATATATTAGTTGCAAAATAAATTCATGCTTGAAATTTCTCACTTTAAATGTCTGTATTAGGATGAACCTCTTGTTTGAAATACACCTAGGACACCAGCCCGAAAACAGCATTGCAAATAGTTACATATGATATGTTATGATGAAAAAATGTTTTACTGCAGAGCAGATACTATCTCCAAATGCAGAACAAGAAGTAGATAACGTACCAGATACACAGGAAGGTCTGTGATTTTAGAATAAATTTATCCTTCTTTGTGTGTGTATAGCAAAAGCAGGGATAGATTTGAAATTTCATGATACAGAAAATTTGCCAAGTGTTTCATATATTTGTCATGTTAGGCTGAAGATCTGATTTTTTTGTGTTAGCTATTGTGTTGCTTGTAAAGAACCTGTAAATAGAGTATCAGCAGTGGGATACAGCTACCACTATGATACTCAAGCCCCATCCCCATGTAATAGAAAATCATTGTTAATCTTAAATGAAACAATGCAACAGGGCTGGCAGTGAAAACACATCAAAGATGGTCATCAAATTGTTGAAGTTAGAAGCATGTTTTAATTATTTTAGATTTGAAGCAGAAGCAGTTTGGCTCTAACAAAAGTTTCTTGCTGCAGATCATCCTGTGGGGTCGAACTGAGAAATGCCTGAAGGAGACCACAGAGGAAATCAGGATGATGGGGACAGAATGCCATTATTTCATTTGTGATGTAGGAAATCGAGAGGAGGTCTATCGGCAAGCCAAAGCTGTGCGGGAAAAGGTTAGTGTCTGTGGAAACACTGTTTGTGGGCAGAATTTAGTAACAACTCATACTTGATGAGGAAAAAAAATATATTGGCAAATTGGGAAAAAAGAAGGGTGACCATCCAGATTATGTCGTACAAAGTCTAGCTACCTGTTTTAAGTGATCCAGAAGGATTACAAGGCCTATAGACAAGAATGTCAAAAGCTATGAAAATAATAATGTATTTAGGCAATAATAGATATTCAGATATAATGGTGACTGCTGATTCGTGAGGAGAGGTATTAGTTGTAACAAGTCACTTGCTTTTTTTTGCAGGTGGGCGATATCACTATCCTGGTGAACAATGCTGCTGTGGTCCACGGTAAGAGCCTGATGGACAGCGATGATGATGCACTGCTCAAATCACAACATATCAACACCCTGGGACAGTTCTGGGTAAGACAAGCTCTTGTCACATGTATTCAGAATTGGGAATGAGAGTGACAGATTACAGCCAGTAAACACTTGGCTGCTACTAGGTCTTTCTAAATGATGGTTGGTAAAATCAGTCTGACATGAAAAGGAGACAGAAAAAACAATGTGAGGGACAAAGGCCAGAGGAAAGAAGTCTAAAAAAATTTAATTCTTCCAGTAGTAACACAGTATTTGATGCTCTTGTATCCCCATTCTGTGATTTCCAGTAAAACATTTGATTTCTTTTGAGAAAGCCTGAGCTCACAGAGGGTAGCTTTCTGTACAGTGATGTGTATGGAACATCAGAGGAGCATGAGTCTACATTGCTCAGGGAAGGAAACTAGTGTGAAACTCATTCCATTTTGGATTAGGTAATAGTAATAAAAAAAGAGCTTCTTGTGATTTCATCACTTTGTTGAAGACTTTGTCCTTTACAAGAAGTTCTTAAACATACAAAGCATTCTGTTCGTGGCCTTCATCTGTGGGTACTGCTTACTTACATGCTAGGAAAGATTTTGTTTTGGTTCTACACAAATTTTGCCTGTTCAGAATCTTTCAGAAAATGACAAAGCAACAAGGTACTCTCCCATTCCTTTCCTAGCATAATGAACAACACAGTTTGGCTTGTTGTCTCTGTGTCACCTTATTTTTTTCAGTAACTATAATTCTTGTTGTATCTCTGCTGAGCAAACTTTTTTTTCCCCTCCAAGGATGCTGGAGTTGCAGAATGGACACATTGTTTGCCTGAACTCTGTCCTGGCCTTGTCAGCCATCCCTGGTGCCATTGACTACTGCACCTCCAAAGCCTCGTCCTTTGCCTTTATGGAGAGCCTGACCTTGGGGCTGCTAGACTGTCCTGGAGTGAATGCCACAACAGTCCTGCCCTTCCACACGAGCACAGAGATGTTTCAGGGCATGAGAATCAGGTCAGTCCAGGGGAACTAGAATAAAGCATCTCACTTTAAATGAATCATCAGAATACACTCCTAATTAATACTTCATTTAGTTAAGAGAATTTGATGTCTCATTTGGCTGCCTGGGAACAGAGGGTCACTCTAGGCCACCTGGGACTCATCAGACTGGTTCCCTCAGTTTGCTGGCATATTCATACAGCGTGCCTGTACTGAGTGAGACATTTGCTTCTACAAAGAAAATTGAAAGCTATTTTTCCCTAAGTGTATTTGGGCTATATGTAGCCACCAGAGAGGGAGGGGAGGCAATCTGAAATTTGAGGTCATTCAAAAGGAGCAGTCTACAAATTACTTGAGAACGAACAGTACAAATTCCTTCTTTATTTGTTGAAATACTTAATTCTTTCCCACTGAAAGGAATGACAGCCACTTACTGAAGTAAGGCTATCAGTACCTGCTTTTTACCTCTATCTAAGAGAACAAGCTAAATTCAGAGACTAATGGCTGACCAAATTAATCTTTTATAATGGACAAAGTAACCTGTTAATATAGTTTGTGCTCTCTTAGTCAAGAAGAATGTAGTGTCAAGCTATTGCTGGAGCTGGGAAAAGCCTTATGGTTGGTTTTAAAAGCAATGGGGGATAATATTTGTCTTTCACCTGTGAAGAATTTGAATCAAGCAAAGAGCAACAGAGAGGAAGAGGAAAAACACCAGTGCTGAAAAGACAGTATTTTGGTATTGGTTTGCATACAGTTTAAGAAACTCCCTGAATCAAGGTTCTGAATACACTCTGCCACTTCTCTCTAAAGGCGCCAACATGTACATTCTTAACCATTTAGCTAACCCCATAGTACCAGTTGGAACTGGGCTTTCTGCTTTCTAGCTTTCTGGCTGAAACTGGAACTTTCTGCTTCTTCCAGCCTGCTTTGGGGCATGTTTGAATGCCAGTAACCAGTGATAGCTTAGTGAGTAACAGGACTTGGACAGTGACATCTTAAAGAAGGAGTTTGGTTAACAAATAATTATTTTATTTTTTACTTTATTTATTCAGGTTCCCTAATCTTTTTCCTCCTCTCAAGCCAGAGACAGTGGCTAGGAGGACAGTAGAAGCCGTTCAGATGAATCAAGCCTTCCTGCTCCTTCCATGGACAATGCATGTTCTTGTCATCCTGAAAAGGTAAGTATTTCCTTTGCCCAGCAATAGCCTAGCCAGTTAGGCAAGGTTGGCTTACAGTCCTCTATGTCTGTCCACCAAGGCAAACCTCAGTTTGACTGTAACACGATATCCAGGAACAGATTGGTTCATCCCTTCCCATGAAAGACAGTCATAGAAGCAAAAGGGAGAAAACTTTCTGAGATTCCCCTTGTAGATGTTTTCCCTGGGTATAACCCCATTACGAAACCAGTTTCACTCCCAAAATTTGGATTCCTGAAGTCTGAACTGGTATTTGTATTTAGGAAATTTCTTAACAATTAACATATGCATGTAGTTGGTTTTGATTTAGTAAGCCATTCTTTGGACTCTGGGCTTTATATTGTAAAGGATTTCTGTACAATAAGGTATGTACATCACAGCTATATTTAGAGAGCATTGCTTGTGTTAAAGCAATGAAAGTATAAAAAAAAATTTTTGTGTATGATTAGGACAGGAATTTTAAAGTCCCTAAGGAAACAAAGTCATAACTTCATATCCTGAAACAACTAAAGAGAAAGGACATTCAAAATCTTTCCACGAGAGTTTGCACTAAAGCCTTTGGAAAACCTTTCAATTCCTGTTCATTCAGGAATTGAAACAAGGCCATGAGATTTCTGTGGAAAAGAATTACAATATTGCATTTCAAACAAGAAAAAATAATTCACAATAAATGCTTTGCTCTGAATGTAAAATTTGGGATACTCTCAAAAGGTCCCAGATACTCTACAGACTGAAAAAGGGCTGTTCTTCTCCTTTATTGTGAGAATTGATTTATTTTCCATTACGGTAGCTGTCAGGAAATTAGATCTATATCCATACCTTGTGATAAGGAGGCCACATGCCTAGCACAAATAGATGGCAAGTTAACCAGAGAACTCAGTTTAAATTTGTGTATTTCAGAATGCAAGATTCTGCACAATGTTTGGGAAGAATAAAACTTTTGGTATCTTCCAAGTTAACAGTTTTTACAGACCTTTTTGGATAAGTATTTCTGTAGAGAAAGAGTGACTTGATATAACTTTCTCCTTTTAGGCCTACTCACAGCAGGATACTGACACGTTTTGTCTGTGCACTCTCACTAGCTGATTTTTGAGAATATGTGTACTTATGTATGTGTGTACCTAAACGCATACTTACACATCCTCTTATTAGAATAGACTAAGAGGTTTGGCTGGTCTGCTTATTTTCTTTCTGCTTCTCCTGCAGCATTCTCCCTCAGGCAGCACTTGAAGAAATCCACAAGTTTTCTGGGAGCTACACCTGCATGAACACTTTTAAAGGACGAACATAGACTTGATGGTGCAAGGACTGTTCTTCAGTGAAACCAACACAAGCATGAAAATCCTGACAAGACTGTGAATCAGCAGTCTTGGCTTTTAGCCTGCTCATGTGACTTGCACTGCTCTGAGGCAACACATTTCTTGTAGGTCATATCCATAGTAACATGACCTTTGCACAGGATTGAATGAGTAGACTATGGACCCTTGGAAAGAAAAACAAAAAGTATGAAATGTTTATATGATGTTTAATTCTTTAGAGTTCAATTGTTAAATCTACTCATAGTTTTAAGATGTAATTTTTGTTTCTAAAGTGTCTGTAGGCTGTCTCAGCTGAGAGGCAGTACATCACACCCCATACTTTATCCCCTCTTTTCAGAGGAACTGCAATTACAAACTGCTTCTGGTTTCTTTTCAGCTTTTTGAATGGGGAACTTAAAAAATACTTTGAAGAACTAAAAGTTATGGACATTTAATGGAAGCTTCCTTTCCTTCCTTCACTTCACATCCGTTGATGAAGCTGTTCCCAACTCAGAGAAGGAGCTAACTGTGGAGCAATGTTTTCTTTATTAAAGGCCACCCAGGACTTCTGTCTGGAAGGACTGTGCTGGGCCCAAGAAGGCTGTCTTACTTCACCTGTGAAGGCTGGAGAGGAATGCTCAGTAGAAGAACAGACAGTTTGAATAGTGGAAGATTCTTTCTGTCACTGAACTCACATATGAAATTTAATTGTCTTTCTGAATATTTTTGTTCATTTATGATAAAAAATATATATATTTTTAGCATTAATCCCAGATTGCCACGCATGTAGGCAGCATCACACTGGGGATGAACTAAATCTAGAACTAACACTAGAGCCTGCTTGTACAAACATACATTCACTGACATAATCCATGCAGAAGAAAGTCCATTGTATCAATCTGCACAGTGAAGTAAGTGGAATAATGCTCTAAAAATAGAAGAGACAGTACTGTAGTGCTCATGAAATGTGAAGTTTGGAAGCACAGTTAGCAAAGACCTGATTAAATGCACATTGAATTCAACTGGGAATACACCCATTGTTTTTTAGGGGCATTGAATCAGGCACTGATCAGCCAAAAGCGATAAATACTGCTTGGATTGAAATGCCAGAAGCAGCTAGACATTATTTATTTTTGTAATGATATATTCTCTTTGACAGCCTAGTAAGAGCAACACTGCATTCCTATGCCAGATGCAGCGTGCAGCACTAGGCATAGTAATGTAGCTGAAACATATTGGAACACTACTAAAAGAGGAATTAATATAATTGCAATACAGGAAAGTAGCAAGCCTAACTGGAGAACACCTGAATGACGCGCCTCAAGGAAGGCCCCGTGGTTAAAGGAAAGGAGTGAATTTAGGGCTCCTGACTTGAATTTTGAGCTTTTCCATAGATGTCCTGTGTGACCTGGGGCCAGCTGCATAATTTCAAGGTGCACCCTGACCTGCAAAGCAGGTATTTCTAGTGTTTCCCTACCTCAAAAATTGTAAGTCTGACTACCTAAATGTTTGTCAAAAGCTCAGCAAATTCAAATGGAACACGCTATAGAAAGGAAAAGCAGTATTTGTTCATAAACCAAGAGGTTCTATACAAAAATTTAGAAGAGGAAAAAACCCATATACTGAAATATATAATTTCCTAAAAGAGATCTGAGTTACAGCAGAAAAGCTGTGAGCTGTATTTGAGATACTCCTTTGGTTCTGCCATGTAGAATGGAGCCCAACTACTTAGGTGCAATGATGTGAGTGTTAAAATCTGAAGGTCTGAACCTTACTGCAAATCAGTAGATGTATCTCTTCTTGAGCAGTTCAGGAGGAAGATATTGCCAGAAGTGCCATTGATGCAAGCCCCTCTGCCTGCATGGGTATTTTGAGGAGCTCGCCTATCTGGGTCAGTGCTTTCCTTCTGAGTGCAGAACATATAAGCTGTAGCACTGTGCCAGCTTTGAAAAGGTTTCTTACAATGGAGTTTTGTTTTGAATTCCTAGATGTCTGAGGCTCTCTGGAGAGCATGAAAAGAAACTTTGATCTCTGTGATTTTGACGCCCACGCCAATAGGTGCTTTCAGCTTTATTTTTTGTCAATTTTTTGAGAAGAAACCCAGTTCATTGAAAACACAAGTGCAATCAGGGGAGAACTCTTCCAGGATCTTCCAGGAATACTGAAGGTACCACATTTATCAAGAGACGCTTGGGAGGGAAAGGGATGATTATACGTACCTCCCCTTATGCA
This sequence comes from Pygoscelis adeliae, assembly GCF_000699105.1. Classification (NCBI taxonomy): domain Eukaryota; kingdom Metazoa; phylum Chordata; class Aves; order Sphenisciformes; family Spheniscidae; genus Pygoscelis; species Pygoscelis adeliae. The sequence continues at coordinate 4,543,655 of NW_008824934.1, read as the reverse complement.
CTCTAATCCTTTCTAGTTTCTCATTAATCACAGTCAGGCATGTCAGGCTTGTAGATGCAAGAGCAAACAGAATTGGTGAAAGAGGGCACCCCCCACAGTGTCCCCCTTAAATTAAACCTTTATGCTGAGATTCTATTCATTGATGACATCCTAATGCAAAAGTGAGGTAAAAACCAGTACACACATTGAAATTAACTCCCCATTCATTCCCAAATCCTGTCCCTTAGATGAATCTGCTCTTTTCCTGCACCGCATGAAAGATGTTCCCTATCTTCAGAGGTTGTCTTACATACTAAGTGCTGTTGATTTCTTTCTAGTGAATATAAACAACTCGGAACGTAGCTGAGACTCTCGTCATCTCACTCCTCTCGTACACATACACACAAACTTCCCTCTCTCTTTCCTTCAGGGTCTCTGAGCGGACAACAGGTCAAATAGCAGTCACAGTGGGGGAGAGGTATGCAGCAAACAGAAAATAATGAGGAAAACATTGACTTTGCTTTTCAGATAGTAAGGAAGAGTTGGGTAAGAGCATTTCTTCTCTTGTGAGTGTTGCAAGATAGAATGCTCTCCGTCCAGTGAGCTACTTGCAAATTTGGATAGATACATTTGAAGACTTTTTTTATAGAAAGGCTCCTGGGGAATGCCTGCTGAGGTCTACTATCCCTTTTTACATAAGGTTAGTATTGGGTAATCTTGAAGTGCTGCAAATGTGGACGAGCTTTGTTGAAGCCTAAGGCCTTCTCAAAGGAATTTCCGCCCTTTGACTTATTTTAATTTCGTTTTTTCCTGCTCTCTCCACTGCCTCCTGCTTTGCACTGCACAATTATTTTTTTCCCTTCTGTTTTCCTATGTCATTACTGCACTTTTCAGTGCCACCATCTTGAAGCCAGATGTCATACAAAGAGTCTGGAGTAAATCGAAATCAGGGCATATATTTATTATCCTGCTGGAGGAATCTAGGTGAAGCTGTAGGAGCAGGTCACAGAAGTTTCATATGAAATTAGTTTTACTTGCTCCCATCTACGAAGAAGTAGAAGACCCCTTACTATCGCTTTTATACAGGAGATTGCTGGTGGTTTAAAATTTGCATGATAGAGAAATGTTAGCCATTTTGGAACATGTGTTCTCCTGCCATAAAAAGACCCTATTAAAATGGAAGGATTTTTCAGTTCCAGGTGTTTTCAGAGGCTGGTGTTTGTGCAGAGTAATTTTCAGAATTAGCGAGGCAGGGCAGGGAGAGGAGGAGTCATTTGTAAGTAAATCTGATTCCTTGTGGTCAATATTTGACTTTGTATTTTGTTTTTGATGAGGGGAAAAAAAAAATCATGTTCCCTCATGCACCCTTGGTGAATTTTAGAAAGGTCCTTCCAGCTGTATCCCTGCCGATGGCATGATTTTAGCAGGATGAAGAAAGAAGTGAGCCCTGAAAGTGGGAACTATACCCTACCTACTCATCCATTGTTCTGTTGAGGTTAAAAAGTGAGAGAGTCCATCCCTATAGTTCTTCTAGAACTTCACAGAAAGTGCCTGGGCAAGTGATTCTGATGTTTGCAAAGAGAAACTTGTTGTACTTTTATGTAATGTGTTAATTAGTGTGGGCGGATATGATCAGATCTAGTCTTGCAAGCCTTTCAGACAACTCCCTGAACACTCCCACCTTCAGATATTAACAGATAGCACCGCACTTGCCAAATCTCATAAAAACACGGTAACAGACTTAATGCAGGCAAAGCATAAGTGGGTGCATTTATTTCAAAGAGAACACATCTGTTTGTAGGAGACATTAATTTGGCCTAGTGTTTTCCTCTAGCTGAAATGCGACTGTTGAGAAAGAATACAGGGTGACCTTGGACCATCTATTTTGTTTTTATTTCTTCATGTGGCTTTAATTAATCTGTGTGACAGCCACTTTTTTTGACAACACTTGTTCATAAGTTTGGGGGTGAAGCAAGATTATGTCAAATGTAATCTTTTGCATTTTTCACCAAACAACCATCAGCCCCGAGAATCAGAATATTCTGGACTGTCTTTGTAGCTCTCACCTCCATGGTGCTAAGATCTTTCAAACTCCAGCAGGCTGAGAAGCAATACCAGGTTGGAGACTGAGTGAAACCTGTCAGTCACAAGCAGCAGTTATATTCTCTAGTGAACAGAATCCTCTTCGTTAGAGTGCTTTTCTGAAGGAGATTTTGAGATGTGAATAGTGGCAGGTGTCTCTCACAGATTTCAGCAACTAACTTAGAGAAAGACATGAAGACAACCAGGACTTCACCTTCTCCCTGCTACTCGTCCTCTTTTATCCAGTGTTCAGTCACTTTTCTGACTGATAAACTGCCCCTCTTCCCACCCTCTATTCTACTAAGATCACCTCAGTACCTTTCTTCAATACCTTCGGGGAGTTGACAGCCTCAAGAGAAACAACCCTTTCTGTATTCCTGAGCAGAGTCAGATCAGCAAGGTAACGTGTTAGAGAGAAGACCAGACTCTCTTTTGATGGGGCTGAGGTACCCCAGCCAGTAGACTGCAGGTGGAAGACACAGGACACAACCTGAATGTTGCCAGTACCATAGAAGGTAGTGAGTTCCCCCTGCCCCTGTCATCTTTTCTTGAAACATAACACCCTCTTTTGTTTCTGTAACAGATCTGCTTTAGCAGAAACACATACTGATCCAGCCTGTGTGGACTGGATCCAACTGAAAAGAATAGAAGATATCCAATTTATATCTTCACACCTTCCCAAAGAGTCCAAACTTACTCATTCCTTATGCTCACCTTTGCTATGGGCATCGTGACGTATTAATGCAGAAAAAAAAATCAAGGCAAATGAATATGCTGATTTTTCTGCATAAATCTAGAAAAGAACATTTCCTTCTTAAATGAGGGAAGAAAGCACTCTAATTTGAGCTTGAGAGTGACCGAGAAGTACGTATATGAGAAAACAAAATAGCGGATAGATGCAATCTTAAGGGGAGTGTGGTGGCCCTAAACAGACAGAGGCAAGACGCCACCTTATATTCCTGAAGTGATTTCCATCCAAATACAAAGTCTATAAAAGAAGCGTGTTGTTACTCCTGCTCATTCCTATGGGTCACCATGCCCTAGAAAGTAGTCCATTAACTTTGTAGCTTGCTGGCTCGCAACACCCCAATACGCCAGTTACTGTTTGCTGCCTCTTGTCTTTTTGAGGAAGGGAAAGCAACCCATACAAGTAAAAACAAGGAAGGGTCACTTTGACTCACCACTCACTTTTTCCTAGCCACCTGCAAAGGTCATCCATCATGCCTAGGTATTACAAGGACATGGGGTTCTCTGGCTTGTGTTAGTAATCATCCTGACCTAGTGCTACTAGGTAGATGTGGTTCAGTTTCCCATTTTTTTCTTACACAAAAGCATTTTTTTAATTGCATTTTATTTATCTGAAAGAGTTGCCTCTGTATTGTACAGGCTTTTCACAGATGGGCATCCTAAGCATGAAATTTCCCTGTCTATGTTAATCAAATGATAATGGAAAGAACACAAAAGTGAAAGGTTGCTGTTTGACATCTTCCCCAAGCATCTTCTTCCCCAAGCAATGTGGAATTAATGTAGAGGAACACTGTTGGAATATCAATGCCTTAAATCTAGACATCTCAGAAGCCTGCCGGCTTCTGCATGAAAATGACCCTTGCTTCCAAAATTGACTTCCTACATGTCTTCTGAGGCAGTTTGCCACTGAGATTGGTTACCTGAGTAAATCGCTATTACGGCACACTAGTACAGAGGAAGACCGCATGGAAAGCTGCAGTACATATAATCACTGAACAAACTGATTTAAACGTCTGGTCCCACAGGACACTTTTGAAAAAAAAAAAAAGAAAAAAAAAGAAAAAGAGATGACATGTCACAGCCAGTACAAAACCAAGTATTGCAGCGAGGTGTCTAGTTGCCTTTAGGTGCCCGAGAGTAGCCTACGTGACTCCCAGAAGTCCTGCCTTAGATTTGACCCCTGACTGGCTCCTTCCCTTGAACCACCATGTGCGAACATTGGGCATTGTGAATACATTAACTGAAACACTTCTTCATCTTCCTTTTTTAGCATCAGGCACTTTGGAGTATAGCCACCAGCTGCTGCTTCTGTTTTGGGCATTGCTATTGATCTGATGAGTGTTCCCAGATACCGTTCTGGCACATTACAGTATTAACATTAGCTGTAAGAAAAGGAAGCGATTCATTGCTGTCTTTTCCAGGAAAGTCAACTACTTGTGCCTTTATGCAGAGAGAGGACTGAAATAAATGCAGGGGTGATATGGTTTCTGGAATATTTTGGCTATATGAAAAATGCTGTCCTATGGAATAAAGGTTTATAATAATAAGGGCTCATCTCAGAAGAATGTTAACAGAAGATGGAAATGGTCATAATGGAAAACAAGTGATATCCATACATGCAGTTCCTCTTCCTGGAGCCTGCTGGGAATGCTGATTTCATGCAGACATGCCATAGTGAAGCCAATTCACTTGCGTGGTCATTATACCCCCTGCAACTTTGCCTATTACAAGTAATAGCAGAGGTGACAAGCTCATTGTCTCTGCTCTCTCAACTGTTGCATGTAGCAAAATAAGAGCTTTTTAAAAAAAAAAAATCCACTCATCGGAGAACAAAGCAATTCTTTGGTTCAGTGTCAGCCTTAGGTAATGGAGAAGACTCTCTCGGGTACCAGAAAGAGAAGACGCCGCATCTCCTAGCTGATCCCTTGAGGTCTCAGGTCACATTTCCCCTTGTTAATAATAAACAAACGAGGAAGAATATGATTGACTCAAATCGGCAATAGGATTACACAGAATCACAAATCAGTTTGTGAGCTATTGCTTGGCTTTCTTTCCACCAGCAATAAAATACCTTGTGTTCTCTTCTGGACTCCCATCAGGGCTGCAAATTCATGGAGAATACTTGCAGAGCTGGGCAGTATTTTGTTAACTATTCTTAGGGCTGGGCAAAAGACAGTAGGGAGAGAGACACTAGCAAGCAATATTGTGTGTGCTTTGGTACCTGAATAATCTGTAGCTTTCAATATTCTAATATTCTTGAATGTTCAGTATTAGTGATCTGACATGTTTATCAACTGCCTGCTATTGCAAAAAAAACTTCTTCCCCCACATCAACTATTATAATACTTTTGAACCCTAAAACACATTCAGCTTCTCTGTTGTCCTGTCGGCATAGCTGAGGTTTAACAAGGATGTTAATCAAATGAAATACAGCTTTGAATTTCTTCAGGAGGGATCTGATGCTGACACAGAAAAATAATTTAAAAAAAAAAAGTGTTGATATCCTGCAGCAAAAGTTGCTACATACGTTAAAAAAACAAGTCATGTACGAACAGCTACGTTTAATCATTCAATAGAATGCGCTGTTCCATCATTACAGGATTATGCATTGAACCTTCTGACCTCATTTTGATTGTTTTAAACATTCAGAGTCAATACATCTTCATTCATTTTAAAAATAGGTTTCCCGGATACACGTCCCCTCTGTTCAAATTACAGAGTTGTAACTTTTCTTATGTAAAAACTATAATTTATTTTTCAATTCAGACAAGTACTCCCCACAGCTCTCATTCCCTACATCAATTAAGAAAACAATCTTTATTCTTTCAAACTCTTAAGCCTAGTATTTAGGAGCACTGACACTTCCTGGCAGGAGATGTCATGTTTCCTGTGATGCAATCTGATAGGTAGCGTTGCAATCTTCAGTACTTCCCTTTAAAATCCTCTTCATATTGTCAGTCAGATTTACCAATGACTCCTAACAGCACACAACAGAGGAAGTTATATTCTGTCTTTCTTCAGCGAACTGAGTTCTTGCAAATGAAGTCTCAGAGAAGACCTTCTTTTGAATGAGCCACAGGAGCCATGCTGAGTTTGTTTTAGTTGGATTTGTATTAGGTCTGATTTTTGCTGATCCCTTCATTTTTCATCATTTTGCCTGTCTCTTCCAATTGTTCCTGTTGGGGAGGACTGTGTTTTGAGAGTTTCTGAGCCAGAATGCTCTGGGTGCAGATTATTCATCTCTGCGCCTTCCCTTCAGGCAGTCTCTCACCTGTGTGCGCCTGCGTCCACACCTTCTGATACATTAACACTGCAAACTGCCCTAAATATCTTCGGAATTAGCTTCCTTTAAAGCATTAAGTGTACCAAAAGCCCAGAGAGCTAGCATTATTTCTGCCTAACAAGTTGATAACTGCATATCCTTTTTAAGACCTGCAGGATTTGAAGTTGAGCTGGGAAGGACTGTTAGGTAGTGGCTGGCCAGAACATCGCGTTATAGTTAAAGGGGGAATCGTAAGCTAAAAGTCAAGCAAGGAAAGAAGGAAGGTTTGCTGAAATGGGCAGTATATGCATGAAAAGTCCAGAGGGTGCAAACGGTAGGATTAGGTGCAACATCCCCGCTTTCTGGGACAACGAATTAAACTGTAGATCTACTGGCATTTCTAGGTCAGTACTGAAGTAGAAAATAAACAGGCAGTAAAGCACATGAACCCTTTCCATCTGTGTGAATAATGGAAATACGGTGGAAGCCCTGAATTGCAGGGTACCCAGCAGTGCTGTTTGATTTCTTCTGATAATTTACCATTCAGGAATATTAAAATGGATTGTTCTAACGATACCTAAAAGTGTCCTTTTGCAGGATGAAGTACGTATCATGTTGGATATGCTTTAAGGCTGAATGGGCAACTCATATTCTAGTGATCTTCATTACAGCTAGCAGTTCTGTTTGACATGGGCAATTCTTGCTGTAAAATCAGCCTGTTTTCTTTCAATGTATTATTTTTAAATAGCCTTCTTTCACATTTTCATTTATCAAATACTTTATATACTTAATGGTTCTCGGCCAATGATTTGCTTGCAAGCTATTCACCATTAACTACCACTTTGAGTGCTTGCCATTCATTAATGTATAGTTTTCCTGTGGAACTGGCCATCCAAATCACATGGTGGCTTTGCTTTCCCCTGGCTGGATGCCTTCCAATCCCACAGAAAGCTTTCTAGGGGCTCCAGTATGTCTGATGATGACTGTGAGATGGCTTCTGGCAACAATATTAATGCAAATGCATACTTGAATGCATTCTCATGACATATTCCAATCTTGTGATCAAAAACGTGCTTATAGACATTTTCAAGGGAAAAAATACTAACTTGGGATACTGTCAAAAGTGCATTTGCCTTTACTTATAGCAGCAAATTTTCACAGTTTGGTTTTGTTTCTTTCACTGGATTCACCTCTTTCCTTCTCTCCGCGTTGTGGGTGTGGGGGGGGGGGGGGGGGAATCGCACTGTGCTGATCCTGGAAATAGTTAATTAGTATTAAAGTGACCTCCTGACATCAGGGCATGGCATATTTCCACACAAGGGGAATGGCATGATGATTTTTTGGGATTTGTTTTGCTGCATACTCACCCCTAGTTCATTTAAGAAAATAAAACCACAAGTGGAATAAAGTTGTACTGCCACTTAAATTTGGAAAGTGAGCAAACGTAGAAAAAGAGCAGACTGTCTGAATGCACTGAGAACACAGGTGCATTAGCAGAAAGGTTGTGCTTGCTGCTGAGCATAATTCTGTTCACCTGATGTTCATCTTCTCCCTCTTCACTCTGACTTCGGAGCATAAATTTGAAACTCCTATATCAAAACTGCAAGCATAGTACTTCGATGTACACCTTTGCAAACCTTGCCCTACCGGAGCGTTTCAGTTTCTATTATATGCACAGGGCAAGGGCGAAACATAAAACTGCACAGTCTTGCCTGGTGTCACACAATGAGACAATATATGATGGCACTGATGGTATAACCCTTCGGGTCACCCTAAAGCCTTTGCATGATAGCAGCCTAGATCATAAGTTCCTGGCCTACGGTTCAGGTGCAAGTGCTGCCACTGCTAAGACCCAGGTTTGACAAGCACAGCAAAACACGGTATTTGCCCATGAACTGTTTCATACTTAATTATGTCGCTCTGTATAGACAAACCCTAGTGGCAAATTTGTAATCGGATTTTCACGCTTGTATTGACCCTTTAGATTAGATTACAGCTTCCTCTTAACGCCGTAACTGCAGCATTTCCATGCCTGAAAACAAAACAAGGCTTGAAAACCTGGCCCTTTGGCTCCTCCCTGCTGGCTGGCCGAGGTGTGTTTTGGGGGAAGGGGAAGATATCTGCTGTGCTAAATTGGCCTAGAAATGCGAAGGCTCTGAGGATTTAATCGCAGAAATGTTTGCTTGGGGGCACTCACGATGGCTTTTTTTCTTGGAACTTTGAGCAAACTTTTAGCCTTTGTTTGCATTTTTCTGTGGTATGTGTTTACTGTTCATTTGCGCTGCACATGCTGTGAGAAATAAGCCATTATGTTGGTATTTTTTTTCCTTTTTCTTGCTTTCATTCTTTTTAACCCCCCCTTCAAAATCCTTACAATTCCTTTCATTATTTGATGTTAACAGGACAAAAGAAATAAATACTTGAAAGAAGATACAAGCTGTGTTTCTCTTTTACTTTGGAGCTGCTGTGGTAACTGAATACCAGACTGCAAGGTCAAAAAAAAAAAAAAAAAGAAAAAAGAAAAACTGCCAGAAAACCTCAGCGCTCAAACCAGAGTTGCATTGCCTATTGTAAAGCAATTTTCAGCCCACATGCCTAAAGAGCATAACAGTTGCTCTGTAAATCTCTGAGTGTTTCATATAGTTTCCTTGTCATGTGGCCATTAAGTTTTATAACCTTTATATTTCAAGTGAAACAATGAATGTGAATTCCTTCTAAATGTCTTAATAGATTCCACATGTTAGCAATTTTTAATATTTTGGTTGCTCAGTAGGTAGCAAACCCGCCTGTGGGACGGTTGGTCTTGGCCGCAGACCTCGGACGTTGCCGTGCCGGGGGACCAACTCCCGCTCCCGCCGGGCGGCCGCTGCCCGGTGCCCGTCCCTCCGTCTCCCGCCGACCCCTGAGATCACTGTCAAAACACGCCTCGGCACCG
>NW_008824934.1:4507727-4534101 GCF_000699105.1 Pygoscelis adeliae | reverse complement strand
GAGGAGAAGCGAGTCCGTGCGGCACGCCGGCGGGGAGGGAGCGGGGCGAGGGCACGAAGGAGCGTGAACTGTCTGTGAATAAACCTGGCTGGGAGGCAGAGAGCGGCCCTTGCTGTCGGGGACGGAGCGGGGCGAGCTTCCAAGCGTGAATGCTAAGTGCTCGTTGTAAGCTTGTGAAGGAGTATCAGTACCGCGATACACCGTGATTGCCCGCGATAGCTGCGGGTGAGGCTGGCGACCCGCCTGGGCCGCCACATGCCCTCCGGGCACGGAGCGGAGACAGGCCCGGAGCCCTGCGCCTCTTGTGGCAGGGTTTTCTGGAGGAAGCCCATTGTCCACAGATGGGGTGATTTTCACGTCATTGTCTTCAATTTAATTTCGTTTCGCTTTAAGCATAGTATCTAAAGTTCTCGGTAATTAGCCTGCCCCTTAAGTATGAGGGTCTGCTGTCGGAGTTAATCCAGATACCCGTTCATGACAGAAGCAGCAAGTGGAAGTGCATTGAACCCTAAGTATCTGGAAGTGGAGGATTTATGTTTGTGAAGGGCTGTCTGCGATCGCAGGGAAAAGAGATTTCCTCCGATTTGTGGAATCGGCAAGAACAAAGGAACCTGCCAGCGAGACCGAAATGCTGAGTTTCCGATTGCTGCCCTCTTATGCTTTCATAATGTGGGGTTTTTTGGGAGGAGGTGTTGGGGGTTTTTGTCTTTTCACAAACAGTAGAAGCCTTTAAGTTGGGTACGTTGAAAAGAGGACATTGGTTTTCTTTAAAGCTCGACCTGTTAATTGTCCTCCTGTATGTTGTCATTCCTAAAGTGAAAGCTGTTTCTCTCTCTGAACGGCTGGGTTTTCACAAGCTCTTTTCGGTTGTTGACAAACACTGGATTTTTTGGGATAGGCCAGAATGATTAAAATCGCCGTGTCAAGTTTGTTTGTTTTTTTTTTTTTTTTTAACGAGGTGATTCTTAAACGGCAAGTTGTAAATGGTTTGAGCTGCGTTTCAGTTCAGCTTGCCTTTAATTTTCCCACGCTGGTATGGTATCTTTTGAAGTATTTTAGCTTTTCTGTGTGGTGGATGGAAGGAGCAAAGAACTGGGATATGTGGCACTTGAACTCCTCGGTTGATTTTATGCCTCACCTTTGACATCTGCTGTATCGATTCTATGCCTTTTTACCTGTCTGTGAATAGTTTCAGCCGTTTTGAAGAGGTGTTAAGATCTCTAACAAAGGCTTTGAGAGTTTGCACAAAGAACTCCTTGTATGGAAATTACTGTTGTGTGTAATTTTAATAGTTTAATTATCCTGATGCAATGGTAAGTGAGTATCTGTGCTGGTCCTGCTGTTGAGAAATACAGATGCTGGGCGAGTTACTCCATGTGAGCGGAGGACTTGGTGCGTATCCTCTGTTTTCTTATGTAGCAGTTTGAAGTTTGATGTCTTCCTGACAACCTTGCTTGGCTCTTTTTAGCAATTTTCATGCCTTGAAAATATGCAGGGGTTAGGTGGGGGATGCTGGATCATGTTCTTTGATAAGGACCCGGGATTCCTTTAATAACAAGGGCTCTTTGTTGCAGACTGGTCTTTTGCTACCTTGGTGTGGGAGTGGTGAAGTTTGAAATGGATGGTGTCACTAAAGTAGTGACCACATCAGAACTACTCTGGTCTGCACTGCTTCCAGACAAATTAAGCCATGTGTCAAGGCGAGGTCATCTGGTGATCCTGAGAAGCCAGTTTAATATTATTCTTAGACCACAAGGAATTTCCACTTACTGTAAAGCTGTCAGGCTGTGTGTCCCCCCCCCTACCCTCCCCAATCAGTGGGACAGCAACTTTGTTCTTTGTGTGTACAGTGATACTGAAATGGAGTTTTGGGGCACTGTGATGATAGAGATTATTAATAATAATAAGCTGTTTGTGAGAGTTTCTACTGGAGCTAAAGCAGCTTAGGTGTATCAAAGCCGCGGAACAGCTGTAAGGTCCTTTGTCAGGTCAAAGCGTAGAGTGAAGTTAAGGTTTACAGGAAATATTCTTATCGGTTAGCAGAGTCTAGTCACATCCTAACTCACCGTCTCATAGAGGCAGAGGGTGCCAGAAGGTGGGTATAAAAGCATGTTGATTCTTGGAGCCCAAGATTAAACATGAAGGAGAGTACTAGCTGCTCAGTCGAGCAGCGAAAGCACGACAGGTTTGGTTTGTGCGCTGTTTTCTGATGATGTATCCAGTCATTGAGAAGGCCATCGAATACGCTTTGTGTTGCCCCAGAGAGTGCTGGGAGCAGTCCTGAGCACAGCAGGAAAATAATGAAAGCCTGCCAGAAATGCGTGTTCTTGGGCAGTTTTTCCAGTAGTTTGCATCACCTGATGTGGAGCTCTGATGTGTTGAATCGAGAGGTGGCGTTGAACGTGTTTTCTAGGAGGCGAAACCCGAGCCCTGCTACTGCCTGCATAGTGGGGGTAACTTCAGGGCATTCTTGTCACACTTTTTTGGGGTACGGGGGAGGATATGTGGGAAAGTTGTAGGCTATCACTGAAAGGGAAACTGCTCTGCAGTTTATGAGCAGAACCTTTTCTGTATTCTGCAGTATGAGTAGCTTACGGATGCATAAAGGTCCATGGATCAGGGAATCCTTTTCTCCAAAGAGCAGCAGTAGTATGTCTCGCTACCCCAGCCTTTCCTTCACTGACTTCAGGGGATTTGAGGGGCGGAAACATCTAGGGTCTTCCTGCTTATGCGCTGTGTTACTGCTGTTACTGCTCTGTTCTCTGCAATATTTTAAGTATGTCTGTTGTGTTCCTTTTGAGGATCTTGAACTGCAGAAACGAGGTAGTGGACATACTGGGCTTACCAGTATCTTGGCGATCATGAAACTAGTAGGAACTGCGTGACAGTCCCCTTGCAAGGGCTGCCAAAATGGATCAGGGGTCCATTATAAGCTACCTTAGGAAGTGCTGCATCTTTGGAAGAGCGACAGGGTGCAGAGGAGGTGGGGGTGCAGGGTGGGTGCCATCCAGCCTTGGGAAAACTGATAAGCTTGAACGCAGTATCAGGCAATGTTGCTGACTGTAGAGCTTTTCTGTTTGCTCCTGAGGATGAGGCCTGTTGAAGTTTAGAGCATAAATAATTATTATCTCTCCAGTGCAAGGTCTCTCGCTCTGTGCTTGGCCCTCTGTCCCAGCCCCCGCTCCATCCAGCAGGGTCAGGGAGAAGGGAATAAGGGGCGGTGTCTTTGGCTGACATGAACCCGCTGGGGAGGGATGAGAGGAAGGGGGTCTTGGGGGCTGGGTTCAGAGCAAGGTTAGCCAAATATCGGATAAATTAAGCAAGAGAAACAGACAGCTCAGCTTGCAGTGAACTTTTCACCCAGCTAACCTGTTCCTCACCCTGCATCGCACAGGTGGAGTACAACTCAAGTAGAGCACAACCCTTGCTCTCCCTGCCTCCTTTTTTTGCTGTAGCGTAAAGCATGGCCAAGGGGAGAGCAGGAACTGAAAGGGGTTTGATTTGCTGTTTTGAGTCCAAGAAATATTATAGTTCTATTTGCTGTCTTAAGAGCACTGAAGTTAACACCACTAATTGCAGGGGGGTTAGTCGTCATTTGCTCCAGTGTAGAACGAGGACCAATAATTTCTGGTCATCGAGGATCAGGAAGAAATTCCATACTGGAGAGGGCAAGGAACAAATGACAGTGTGTAAACAGGGATGATTAGAGATTCTTTGTGGGAAAACGCAAGACTGGTGGGAATTCAGTGAATTCTGGTGTTTATATTTCTCTGACTTTTCTTCTGCATTTGCAGTGGAAGTAAATACAAATAATTGCTGACAGATGTTATAAAAACATAGCATTAAGCTAACGATTAAGCTTAATTTTTTTTCTTAGTTAATAATTTATATTGATAACTAGACATGGCATAGTTGGGCAAGAGCCCAACACATCACCTCTGTGCAATGGGGTTTGCTCCAGAGGTACGGTACGGAACCAAGAGCTGAATTTGTTCTGTTGACCCTTTCCTAAATCCCTACTGCTTCCTCTCCCTCTCTCCTCTCCCAGGAAAGCTCCAAGCAAATTAAAGTTACTGTTTTTTAAGTAGTTTTTCCACCACAATCAGTGCGTAGTGGTGAGGCTGAAGTTTTTGATATGCTTTCTTAGGCCATTTTTCTGTTTTGTGGTGTGGCAGGTTTGTTGGAGAGTAAGTAATATCTGGTAAAGTACTTCAGCCTAGTTTTTAGGCTAAAATCACTGTTTTGTAACTGGGACTCTTGAGTTCTCTTCTGATCTTCCTTTTTCCTTTTCGTTCATCGTAGATAAGGAAGGTCTGAAACCAACAGAAGCTGTCTAATGCACAGTATTTCCAGGAGTAAAGTCCTGTATTTTTGTGTGTGCATGCTCAAATTCCATATAACAACGAGTCCTTGCAGACACCCCTTCAGAAACTTCTACCAGTAGTGCACTTTCAGATGGTAAATGCCGGGAGCTCTGTCTAGAATGGAAAGAGCATTGTATAAACCTAGAGATAATCTCTGACTTCAGGAAGCTGTGAGCCTTCCTGGAGCAGTGAATATTTTCAGTTTTGCCTCCTGCTCTGCTCAGTGCGGAATGATGATTTCCACCCCCCATTTTGGATCTGGGAAGGAGGTCAAGTTCTTCTCGGACTGCATGTAAATGTCAGTTCACATACGGCTCCTCAGCCACTGTCAGGTTTACGTTAGGTGATTGGCTGAAAAGTAGTACTGACAGCATCTCCCTTGGTATCCCAAATTCCTGGGTGTTGAGGAAGGACAGGAGCTCAGACCGACATGACCACGTTGTCCAGATGTGCGTTCAGGTCAGCCCTGTGTTGTGGTTGAACAGCTGGTGTCAGCTATCCCCGTGGTGCCACTCTTGGTTACAGGAAAACTGGGGGGGGGGGGGGAAGTAAGGGGAAGGAAGGCCGTGACTATTGTAGAGCTTACTGTTACCTTTTGCAGTTCGCTCACACCTCTTGTACCAGAGGACGAGAATGTAATTTTGCTTTCTTAACATTCCAGTATTTTGCCCATCAGGTGAGAAACAAGTGCAGATTGGACGCAGAAGCTTGGTGTTTCTATTGACAGAAAAGGGCCATGGTTCTGTAGATTGGGAAAAGTGGGGGTGTGTTAGAAGGTGTGGAGAAAGAGGGCATGAACTGTAGTGTGGTTGCCATTGAGATTCTGAGCCTGCCTGTTGCTGATGCTACTAGTTGTTTAGCAAACGGTTTTTCTTCTCATGCAGTTGTTTAAAAAGATAAAATAAATAGTTGAAATCTGTGTAAGGCAGCAGTGCTCTCTGCTGCCCCTTCCCCAGCAACAACAGGAGCATTTTTGTATGTTTGGTGAGCCCAATCAGAGAATTGATTCTATTCAAGCTCACTTTTTTTGTTTGCTTGTTTTGGGCTTTTGTTTTGTTGTTCTGGTTTTGTTTTGTTCCCTTGGGATGGTTCTGGCTGGCTAATTTTACAACCTGTAGTTTCAAATGTAAATACCACCACTGGGGAGGGAAGGGACGGGGCAAGGACAAGTTCAGTGGTCATGAGATAAGCAAGACCATCCTTTTCCATCAGTTTAAGCAGATGCAGCAGAGCTCTTAAGTAACATCATAATCTTCCTAAAGACAAATTTGCTTGTCTGATCTGTCAGTTAGAGCGTATGTTCTCCACAAAAGTTGCTCCCTTTTAGACGTGTTGGTGAAGTTTCCCAGACCTGTTTGACCATTCACCTGGTGGCTCAAAACCCTTGTGTCAGGGCAGGCTTGTTTCTTCTACTGTATTTTTTACTGCCCCTTGAGTGACATCATTTAAATGATGAGTCTCTGAGAGATGATTCATACCCAAAAAGATCTAATAATTGTTACCAGTTATTCAAATCAGTGTTAGTGATTTCCCGCATCCTCCCACTGGTCCCTTGAGCTCCCCACCCACTCGTTTTTCCTAATAATTCCCAGGCTTTCTGGCTGTACGCTCGGTATGCCCTCTTCTGTGTTACTGTGCTAAGGTGTAAGCATCTAGCTCTCCCCAGAGGAGCATTTAGGGCTTAGCTGCAGCAGCTTGCGTAGGCAGACACGAGCGGGAATTGAACTAGCCAGGTAGGCTGTCTAGTGGCAGCTTCGGTAAAGCTTCAAACCACATTCACAGCACATCTCCTACTTTGCTCTGCTGTGGCGGTGGCGTCGGCAGCCTCTGAGGTAGCTAGTTCAAAGCTGGATGAGTAATGTATCTGCAGGCTACCGTGTTGGGGTGCACAGAACTACAAGCTGGATTCTCTAGAGGAGTTCTGCAAAGAATTACGCTAATTACGTGCTCCGCGCTAACAAAGACTTGCACCAGTAGCGACCCCATGTACTGCTGCTGTTGCGGTTGCTAGTTAGGATTGTTTCTTCTCTTTCACAAATAAAGATCTTCAACTCATGAGGCTTGTTTCTCCAGCACCATGAATTGAAATCTGTATTGTGCAGTGATTCGTATTGTCAATGTAAACAGTAAGCTGCTGTTGAGAGCAGCCGTATTTTCTTCAAGCAGCTCCTCTGTCTGGGCCCTTTTTCCTATCATGTTCTTCTTTTTTCATATTCCTGTGCATTATTCCTTGATCTTGCCTGTCCAAGTCCCTTCCACATCTGTATTCTCATTTCTTTTACCTTCCTTGCTCATTTTCCTCTTAGTAATTTCTTCTGTTGGCAGGAACACACTTGATTTTGCTCAGAGTTAGATGGATCTAGAGTCCCAGAGATGGAAAAGGGTGAAGCTGGATCAGTTCTGGATGCCCACAATGAAATACTTCAGAACACATCGACGTTAGAGCAGCTGAAATTCTAAAGTTGATTTTAGAGGTATTTTTGGCTGTGTTAGACTGTCTCGTGCAAGGCCTAAAAGAAACGGAAAACCGTAGACATACAGTCGTACGGACGTACAGAGTTGTTCTCCCCTGAGCAAGGAAAACAGCATTCACCCTCCCTATTTATTAGCCCCGGGGGCGGGGTGTTAATCTGACTTTGAGGGGTGGGAGAGTTGTTAGCTTGTTGAAATTTGTGCTGTCAAAAATCCTTACACAGGAAGTGAAAAGCCACTTCTGTTGTGGAGCTCATTTGTACACTCTTGCTGGGAGGGGTTGGGATGGCAACAACTGAAAAGAAGTATGTTCTCCCCAGTGTTTGAGGTGAGTTGTTCATTGCGCAGACAGTGGCAAGGAGAATGAAAAGGATATTGAGGAAACAGGGCACAGAAGCAAGGCCTCTGTTAATAAGGGGACATAGAGGACCTCTTCAGGTGACTAATAAAAACTCAGTCAATTTCCTAATACCCCAATTTTTTGAAGGAAAAAAACCCTCTTGTTTGGGGTTTTCTTATAGAGGAGATATAAGGATATGTTATAATGTTAAAGAAAGGGATCTAAAGCATAATCCGTTCCTCGCACAGGATTCCTGGGTTTTCTAGCTTACGTATGGGTTATTTTGATGGTTCCAAGCCATGCAAATCATTAAGATGATCACAAGGACTGCGGCTTGTTAGCTGTGTTTCTGCAGCCTGTGAACTTAGCCCCCAAATAAACCGACAGTTCTTCTGGAGAGAGCCGCTTTACATAGCAACCTCCTCTTGTGTTGGATTGTATTCACTGTCTGTTCAGGGGTGAAAAGTCCCGTGTAGCATGTGTTGGCCTAGCAGAATGAGCTCACACGGAAAGAGCAATACAGCTGCCCCCTTTCTTCCTTTCTGGAAAAGCGAGGGAATTTATGGCTGTTCTTGTGTATGTAGTAAAGCTGGCACCACAACCCCTACTTTGTCAGCAGTAGGACAGTTGAGGGGAAGAAAAGCTTGGTGTAACCTTTGGTATGTTATTTATTATCACTTTGCAGCCCCCTGGAAAATGAACTTTAGAAAATTCTGAGCCGATGGTAACAGTGAACACTGGGAAAACCCGGGAATCAGCAAATCCATTGTGTTGTGCTGACAGAAAGATACTGTTACAACACACTTTAGCTGCCAACTTGCTGCAGTCACTCAATCCATCATGGTGGGCTGTTGGATCACAAGCCAGTGAAACTCAGCCTGGCGTGTTATTTTAGTCTTACATGGACTGTGAGATAAACGGGGCATGAACCGGCCCCCTGGCAGGGGGTCGACCCCTAGCGCCCTCATTAAAGTGCCAATCAAAAAGAGTAATGGAACAGGGAATGGAAAGCTGGCTTCTTCAGCCTGTTACCGCTCTCAGTCTGAGCAACTTTCACAAGCCAAGGGAAACATTTCTCTTCTGAATGGGAGCCAGACCTCCAGAAATACCTCCTCTCTGCTGGTCTCTGTGAGAGCAAATGCTGAGGCTCTTCCGGGTGTCTGTCTTGCGGTGGAAACCTGTTGCTTACTACTACCTGTTCAGTGCAGGTAGTGGGAAGAAGTGTTGCTGAATGTAACCCAGAAAGGGTGTAGATGCTTGTTCTGTGGAATATGCAGGCACTGTGCTGTGCTTGTGTGGATCATCAGTCGGTCAGTGGCATGGGTTCTGTCACAAATTGCTCACATTGCAGCATTTGTATGTGAAAGATGCAGAGAACCCTGCTTTCTGCCCATAGCAGTCCAGTTACCGATGCGAGTCTAGGCAGCTTGCTCGTGTGTGCGAGGTGCGGAAGTGGATTCTTCTGCTGCGTGTGGGTTATTTCAAACTCCCACAGGAACCCACAGCAAATAGATCCTGCAGTGATACCATAATCTTTGGGTGAATATACAGCTAAGGCTCGGGCACACAAGCAGTGCTAAGCTGCCTATCGATGATGGTTAATATTTCAAATAGGCATGTAACCTCTGCTTTGACAGTGGATTCTTGTCTTTCAAATTCTGAGTGCATCTGACACTGCTGATGCTGTGGGAATTTCTGTATGTCTTGTGATGCATTCTGGGTTTCTGGTGTATAAATACATGTTCTTCTGCACGTCAACTTCCCTCTGGCGTGTGCCCAGAGGAGAGGGCAAAAAGGTAGCTTCTGAAAAGAAAGAAAGGTGGGTGAAGGTCTATGTGTTATGTGGATTTAGCATTTGAAATCAGGAAGCTCAGAGCTGGGGAGTTAGCTCTTAAACTTGCTTATAAATGTCAGCTCTTGGTGTGATCTCAGTGTGATTATGAACTTGGCAGCTGTTTATTTTTGCTCATGACGTTTTATCAGCAGATAGTTTCTCCAGGTGGATGTTGGCTTGGTTTAAATTTTTTTTTTTTAGTGGGTAGGATCAGGAGTTGGAATTAGTGTCAGTGAAGCAAAATGTACAAGTAGTAACTAGCTTCACGCTTTAAGACCTAAGAGTGAGCACTGTGAGTAACAGATTCTCCTGCCACAAAACTAACAAGGTGGTCAAATTTCAGGTTGACATACTATTGCATACTGAGGCTGGTACAGATTAGAGAAGCCTTTAAGAAGCGTTAGAGGAAACTAATACAGGTAGCAAATAAATAGCATGATTGGAGATCAGCTTTATACTGAGCTAGGTCAGAAAGAATAATTTTGTCCATTTATATACAGTATTGTGTTCTTGTATTCTACATATACCTGTCTGAACTCGGGGTGTAAGGATGCTGTCTCTGCATAATCCTCTGAAGACTCATAGTGCAACTGCTGTTGTACCACAAATAAAGATACATTCTGGTGCAGAAGGTAGCGCTGAATATAATCTTTGTATTTCTGGGATGTTTACTTCAGATACTATTCCCTCCATCCTTTGAGATTAAAAGAAATCCTGAAAAATGTATTGGCACGCGAAGAGCCTAGAATTGCACATTGGCAGAGGGAAAACATCACTGGTGGAGGTCTCTGGTATTTGAGTTGCTGTGTTGGGGCTTGACCTTACCAAAATAAGGGGGGGGCGGGGAGTCTGGTTCTGCAAATGGTGGTTTGCTTCTCCCCCAAAAAAAACCTATATGCAGGCACAGCTTTTTTGCTACATCATTATCCTGATACTCGGTGGTTTGTACTGCCGATGGTAGATTGTTTGCCAAGGGCCTGGAAGCAAGAGTCATTAGCTGTGGTGAGTCACCCTCCCAGGTCAAAGCAAATGTTTGCTGTTGCTGTGTCTGGAGGGACAGTTGGTATGATAGATTTCTCTTTTTTCTGTTAAAATTTCTCTACAGCTGCAGCATCCAGGGGACTTTTTTGCTGGCATTTTCTGTGTGCAGAAACAATTGATCTGTAGCTGCCATACACAGTCCTTGTCCTTTGGGTGACCCATCCATCTATCCAAAATGTAAATGCACATGAAAGCTGTTTACTTCTCTCACGGCCTTTTAGTACTGAGTCAGACCAGAGTAGGCCTGAGGTGCAAGGTTATTCTTATCCACAAGAGAACTCTTTGTGCTGGGCACATTGCTTGGGCAACAGTGTGTCAGCTACGGAGGAGAAAACCCCAAAACAAAACCCCCTTGTGATACTGCACTCTGATTACATTGAGGCAACAGAACTGTACAACAGGCCATTAATAGAACTGATACAATGCAGTAGGCATGCCTCTCTTATGTAACTGCATTTCGCTCCAAGATTATTTTTATTTCTATACTAGAATGTGCTCTAGTTCTACTGAGGAAAATAGCAAAAAAATATTCTTTTTTTTTCCCCTCCCCAGTGTTTGTCAGTGGTTAATGAGTAACTTTTTTTTTTTCTTTTCAGCAAGCCTCCTTTCATATGATTAACAGCGTGCACTCTAACATCTATGAGACAAGTGCAGAGCCAGTCACAGTGCGAGGACCCAGCCTTATGTACACATCTGGTGCTGGGTTTTTCCCTCATTCTCCCACTTCAGAAAATCTGCTGATAGAGAGCTATGAAAAGCATACAGGTCAGTCAAACTGATCCGTGTCCTCTGTCAATGAAACATTTTCTCAGCTAGGTAACTGTGGTATTATTGAGGCAGATGGCTTTGTGCTGTCCCGATTCCTTTTTTAAGGCTGTCGGAGCGTGGGGCCAACTACCAGTAGGCTGTAATAAGTAGGCTGCAATACCGGTGGGGAATTTGACGTGTTTTGGTGCTAGCCCTACATTTGATAAAACTAAGCATCATAATGTGTACTGATTAAGAGTCTTCTATCACACCTGAATTTTACAGAAGTCTGGACTGGAATCCAATGCTCTGGGCACAGTTTGATTCCCCCACCCCCCTGAAAAATAAGACTATGTGTTCTTTCTTTGTAAAAACTATGCTTTGAAGAATAGAGGAGTTTGGAGTATGGCCATCACTTTTCAAGATACATTTAAAAAAAAAGGTATGAATATGGATGTATATACATACATGTGGGGCAGAGCGTGTGTGTGTATATTAAAAAAAGACGTATATAAGCATGCATGCACAAACACAAACAGAGTGTTACTCTTTGTAAGAAACCAAGTTGTATAAGTGGATTTTGAGCAACTGTTGACTTAATTAAAATGTGTTTTGGTTTGTTTTTGTTTTTTTTTTAAAATATATTTGCAGCAGCCTGTAACCTGAAGAGAGTATACTCCTCGAAACCTGCTTTTTCAGATGCAGGTACCAGAGGTGAAATCATTGTGATCAGCAAATACAGGCATGTTCTTCTAAGAAGAGAAGCAGAGCAAGCAAGGCTATTCCTAGAGGAGTCATCATCTAGTGGTTCGTGCACTGTAGGAAACAGGTCAGTGCTAAGTTGTGTTACAGAGGGAAAAAAAAAAAGTGAAAAAAGATACATAGTTGGCCTAGGATCCTAGAACGTAAGTGTTTTATTGATGAGAAAATAGATAAATGCTGAAAACCATCATGCATTCTAGGAAACGGGATAACAAATAGATCAAAACCTCCTTGTCATAGGGAAATGTTATGATAATTTTCCTGTTTTGAGATGTGGACCATTTAGCCACTTAGATTCTCTCCACAAAAATGTAAGCACTGCACTTTTTTGGTAAACAGCATTCACAGCTTAAGCTGTTCCGATAGTATCATCTAGCTGATTTATTGGAAATCTGTTCAGGAGCAGAAGGACAGGAGGGATGTTGTTCACGTCGTGCACGCTGTTTACCTCATTTCAGGCATACCTCATTTTGTATTTCCTGTTTCACTGCCTAGACTTTATTTATAAACGGCTAAGTTTAAGTAGGTAACAGAATTGTTTGTGATCCAGTACACTATAACAAAGAGTCTGTGTCAGCCTGATTGTACCATGGTAAGATGCATAAGTACATGCAGAACCTCATTCCTGGTTTGAGTAAAGCATCTGAAAGTTACCAGACTTTTTTCCAGTTTATTCTGTGACTTCAGAAAGTGATTCATTTCTCTTCTCCCAGAGGCAGCAAGCGGGCAGACACCTTGTCTACTCATCCCACCTGTACTGTGCGAGATCCTGCTACCGGCTGAGGACCGTCTCCAGGAATTACGTGTGGCTACAAAATCATGTATTGGTGAGTGGTGTGGGGTTCGCCTCTTTCAGCAGCCATATTATGCACATGTTCCCTGTGTCTTTATACTTTTGCATTACCAGGTTGTTTACCAGCAATACTGTTTCCTCAGTAAAAAAGGTCTCTTAGTGGCCTTGTCACATTCCTGTTAGCTAGGAGCATATCACAGAGCTTACAACAACAGGATCCAAAATAGTAATTCTCCATGTTTTGATTGCTTTGTCAGCTACAGGGCAGCAAAACGGAAGTTTGCAGCCACAGCTGTGGATTTAGGTCAGAACAGAAAGGACTGTTGTAGTTCTGCTTGTCCAGAATTGCTTCTAGACTAAAATGACATGGCCACCTGTGTTCTTCAGCCTATCATCTCGCACATTAAAAACTTGCTTACCTAATTCAGTCACAAGTCTGTCTCATTTTAGTGACAGTAGAATGCATGGTTCTGGATAAGTGTTAGAAATATTAGGATGCATAAAATTATATTAATGCCTAAAGTGCCATTTTTTTGGCCATATATTACTTGACTTAACTCTGGCATTGTATAGCTTGGGTAGGTGATGTGTACTGTGAGGCATTACTATAGCACAAAAGCATTTAGCAGCTGTGCTAGTCATCCAGAAGTGTAAGAAAGATGTCTGGATTTTATTTTACAAGATGTGCTTTTTCTTTGAAGTTTAACTAGCTTAGCATCTAGATTTCCCACTCTTAAATGACTTTTGGAAAAGCAGACCATCATCTCAAATGCAGATTATCTAAGGAGTGTCCGGGCCAGAGAAATGCAGCGGTAAGTCTGGGTTTGACCTACAGTGACAACCAACATTCCAGGGGGTTGTCCAGGTTTTACCACAAACATCAGAATTAGGTGATGTAAGAACAGTCTTGAGGGCTGTTCTGCCACTCAGGAGGCACATGTCTAACTTCTTAGCGAATTATTCGTTCCTGGCCTCTACAGTAATTTTCTGTTCCCGCACATAATGAATGGTTTTGCAAGCAAGGGCATATGAAGAGTGTGGGTGGAATCAATTTATTGCACTTCTCCAGAATTATGGTGAAATAACTCTTATGTCAATAATCTTTGTTTTACTTTTCTTCAGAGCAACTGAGAAGAGAAAACAAAGTTGGTCAGGGTAGGCAGAGAACAAGTTGTACAGTTCTCAGCAAATATAGGTAAAATCAAAGCTAACGGGCTGAAGCAAAGTATTTCTACCTCAGCATATCACTACATGGGTTATAGGGTTTTTGAAATACTACCTGCATTGTTGATGGGTTATTTAATCTTTATTAGAGTGTGAAGGTGAACAGCTTTTTATAAAGACTTGAGCAAAGAGGCATGAAAAAGCATTGTCTTCCCTGAGCTGTATTGGCTGTATACTAAAGACAGTGGGCAGGGGGAGAAAGCTCTGTTGCTGTCTCTCATCAGTGAATTTTCTTCCTTCCCAGCTTCTGAAATTTGAAGACTGAATCTGCTTTCGTTGCTGCAGCAGTCACACCTCCTCCAGTGAAACCGGGCTGAAGGTGGTAAGCATACTGTCTTCATAAGGCTTGGAGTCTGAAGAACTTTGCAGAATTTGGTAAATGGAACTATTACATTGTCGTGCCTGCTTACAGCTTGTGTTTGAGTTCTTAAGAATTTGAGTGAAAGCTGGAGGCTTGCACTTACTCTCCACAGCCTCTGTAAACTATTTCTGAGTGTGGCTCCTGGAATCGGAAAGTTCTATTTATTCACTGAGTAATAACGTTAGTAGTGCCAACAGCAATAGGAAGCTCACAGTAACAGTGCTGAAATTACATAAAAATAGTGGGGTTACAGCAATAAATAACATCACTTGCCCTTTTAAAAACACCAAGTTCTGATTCAGTTTGTTTGGAATGCTAAATAAGGCAATATACTGCTTTCAACTATGGCTGTACGTTGCTCCTTGCGATCGGCACTGTGTGTGCACCCTTAGGAGAAGACTCTGCCTTGTCTATAGACGAGTGAGCAACTTCAGCCACCGTATTCACGAGGAGTATGGTATCAGGAACAGTAGCGTAACATACTGGAATAACCTAAGCCAGATACAGTCCATGGTATGCATACGCATCTAGGCTAGTAGGTACGCTTTCAAAGGTTTAAATAATGTTCTGTTTAATCGCTGCCAACAGTCAAAAGAACAGGTTAAGCCCAGTCCAAAAGAAATAAACAGATATACAAATTACAAATTAGATCCATTAGCTGCTGTGGCTCCTTGAGTTCAGGTAACTCAAAGGGTGTACTATCAAACTACTTTTCAGGTGTTTGCATGTCAGCTCTTTATGTAATTGTTATAAAACTTAAGTATTGAAGCCTGTAAATTCTCTACACAGAGCCGTGAACTACTTTTTATTTTCCTTTCCCATCTACTTACCATCTTTAGCAGCTAGATATTTGCTGCATTAAAAAAGAATTTTACAGGGGAGAGAAGCAGGGAGTCTGGGTAGCAGAGTCCAACAGGACTGACACGTTAAAGCACTGTTGAGCCAATGCACTTGTTGAAGTCCTTATTTTACTTAAAAATTATACAGAGAAATATACAAAAGTGATGCATTAAATCAGTTTCATTTGCGTAACAGACCTTTATGGATTTTAATTTCCAGTCACAGACCATACACACATCGACTGATACCACGTTTTCTCCTTACACAATAATCCTCTGCCTTTCACTTTCCAGGAGTTGAGAATTGGTTTAATTCTAACCTTCAGTTTAAAAATATTCCGGTGTGCTTTTATGAAAGGATATTAAAAGGTAAACTAAGTTGAAAGTAAAGCTATAGTGGGCTCCTTACTTTGAGTCAAAGGTTTACAAAATAACGTTCTTAGAATGTAGGTTACTCAGCAGTTTTAGGAAAGTTGTGCCGTAGTGCGCGCAGCCTTTCAGCACAGTTGCTGAACTGTCTCCAGGGAGCAAACGTGAAAATGAGATTTCCTAGTTTTGGTGAATAAAGGTATACAAGTACACGCATTCCTCAATCATCAGCTTGGTTAGTCAATGAGACAAATACTGATTTGATGTACAGCATTTGAAAACGCGTGTTATTTTTATTATTTCGAAAAATTTAATTTTGAAGAGGTTGTCATGAAGACACATGATGTGGTGATTTCCTCTCCCCCCACCCGCCCAGCATTTCCAGTGCTAGCAGAATTCCACACTAACCAGCCAACTATACATCCTTACTCAACCCGAGTGAAGGAAAAAACTGAAGTTAAAGGTTTCAATTTCCAAGGCTGCTCACTTGAACTATTTAAAAAACAACCTAGAAGCAGGGGCCTTCAGAGGCACAGACGTTGCTAGGTTTGAGTGCTGTATTCAGGACATAATCAGCTTCTTGTTTGCTAATATTTCAAAAAGGTACTTGAATTAGTGAGTCCTCACTGCAATGTTTAACAAAATGCAATTATTTTTGTTAAAAACGAGGATGACATTTCAGTGGAACGCTAGGTATACGTGCATTTAGCTGTACTAGTGATTTAAGGAAAAAACAAAACCCCCAACAACCAACCCCAAACAATGCACCCTGATCACAGTGTTAAAGCACCAAACTACAGGATGTCTGTGCTCCAACAGCTGCAATTAACTCCTGATTTTATTGTCTTTTTTAAACTTTGATCTACATTCCTGCCCTGTGAAAATCAGCTTTCTCAAGGAAAAAAGACAGAGAGAGAGAATGGCTAGTTTCAGGTAGTGCAGTAAGACTCAGTATAGCTCCTTTAATTTCTTTACATAAGTAAACAGACTTCTATTTATACCAACACCCTGGTCTGTACTTTCTTATTTACATGAAACACTTTTACATATATACATGTTAGCAAAATACAGGGCTTCTCCCAGAACCAAATGCAGTTCAGCTCTATCTTCTGTTACACAACTAATGCTTTAAAATAAAAAAAAAAGGAAAGCCCACCTCACTCGTTTTCTTATGCACAATGATTCCCTTTAGCTAAATACTAAAATCGTATTTATTTCCTTCCCATGTAATACCTTCTCTAGTTCCAGAACACCATCAGCTCCAGACTGATACTTGCAGTTCACTCTGGCAGTGTAAGGAAGAGGTTTCAAGAGTCCAGCTCTAATTGTTCTTGATTTTCACTGAGTCTTAACATAAGCTGTTGTTCGTAATAAAGGCTCTTTGCATAGTTTATTTCTTGAGATAGCTTTACTGCAAGAACTTCAGATTTCACTTTCACCTGCAAAAAGAAATGTGATTTTTCTTAATGTGGTACGGCTATCATCAAAAGCAGAATACATTTATTTTTTACTACTTCACTAACTGAAGGGATTAGGTTTGAAGTCTCCTGGAAGGAACAGAAATGTTTCAGTGGCGATTCCTTCTCAGTGCTGAGGCTGAAGTATGGAAGAAGTGAGAGAGGGAGAGACAGGTAGATAGGGAGCACAAACATCTTGCAATACTTGAAGTTACTTCCTTTGCTTCCCCTTCTACCTTTTATCTGGCTTGTCTGTTTGGAATGTAAACTGACGTGGGTCAGGGGTGAGCTTGTAACCTTGTCTGTAAAACAGACGCCTGAGCAACTACTGTAATGAAGCAAAAAAACCCCTGTAATGGGTTTTAGAAGTGGGAGTTCTGATTAACTTCTACATGCATGACAAACACTTTGCAGTAAGAAAATTCTGTGTATAGGAGGAGAAGACTAGAGTAAATAGACAGCAAAGGACCTAAGTTTCATGTATGCATTGTAAAGTTAAATACACATTTCCTACTGTAACATTTCTGCCTGCAGGAATATTTTAGATTTTGCCTTCAGCTTTTCTCAGGAGTTTAGGGAGCAAGGTCTATGGTCACCTAAACCTTTTTGGCAGCAGCTCTTTTCACCGCTGATAGAACAAAGTTTTCGTTGTTACGCAGCAGAGGAAACCAAACACTAATGACTACAAACACTTTCAGCACCAGTACATGTATAAAGGGGAAAAGACACCCCCCCCCCGCACGTGAGTGAAACAATAGGTGCTAGGGCCTTACCATTGGTTTTTGTTGTGATGGGCCTGGCATTGCGACACCACTACTTGTATTAACAGCTTTCTTCGTCAACTGTATATACACGTTCCCATGGTCTTTTGAAACAAGGCAGTGGTAGAGATCATCATACTTGACTTCTAGGAAGATGGCCTCGCGGTCTGTGTAATCACCGCTCTTTAGGAAATAAACAGCTTTAGATGAAATGAGAACACAATAGCTGTCTATGTTCTCCACTGCTATGAAGCTGCAAAAAAGAAAAAAAGAGAAATTATTCACGTGAAGCTGAAAATAGTAAACTGACAAATGTCTTCACCTGTTACGTTTTAAGTGACCTTTAGAAGTCTTTCAGAAAAATTAATAGCGTAACATGTACAATTCATCTGTAATTAATTTAAACTGTTCTAAAAATCAAGCTGTGAAGTATCCTCTCACCCAGTTAAAAAAGATCATGCTGTAATCAAATATTAGTGCTAAATGCCTGGCTTCTAGCTTTGGACATGAAGAGGGCATATAAAAATACCCTTTAACAAGGCTTACGAAGAGTAATTTTCTTGCACTGGAACACTGCAAGTCCTAATAAGTTCAATTGTGAGTTCAATTCCATTGCTGATACGTGGAAGGTTTGCAGACATTTATGACAAGAGCATTATCCTTCTACACATTGTAAACCTACTGTGCTTCCTTTCACCACACACCTCCCTTGCCTCGGAAAACAAAAAAACAAGTTTAACCTGCTGCCTGGATCAGTAGCTAGAAAAGAGAAATTAGCTGTTTAACACTGGGGTGAAAGGTTAAGCGGCAAGCAGGTTTCCCCAGAGAGATTAGTCTGAGTGATGAATAGTGGAGGTAGAAAAGAGTGAGTTAAGAATATTGAGAATTATGATGGCTGAAAAGGTTGATGTGTAAAAAAATAGCAGTAAGGAATGCAAAAGTGAAACAGACATTTCACACACAAATGCTTCTCCTCCACTTCTGATTTACTACTGAAATGAACCTCATTAGTGGGTTTTTATAAAATGTTGAAAACTTCAGAAAATTAAATACGAAATCGTAACTAAGAAAGACTGCTAAATAGAGTAACAATGAATGCTCTGTCAACAACCCACAGCAGCAGAAGTGTATCTGTAAGATTCTCGTGCTGTCAGGTTCAAAATTACTATTTTCTGAACTGCTGCTTGTACAAATCTGTCTGCTGTTGTCCTAATACATTCTGCAAAATGCTCCACTGTCTTCGAAATCGATGAAGATTGTTGCTACTAAGAGTTTTTGTTAGATCAGAAAAGCTTACCATCTCTAAAACTACTGTCGGCTCTACCGTTACAGTAACACTTTGCACAAATTACTCGGAGCTATAGGCAAATAAACCCATAGCTATAAATGGAATTTTAATAGCCAAAAATATTTCAGGAGGTCAGATTATGGTTTCTTTTTGTGGTATAAAAGAATAATTCCAGTAATTTTCTATTAATAGTCCTCTGAAAGATGGTATTCTGCACGGAACTTGTCTTTCTCCCTGCCCTATGCCTCCTAGCTCTTGCAATGCTCTTGCTTCCATAAACTTCAGAAAGGCATATGCCCTTACTCAAGTTAACAACTAATACTTTCATTTAAGTGCTGAGAGGAGCACAGCCATCCTATTAAAAAAAAGGCCTGTAATGTACTTTGCCAGATCTAACCTTGGATGAAACTACAGGGTAAGGATAATTGACTTGTGTTCCTTTAAGTAAAACAAAGCAGACAAAAATGTGTATTTCAGCTTAAAAAAAAACCTAGGTGAAAGACAATGTTAACACAGTTACTGAAACTAGCCCCTCAGTTTTCCATCAGAGTTCAAACACTTCGGGGTAAGGTTTTTGTCTTTGAAATAAGTTAATTGGGATGGAGAGTGATATTTTTTTATGAAGTGTCATAGAAAACTTAAATTTTAAAATAGAGCAGCATTACAGCCTGCAGAATAATAGTCTTGTTCCTTAGGACAGGCACATAAAAGCAAGTACAGTATTTTACAGAGATCCTAGCTTTGACTCGGGTCAGACTTCCACTAGAAGTGGAACCAGAGGAAACTTGCTGGCACATTGGCTTTCTTTGCTTATTTTCCAGCGGGGAGAGAAGATTAAAAGGTGATTATCAGAACTCCCTAATAGTGTATCACTGTCCTTAGCAATTGGCACAGCAATGTTGAGAAACTTGAGCAGGTTTTGTATGCCCACAAAAGCAGAACAGCTGTTTTCCTGATGTATGGTATTACAGCCCGCTATACAGGGGGCGTCACGGAGAGAACTGAAGCACTAAAAGCTATTACAAAGTTCAGTGGAAGCAACTGGGTAATCAGACTACGGGTTTGTATTTTCTCCGTAAGAACAACAGATTATAGACCTAATTTTCCATACAAGATTTTTACTGGTGTCATGCATATATTTTGAGGACTGGAAACAGAGGTCAGTGATTTAATGGTGAAGCACAGAAACATTAGCTAATTTGTAGTTCAAACTCTACATTTTGTTCTAAGTTTGAGTCATGCATCATTACCCATTTTCTCTTGCCAACTGTTACTTTCTTCTCCGTGTCTAGTTCTCAAAATGGGTGTTTAACCTTTTAAGATACTACTTCAAGACACTATTTTTTTTTTAAACCCATACTTCTACACCATTAAAAAGATCTCAAATTAATAAAATGAAAAATTAAATGAAACATGATCCAGTAGAACAAAGTAGAAGCAACCAGTTCTCTGGAGAATTTGTGGGGTTTTTAACAACATCAGGAAGTAATTACACAATATTTTCCAGAAGTGAAACAGTGAGCCTAACTGGAAAAAAATGTGGAAACATTTAGTTAGAACAGTAGAGCAAGTATTAAACCCCCTTTTATGGATTTAACTCTGAAGGAAAATATGCAAATAATCAGGTTTTTAAATGTGTTTCTGATTATGATACTAGGATAAAAGTCAGAGGCATAATTTTGTACTTACTTTCCATGACAAGAAACACTGTTTTCTTGTTGAATGATGTTCCTAATGGTGAAAGTCACAGTGACTGAACAGTGTGACTCGATGACAAAAGCCTACTGATCTGCTTATGGGGTACCCTTGCAAAAAGTTGACAGTATTTTTTTTTGGTTACAAATTGCTCTCTTTCAATTCTCCCTGCCGAAGAGCCAGACTGTATATGCATAAAGACGCTTACATGAGATGAAAACACGATTAACAGGAGTGTAAGATCACAGGGCCGCAAGCAAATGGCAGATTACAAACTCTTCCTCACAGGCAGCTGAAGGTAGAATCTAGAGTGGCATGTGGCTTTCAGAGCCTGATGGTTGACACTGGTGAAATTAAGATAGCCTGCTGAATTGGCACCTCCCTCTACGAGCTTCACCAGCAACAGTGCTTAACTGCTTTGCCTTGGCAGATACTCTGATGGATAATAGATGCAAAACACAGTATCTTACACTCTCCACTGAAAACAGCTGTTCAGGTAACTGTGGTAGAGATCGGGTTAAGTAATGAATTATGCCTTAAGACTCCAATCCAGCAAGCTGACATCTCCTGTAGAAACAAACATATAGTATCTTCCCCTGCATTCACCCTACGCCTTTTGTTTTCATACTCTCAAACCTGACCACTAACAACATTTATACACTCTTTTCACTTGCTTTCATGAACCCATATCCAAGGCATTCAAACGTAGATGCGCCTTTAGTCTATTACCCATACAAATTACTCAGTATTGACTTTGCGGGGGGGTGGGGTGGGGTGGAATTTTGCAGGTTATTTTGGTCATTAACTGTTAACAGCCATAGCTTAGGAATAACATGTGCCAACAGGCATCCAGGTTAGTTTCTCTCGCATCTAAACCAGAGCCACCTCAGAGCACACTCTGTGCAGGTCAGTGGTGGTTCGTGTATTGCCGTCACGGAATCACTAGCCACTCTCCTAGGCTTTGGGCAGTGAGAAAGAGACGATAAGGGACAGATAGATATGGGAAGAGATACTAGTTCTGCCTGTGTGCATGGTACAGAGGAAGAGGAGTACAGGGTTAAAACATGCACTTGTTTTATCCATGCAGTGGAGGATTGGACGTGTATTACGCATGTTAAATGGACTGATGATTACTTAGAAACTTCCTGAGATTCCATCTTTTGTAATGATAGAAGGGGACCAGGAACATTAATAGGAGCAGGAGTCAACAAACCAAGGCTCTGATTCTTCCACAGCCTGTATGTGATGTGCGATCAATGGCAGTTGGCAACAAGTGAACCAAAGGAGCCCTGTGGCACCTGCAGTGAGGTTTGTATACAGCCGGTGGACAGGCCACTGTGGAAGCCATCAGGTGCTCATGCTGTGCTGCTAATCGGTACCAAGAGAAAACAAACAAAATATGGCTGTGTGTGCACGCATGTGTAAAGCGGTTTTAGTCCCTCTTCCCCAAAGACATGAAGATACAATGGCAGCAAACAGAACTACTTAAAGTAAGTGTGTAAATCCGTACTTACAACTCATCTTGGATGTTGTCAGTCAGTTTGAAGAGCTGTTCTTGTCCTTCTGCTTGACTTTCTAAATAGCGGGGCAAGAGCCCTTGAGGTCCTCTACAACAGCGTGGCTTTCTCACTCTCTCCGCTTGTGTCCTACATGCAAAATAAATGCAGAAAAAGGACTTAGTGCAACAGCAGTGCTTTTCCTTCCACTTAAGCCTGTCAACACACAAGGTTTTATTTATTTTGAGATACGAAGTGTGACAAAGCCTTTAAAAATCAAGGTCTTCACAAATACAGCATATAGATTCTGTAATACTTGATCTGGAAGACACGGTGTCTACTCATACAGTTTTACATTTCAAAGAAAGATCTCCCAGTTTTCCTCTACAATTAAGGGGCAGTGTGCTAAATTAATAGGAAGAAGCAACCTAGACCGAGTACACTGTCTGCAGATTTTGGGATCTATTTATCAGCAGAGTTTTACTCATTTGACTGTTTCTTCTCACTTCTCTACAGAAAATAAGAGTGCATCATCAACCTAGACAGAGCTCACACTGATGGTCAGAGTCAGTAGTTTGCAAATTGATGGGTTACGGAAATAGGAACATGCAGTTAAGACAAAAGAAAAATCCATGGTTAGAGTTTCCATAGTAGGGTTTAGCATACTTTACTTTTCTTGAGCGTCTGTAAAAAATGACAATAAAAAAAGACACACGTGTGGCCTAACAGCCATCACAGGTTGATACTGGCCACAGTGCTAAAGAACTGCAGGCTAGGTTCCTCCCTTAGCAGTATTTTGTTAAAAAATAATATTCCGAATTCCTTTAAGCTTTTGGAACGCCCTACCCCTGAAGAGTTGTGTTACAGGCTGCCTAGCCCCGCTTTAGTCTCTGTCCTTTCCCGACAGCATCACCCTGGTCTACTGCATGCTTTTTTGTATCTCTTTCAGGCTACCGCTGTTAGCAATTTTCCAAGCCAAATGCACCATTTTTGATTAGTGCTCTCTACTTCCCATCTTGATGCTTTGTACAGATCCTGTACAATAAACTGCTTCTATCCTTTTTGATCACAAGACAGGAAAAATATCCCATGTAACAACCCGTTTTCTTTTTAAGCTGCTTGGCAGTAGCACACAAGCGTACTTGCCTTCTGAGCTTCACTTTCTGCAGATGTTTTCTCTGGAGCCTTGTTTCTTGCTTACCTTTCCCTTTCAGCAGTCCTGTCCCAGACTTGAAACCCACCCAGCCTTTAAAACTTGTTTTCCTTCGAGTCTTTGACACCCTTGCCTTTTAATGGTGACAGGCATGGTTTTTTGCCCCTTCCCTTCTTGGCTGCAGTAGATGCTCCTGGAACAGAATCCCTTCGTCTCATTCATGACTTAGAATCATCTTTGCTGCCCTCCCATTTGGGTGACTGGCCTCTCAGTGCGTTTTGGCTATCGTTGCTCTGTCTGGTATCAACAACGCATTTTGCAAACAAGGTACAGAAGCCAAAGATACCTTTCCAGCACAGCAGAGAAAAACAACAGCCAATTTATATTTGTAATACATTATGACAATCTGTTAAGTTCTGATTTTCTTAATGAGATTATTACATCCCTGACCTGCGTAACAAATTACAGTGGCTCGGAAGTAGTGCTTATTGCTGATCCTCTTTGAGAGAGACTTCAGGAGAGACAAAAAGCTCTTGACTTCACTTCAGCTGAACTATGGTTACACTAAGATGGAAAGTCAGTTTGTCAGCAGGGAGGATGAAATGAAGAGTGGAAATTCTCCAACTTTTATAAGAATGCGAAACAGAGCGGGGGCTTAAGAAACCATAACAAATGTTGTCATTAATAGTGCCAGTGAAATGTTAACAGTCAAATTTTCAGTTTTACCTCTGCTGACAGATGTTCTCACTGCTTTACCTATCCTGCTGCACTGCTTTTGGTTTTGGTTAGACGTTCATTAGTTAATTACAGTGTTATGCATCCAAGCTAAATATACCAGTAGGAAAATTGCCATTTGCCACATAAAGGTACTAAGTTTTCCTCATTTGCAAAAAGTGCAATGTCTTAAAACTGTATTCTTCCATTAGCAGCATTTCTCTGAATCAGAATAACCTAAACACTAGGTAAATAGATGACTTCTACAACTTATGTACAACTTAAAACTGTTCCACTGAATAACAGCTGTATGCAGTGGTTAGAACTTCACTATTAAGTACGATGACTCTAGAGCAAGTCACCTCTCCTGCCCCTTAGATTTTTTTAGATATAAACAGAATTCATCTGTGCCAGGTACAGTTATGTGACAGTATTGTTATCTTTCTGACCCTACGCCAAAGGTGAACAAATAAGCGCCTGTTTTTAGCTATCAGATTCTTACAAAGTAGTAAACAGAAGTACGCGTTTGCCTTCATGAAATGCAAAATGTTGTGGCCAAGTTCCAAAGAAATTAAAGGGTTCCAACCAGTGTTATTCACATCTTGCTGTTTGTCCTACTTCCTAACTTCCAAAAGCAGTAAAATGGCAAAATTTCACTTCTCCAAGAAGCCCCCACTGGGGAGGGCTCTCTACAGCACCTGTAGCTTCTATTGACAAGTTTAAAGAGTGAACGTCTGAAGCGTAATGTACGGTTTTTAATTAACTGTTGGCCAATCGGTAACTTTTTAGTTAGACACTTTCCTGTCATGCATTCAGGAAAGTCAGACAACCATCCGTATGGGAGTGAGCAACAACACTGCATAACAGTTTTTACATTAACCATCTTTCAGATAATAAACATTCAACTCTGCTGTTTTCTCTAATATTCTGTAGTACCATGAGAAGAGGTATCTGAAGCACTGCAAGAAAGACTACTGTAAAAATGAGGAAAGAATAGGGCCTTTTAATCAGACCTGTTCCACAGAAACCAGAACATCAGCGAACACTGGTTTGGTTTCTAATGTCTGGCTTAGAAGCAGGTCAGAGAGAAAGTACTTAGTACTACAAAAGTACTAGGCACCACAACGAATTTCTGGAAGGGTTGGCAATTTCTGAGTTGTGGGTTTGGCTGTGGGTTGTTTGTAGGTTTTGTTTTTGTTTTTAAATGGAAGAAGTACTTAAGAGTCCAGTGCTTACTGTTCCCACTGCTCCTCCATGCTAAAATGTTCATCCTCGTGATAAAAGGTAATTCTCATCTTCGTGATAAGGTCAGCTGTTTTTCAAGTAAGTGCCACTAGAGCTAGCATCAATTGCATTGATTTAGTCCATCAGCCCCTTGGCAAACTGGTCTGTTTGGTCTGGACAGCTAAAAACATTCCACATGACTTGATTTTTTTAATCTAAAAATTTGTTCTACTGTCTCAAGTTACGTTCTGTAAATAATAAGCAATGCTGATGAAATACAAAAAGCTGAAGATTTGTAAAGCAGAATGAACGGTGGTGTGCCCACATCTGTGTTACATTAAACATGCACTCAACAGATTTGCCGATTCTTTTTTAATAAGCACACAAAGGCAATACAAGACAGAAATGCCCTCACGTCTACTAGTCACAGCAGGGAAGAGTGCTGCTGAATGAAGACACAAAGAGATTGGAAATCATGTCACGAGGTTGAGGCACACACTCCAGTTCGTCACTGTTCAGACAAAGCTGAACACTGGAGAATCTCATTTCAGATGACTCTATGCACGCTAAAAACAGTTAACAGTGTTAATTGGTTGGCTTTTGCTTAACAGTTCACAGACTTCTTGTGATTCAGTTGATCAGTTTTAGGCCAGAAGTTTTGTAATTGAGCAGATCACTGACCCACTGATGTAAGACGTTGTTCACGTATTATTGGTGATAATTATTTACCAACTTAGATCGAAAAAACTCTACAAGAGACATCACATGGTTTACAGAATTACTTTTATCCTTGTTCCTTCACTACACATTTACGCCTATCAGGTGCTCTGTCAGCTTTACACTATCGGGTACGTAGATGTGATTCTTGCTGAGCTGCATCAATACACAGTGGTTTTGAGAACAGTAACCTTTACTCATCTTTGAGTGTCTTTGGGACCTAAAAAATTTCCTTGAAGTGTACCTAGATTGCTTTGACAAAAACATTAAAAAAATAAAAATCAGAAGGTATCAGACTGTCAACAGATGATAGTCTGTGAAAACAAAACACTGCACTTCTAAAATTATATACAAATAAAAGTGTGTGGTTTTGCTATTACATCTTTCAGTTTCCTCAGTATCACACCTAGAATTATTATTCAGAATAAAACAACTTTAGGAAATTTAGCAACTTCTCCTGAGAGAAAAAAAAGCAACAAGGAAAACCCTATGACCGACACAGCAATCACTACAACTTTTCATTTAAAACGCCTATCTGTGGAATTTCTGATCTGTCCTCTCAGTAAGAGAGCAGCACCGGCAACTACAAATCTGTTCAAAAAGCCCAACTTGAGCATGTATACAGATTGTGATCCGTAACTGGAAGAGTGCAAGGACACCCCAAATCCTGCACAAACAACAGCTCTAAGTGCAAGGAGATGCAATTCCAGCATCTGAAACGAG
>NW_008824934.1:4506585-4507703 GCF_000699105.1 Pygoscelis adeliae | reverse complement strand
GCTCTTCACAGAGACTTTACCTGCTGTACTGCCTGCCTGTCACCAAAACCCCAAGCCCATTGTAGCTGACAAACACTGCTGTGCAAGTCAGCAGTGTGAGCCCTCCAAAGAGATCTCCCTGGCCACAGGGCTCTGGGCTTTTCCCCACACTCTCTAGTAATAATTTTCTTCAGCTAGACCCAGTTCTTGCTGCCAAAACTTCCAGCAACTGTCATCAATGTGTCGCATTCATAAAGGTGTTCCAGTTTAACAACCTCATCATTGCAACTCATTTAAAGCAGTAACTTACTGGTTCTGGTACAGCTCAAATTCTGTCAGTGTTTCCATTGTAAACTTGTTTTTTCAGTTTTGCATAAAATTTATTGATAAAAGCCTGCTCTGGGCTGTAACTTGGCATACTGACTTTCAGCCTGGGAACAATTTTTATCCCCTTGAAATACTTATAAAACAACCTTAGTTCAAACAAAGGAAAATTGGCAGGTAATATAAGCCTATGAAACAATCCAACTGCTGCTAGTATTTTGAAGAAATAATATCAAACCTGTTACTTACTTGGCTCCGGAAAAAGTCTGCTTCATAAATACAGGGAATGCTTTGTCTGAGGAGGCTTTAGTGCATTTCAGACATGAAGAAGTGACTTAACATGATAAGTTAAAGGAGGAATAGCCTTACATCTTCTATCATAAAATACCCAACAACTAGAATACCCACTACAGTTGCTTGAGTTCAAGACTGAATTGCACCTGCAGCCTTCCCTAAGTATCATCATCCCAGGCACATAATTTCCACAAAACGTGGAATGAAGACAGTACTTGTCTCAGAGACGCGTAATGGGAGGACACAATGTGAAGCATACTCAGAAGTGCCAGAATCGATTAAATGCTAAACAACATATACCTTAAAAGCTATCCTAAAAGTTCAGCCATCACAGCAACAAACTACATATGATGCCGTCATACCACAGGATTGTAAGGATAAAAAAATGAAACCAAATGTATGCCATTTCTGATATGGTCTGTATTTCATATCACACCTTTGCAAAATACTAAAAATCCACTATTGCCATGATTCTTTCCTCACTGATGTACTTAGTTTCAAACATTGAACCCTTGCGATAA
>NW_008824934.1:4485697-4506536 GCF_000699105.1 Pygoscelis adeliae | reverse complement strand
AGACAGCATTATGTTTTATGTCCTAGTTCTTTGCATCTGAGAACATTAAATGACTTGGAATTTCGGAAAAACCTATGGCAATCTGGATTTCATGTTCCGTTGTGACTCTACGGGCAGACGGTAATGCTGCATTTCAAAGGGTGAGTACAGTTGCCTCCTTCCCAGTGTTGGGCTTTGGGGCAAAGCAGTTCCCAATTGGGCAGGTCCCAATAGGCAGATAATTTCTTGAAGACTTGATGCCTGAACCCAGAGATTTGGCACAGCTCTGTGATGGAATTCATTCACCGATTCAGACACAGATGCTTTTAAGGTGTGTTAAAAATGCACACGCAGTGCAGTCAGTCTGAGTGTTGGATTTGGCATTAGAATGTCTCAGTTAGATGCAAGAATGTGTAAAATCATGAGCCAGACAGCTCCCTGCTGACTGCATATCTGAGGAAGCTTATATGCACCGTTTATTCCGTGCATTTGCTGGAATATATTGTGCTTGTTAAATGTGTTCCCAGAATGCTAGTTTCAGGCAGAAACATGCAAATAAATGGTGCCTAGGGTTAAAACCTCCCACTTACAGTCAAATCCCTCCTCTTTTGAGGGATCTACCAGCTCAGATGCTGAAGACCTTTATCTGACCCAGTATACTTTTAGGAGAACTGCAGCATGCTGAAGAAGCAACTGTTTATCATGTAGGCTGTTCCTGCCTACTTCCTAGAGATGTAGCTCTTCCCCTCCCTTCCCCTTTCTTTTGTATACAAGATCAAAACAAAATTGAAAACTATTCATTGGTTTTATGATTGTATACAACTTCTTCAGGCTCCAAGTTCAAAAGGAAGTGAGAAGAGCTTAATTAAGACATCAAGAATCACTTCTTTAAAAACAACAGAGCAGCAGATGTACTCACCCAAATGCACGTTCTTATGACGTCCATATTACAAATCCAAGATCTGTGTAAGCTGTATGTGCTTGCATACCAGACAACTGCATGGCACTTAACACCAGTCACACTGTGCATCAACCAGTGTTCAACCTTTGGCACTTGCTCCACCCCGACTGTAACAGCTGTGCAGCTAACCAACACTTTTTCAAGCACTTTGATATCATCAAGCTTAAGACGACAACAAAACATAACGCTTCCATCTCAGTTTCCAATTTCTCCCAGACTCTTCCTGTACAGATCACAGAGTGATGACTAGAGTTGTCGCCTTAAAGTTTCCTCTCTCACAAATGTGTTGAATGTTCCCATTCACCTGATTCAATGTAAAAGATAGGGTTCTTAGCAGGGATTTCTTGCAAACATGAGCTGAACATGCCTTAGTGAAGATTAAAGTGCCCAGGGCTATAGCGTTACTCTGCCTCAGGGCACAGCACAAGGTCTTAAAACTTTTGAATACAGTCTGCTGACGGGCAGGGCAGTGTAGTAGATGGAGCATTAGTCTGATTTCTGTGCACGTTTAAAATGGTCCCGTCAAACCCCATCAATGCTGGCCAAGCAATGCCCAGTTACTGCAACTGCAAACGTGGTCACCTTACTTGGAGAGTAACAGAAACGTTTCCATATTGTACTCCTATCTTTCTGGGAAAGCAAATCCACTCTGGGGAAGAAAGCAAACCGGGGGCCTCTGCCCAGCACCAGGACATTAACTGCTAGGTGTGCATGAAGAGCTATGTGGAATGAGCTATGACGACTGTATGTGTTTTCTCTTCAGACCCTCCTTTATATACTTTTCCGTTAGTACAACTAGGGCGGCAACAGGCACAGCAAAGTCTTCTAGTACAAACTTCACCTAACAAAAAGATACTCAGAAAGTTTGTTTTGATTCTTAAAGTTAGCAGTTGCAAGACCAATTCAAATCAACTGGCTGTACTTACAAAACTGATAAAGAGCGTTCCACATGTTAACAGCAACATTAGGTGAAAAAATTATCTATAAAAATACCAGCCACATGCTAAATGAGGTGACATCAAGGCAATAAATAGCTCCATCTGTATGAAAGAGTTTGTAGAACAACCCAGAAGACATCTCTGAACAAAAAAGTAACTATGGATAAAGCAGTACTGAAAAAAAGTGGGTTGGACTTTTTTTCATAAAAAAAAAAAATATCGTTTTTACATATTTTTCTCAGATCACTTTATAAATCTGCTGCACGTTAGAAATCAGACACATGTATTTTTTCCAAGTGAAGAAAGTTGAAGGTTTACATTTTTAATAGCAATGTGACTATTTCTGAATGGCAGCAGTATATATTACATGCAGTGTGAGAGGGTTAAACAGGACAGCCTCAGCTCTTTATAAACTTTTGCCCTCTGGATATGTACTCATTGGCTGCTGTACAAGACTTGAGCTGTATTACACGCCTTAACGATATGGTTCAACTGTCGGTCAGGCTCGGGGCCTGGCAATAGGCCAGACCGCAATCAATGGGACACAAACCTCCCCCTTTCAGATCATCACGAAGGCTCATATTATCTCCTTTTTGTCGTGCTGGTTAAATTTATGGAGCAGAACCCCGAAGCTGCATTCCTTGGCTTGGGCCGGCCCACGCGGGCCTCCCTTTGTTTGGTACTGTAAGCGAGGCGTGCTTTGGAGGATTGCAGGGTTGTTAGTTCAGGCACTGACTGTTTGCTCATGACTGAAATGAAAAGAGTTCAGTGGAAGGGCAAAAGGACAGCACAAGTGTAAAACCCCATCCCAGCAGGCCCTGGGCTCCCATCTACAGGCTCTGGACTAGGACCGAACAGAAAACCTCACCGTTAATGACAAAGGAAAAAAATCTGTCTAGTAACAGGTAAACAGCCTAGCAGTACGTTAGCACATACCTTGCCGCAAGGTCCCTTGCTTTCAAGTAAGCCTGTAATTACTACCTAAATATGCACCTCAACAAATCTGGCTTAAAATACTGCTGAGAAGTGGTATTAGTTTTAAAGCAATGCTGTATCTTTTAATTTGAAAATAAAACCTGTCAGTACAAACGGTACTCCCCGTCCAGCCGCGTGGTTTAATATTTCTACCATTTTAAACGTGGAGTAACCTCAGAGAACCTGATGCCGTGATATTTATGCTTGGGAGGAAGACGTAGGAAGTAATTCTAGTAAGACACAAAACTACTGGAAATGCAGTATGCAGAGGAGAGACGACTTTCATCTTGTATATAACATGCATTTCCTACGTCTTTATATTCGGTCTCAGAATGGAAAAAGTTCACCTTTGGGTATGCTCAGATACCACAGTACTGAAGCTTTGAGTAGAGGGTAATTAAAGCCCACTTCTTGATACAGGTCACAAAATTAAGGATGTAAAGAAGCCTTTAAAATGATCTCAAGGCAAAATCATCTGGAGTGAAGGCAAATGGAAAGACAGCTTGAAAGATGGTATTCCAAATAGATGCAAGAAAAACAAATACATACACGGAAAACCACAAGGACTCTTATTGATTATGCACGTAACATAAGGTACCCGTGTACTCATTCTTCGGTACAAAAACTATCTATGCTTACCTTCGTCGGTATCAGACTAGTAAAACTTATTCCCAGAAAGCTGCCCCAGACCTGCTGTACCAGACTTCACCCCTTTGGCACAAGCAGCAGATATTTCAGGACATGAGCTCATACAGCCACTGCGCTGGCGAGCAGTTCATGCCATTTGCGCTTTAGAAATAAGTAAATAAACAAATGCTATATTCCTATTGCGTTACACCAGCTTCATCTTTCCTACTATTTTTATGAACTGAAAATATGAGTAAGAGGGCAAAAAGATATTATAAAAACCCACAGAATGTGTATTAAATTTTTTTCAAATCGGGGGATCAAGTCTGACTGGTTTAATGCAGTCTGATGATTTGTCCTGGTACATTCCAACAGACACGTCTGTTTTGAATAAAGCTTTTGTTCGTTTCTGGGGCGCATACTATTTCAACTTATCCCACCTAACTCTAAGCAAGTAGATTTGTGAATGGAAATTTTGAGTACTTTATTGGCCGGTCTTCGATGACTTTTTAGTTTGTTCTGCCGATGCTAACACATGAATGTAAGTTTTTCTTTTTCAGTCTCTCCAATTCCATTCTAGGAGATACCACTGCAGACTAGTTAAATCTGCAGCGCTCTGTAATTGTTTCAACCCAAGAAAACTATACATAGAATACACCAAAACAGCAGCATCGTTTAGCAGAGTGCTTTCTGAATAAGGAAGGATCTAAAAAACACGTGGATGCCAGAAAACAGGAAGCAGACAACACAGTAAAAGTTATTCCTTTTACTTTTTGGCCTTGGTGTCCAAAAGCTTTTGCTGAAATATAATTAGACAAAATATGCAGGCTCTAGAAATACAAGTATTTCCTAAGGAAATAAAATTTTCTCCTTGTCTAGATGCATTCCTTTTAGTTACTAGCTAAAGACTGTGAAGTGGGCACATAGTATAAGAATTCCGCTTTGTGTCGCAAATGCAGTCCTCTTAATTGTCACTTCAAGTATAAATAGTAGAATGAATCCGTGGTAAATCCAACAAAGGATTTATCAGCTCTTTTCAGAAGGAAATTCGTAATTGCTTAGATTTCTGATGGACTACGCCAGGCCTACATGACAGCGCCTTGGATTTAACCTAACTGGAAAACATTAGTTACCTATTGGAAAGGTCCGCCTGTCCGAAAAGAAGCAACTTCCCCATGGCTTCAAAAGTGCTGCGTTTGAAAGTCAGCAAGTGTTGTACCCATGATGTCCATTTTCAGCCATCTCTCCTTTCGTAGCGGACTGGCCTAATACAACATAACGCCTTTTTCTCACAAACTTGCACCTTTTCCAAACCAGTTATCGAACACAATGAAATCAAGCTTAATCTGGTTCCTGTTCTGAACCCAGCCATAGCAGCGGTCTTTTGTTTAATGCAAAAGCTACACACGTGTCACTCGATGCAGTACCGTTTAACCAGTGATGGAAACATACTTGCCTCTAGTTGGAACTTACCAAGGCGCTAGAAAATATTTCGGTTTTGTGGAGACTATCACAGTAAGAACTCTGTATTCATTCGTTTTTTTGAAATTATTTGTTGCTAATAATGAATGGACATCTAAAGAATAACATAATTTCACATTTTATGCTCAGCTAACTACTCGGCATTATTCACTTTAATGTTTTCCGTTTTCACTCATCTATCCTCCCCTTGCAACATTCCCCTCCAGTGCCCCTGTCCCTTTTTGTCCCTTAACCAACAGGCTGAATGCATCCAGGGTACCTTTCTGCCCTCAAATGTCAAGTTAAACACTGATGTTTTAGTGGAAAATCCTTCTTACTGACAAAATAGATGCTGGTATTTAGAATGAGAGTTCAGTCCCTCATAAAGTCTGCCTTTTTAATGTTAACAGACGTGCTACCGATGGTGAACCACACAGTTACACAATGTGACCACACAGTTTTCTTAAACCAGGCTTTTGTTCGGTTTTAACAGTAGGAATACAGTCTGTCATGGCAAAGCAAAAAGGCTTTAAACAAAAGAAGTGACACAAGTTTTAACTAAAGGTTTAGCACTCCCTATTGGAATTTAAACCATCTAGAACTTCTTTGCTAACACGTAGGGTACATAAAAACCCAGAAGTAAAATGCAAAGGGGAGCTCTAATGAACAGCCTTTAATGAACAGCAACTTTAACCCCTGGGCTTGAAAAAGGGTCTTTTTAAAAATAGGTAAGGTGTTTGTTTTCAAGTTTTCCTATCTCAGACCCTGCTACTCAAAGTCTAGCTCAAAAGCTCCAGAGGCTAATCAGATGTAATATCTGTAAAATAGAAGAGCTGTATGATTAAACGTAGCTTAATGCAAGCCAGTAAGTGCTTATTTTTTCTAAAACCTCCTATTACTTAAAAACATTCATAGGCAGCAGATGTGACAGTAACCACATCTATCCAGTATTAAT
This sequence comes from Pygoscelis adeliae, assembly GCF_000699105.1. Classification (NCBI taxonomy): domain Eukaryota; kingdom Metazoa; phylum Chordata; class Aves; order Sphenisciformes; family Spheniscidae; genus Pygoscelis; species Pygoscelis adeliae. The sequence goes on along the minus strand of NW_008824934.1, from coordinate 4,500,640 downwards.
GAAGTATTACCTTGCTGCTGTAGGTCCAAACACTGTGTTTTTTTTCTTCCGCTCCTTCCAAATAGTTAAATTGAGTCAAGTTCAAAAAAGGGGACAAAGACAACCAACTGTAAAGACAACTGATTTCACAACCATTCTAAACACAAATGGTATCTAGTAATGCAGATACCTAGCCATAACCTCCTGGAAGCATTATTCAGGCATAAAGCAAGGTACTTGCAGTAATGCATAAAAAGGCGTTACAGTTTGGTTTTACAGCGGGGACCAATTTATGTCCATTCAATCCTCTAAAAAGGAAAGGAAGAGGGATATGTTAGTGCAGAGTTTGGATTCTCCAAAGCATCCGGACCTCTGTTGGGTGCTAAGCAGCTAACAGTGCTTTCCTACAATGAACACTGTAGGAACACAGGAAATTGTGACATTTTTATACGTGCGGCTCTAGAATTATAGACTCTGCAATAAAACATGATTAAGCAAGCTGAATGTTTTAAAGGTTCATCTTTCTTTTACTATATCCTGAGGATTAAAAAAATAATGAAACTACATGCATCAGAGTGATTTTTTTTCAACCACGCATAGCAAATTCTGGTTTACTGTGAAGAACAGAGGCTGTGCTCCCAAGTAATTATCTTCCAGCTCTTTGTCCTAGAGGGGGAAGGCAAAGGGAAGAAACTGAGATGCCCAGCCTGTCAGTCCTGGAGGAGGGTGTGAAATAAAAGCTGTGTTTTTCCCCTGCCCCGTACTCCTTTCTCACACACAGAGGTTCTTGGGCTTAACTCTACTATCCTTTATTTCTAAAGTCAGATCACTTTGAAAATTATGTTTCTTGAAATAGTAAGTTTTATTAACTAAAGACTGACTACTTTAGGATTACTCACTGTATCAGTACGTAGAGATTCAGAAATGCAGTGAAATGTGGGACGGCAGTGCGCTCCATCCTCAATTCTCATTATTTTAGGCACTCCAGAAGAGTAACCACATGCCTCAACTGCTTGAATTCCTTCCATAGAGCTTTAAGGGGAAGTAGACCGGTGGAGTGAATATGCAAATCAATCTTGACAGGAGTCCACTCACAGTCAAATATGATCATTGCTTGAGACTTCTCTGACAGAAAGCCCTATTAGTTTCTTGACATGTACAGCACGTAAGACTTATTTCTGTGTAGTCTAGGGAAGACTGCACTTCTTTCTAATCCGAGTCATTCCTTTGGAAAATAATTCTGAGTAAGGGCGAGAAAAAAAAAAATCATTCTTACAGAAAGCTGTAGAAAAGAAAACCATAGTCTTTCTACTAGCCAGAAACGTCTCATGGCAGTAAGAAGCAATCTTCAAATAGACAAAAGCAATAGAGAACTGTTTTCTGTTCATTCTTAAGGGTAGCTTCATTTATTTAGAAGTAATTTTAGGTCCTAGATGGTGAATTATTGTCTCTTTCTAGTTAAGAAACTAAAATAGCCGAGGTGCGTTTTCAGAAAAGAATTTAAGGTTTCGAGATGAAATTATCCATACTGAAGAGGTACAGGGCTGCGGTTTGAAGAACTCCTTCCCCAACATGAAAATCAACATTCACGTACGCAACAAGCAAGAGTAGACATTTGAAGAACAGAACACGATCTCCAACAGAACTACACAAAGTTACCAGTGGTAAATTAAAACCTAACAGTAGAATACTGAGCAGGTGAGAGTGGTAACAGAAAATGATTTAAAGCAGGGAGAAGCGTCTACCGAGGTGCTGCAAAATGCGTGGGCACGAAACCAGGCTTGCTTAACTTCAAGGATCTAGTAAAAGCAGCATGTAAAATTATATTTGGAGAGGACAAACTAAGAGGCGTTTAAAACTCCAGTGAGGACAGCGAAGTACTAAAGAACCTGAAGAGGTCAGAAATATGGCAGGAAATGAAATGGGCTTCAACCTACAAAACTGCAACCTGGTTCATCTGGGGAAAAATAATCCAGAACACAAATACTAAATGACAAGGAGATATTTGCAAAGCAGTAAAATAAAACAAAACATTAAAAAATCCCCAAAAACCCTCTTGGGGGAAAATAGCAAGCAGAAAACTGGATATCAATTTGCAATGCGATATGGCAGTACAACCAGCCAACACAATTCTGGATGACTTGCAGAGCACAGCTTGTCACAGAACAGGGATATGACGGTCCCTTTTCACATAATACTGATGGGAACTTACTGACTGGGGCAATTTCAAAGTAACTCAACAGCAGCAATGGAAGAATTTGGATAGACTAATGACAGAAGAATGTAAACCCGTAAAATGAAGTTCAGCCGTGACTGAAGATGGGAGGTAGGGCTAACGCTGAGGAAAAGCCAATGTCTACAGCCATTTAACAGGGTGCCACAGGAGTAAAATGGGCAAACTTGCTCAAAAGAAAATGGATCATTTGAGAAAAACATATCATTATAAAGACCTCTTATCCCACTGGGAAAAAAGAGGAAAGAGGCTATGAAGGAAATCACACCGCCCAAGTCATTGAAAGATTAGACCGATAAATCAGCTAAACTGTCCTGTATGCAACATTTCCAGATTTACACAACACAATGAACACTAGCCGATAAATATATTTTCTCTCTGGCTTCTAGGAAAATCTTAGGAAGGGCTTACCAGAAGAATAACGTCTCGTTCACCAGAGTCGTGGCCCACACATGACTGACATTACTGTAAAGACTCTTGAAGTCAGATCTAGATCAAGTCCAAGGTCAGGAGGGAATTTGGGACACATACAGAGGTGTTAAGGTTCAAGCAATATTTATCTTTAAAACTTGAGAACCTTGAGAATATACTCTTTGCAGTTTATTAGCGGAGTTGGCGTTCCATACAATTTGGTACATATTTTATACTACTTCTCAGTGTCACTGATACCCATGATCTCAAGTCTACTGCTTTTGATCTTACAATCGAAATCATAGCTAACAGATGGATGCACAAAGGAAAAAAAAAAAATTAAATCACTTGATGTTGACATTGTCTCAAACTTTGCAACCTCACTGCACATTCCCGAGTGATGGCATGAGAGTGGTGAACAAAAGAACAACTAGTGCAGGCTGCTTCTTTCCAGGGGAAGTCCATTTAAAAGAATCAAATATTTACCTAAGAATTTTCCGTGACCGTTAATGGCTTGCCAATCTCAAACTATTCTTAACTAATACAGTCTACTTCCCTGACAGAATTCATTAGAATTGGGTAGGTCATGAAGTTATCTCCTTACTTCTAAGTTCCATATTGTGACTATCAGAAAAGAACACTATTCTTGAACCGTTGTTGCAAGAGTTTATCTGCAACTTGCACTGACCTGCCAGAAGCCTGAGAGAAAGCCATAATGGCAGTTTCCTGCACTTCTTGTTAAGTTAGACACAGATCTAAATATAAATGTTCTTTACTTGTGCTGCACTAGGACTTAAAACACGTTTCTAGGAGAGAGCTTTCCAAGCATATCTAGAGACATAACAGCTTTCCTGTTTTGAACTGGTCTTTAAGACTTTTGGCAGTATATGACAAATATGGAAATAATCAGAACTCTTGTATGTGACACTAGAGTACTTGGAACACATAAAACCCACTCAAAAAAAGGTATCAAGTCACAGGCATTAACTGGTTATAAATTAGATGTATGCTGCATTGTCAACAGCTATTTTATGCTCTCCTCTGCATTAAAATTCAAAAATATCAAGGCAGCTTTACTCATACATAACAGGCATAATAAATCATGTGATTACATAATAAGTTATAAGATTAGCCTTGAAAAAGTCCAGCCTAAAGTCAGATTTTAAAAAATATTTTCTTGTACTTTAAACACATCACCTTTTAAACTACCACCATAAGCTATAAAGCCATCCTCTGCATCTCAGCCATATTTGGCTCCATGTTCCAAACACAGGGTTTCTGCTAGCTGCATGGGTCCCAGTACAAATCAATGCATTTTGAAGCCAAAAGAGGCTTATGTCCATACAGCACGATCACAGTAACACAAGCTACAGAGTCTTCCTCAGTGTCTATTCAATTCAGTAACTTTGTTGGAACTAGAACACGCCTTTTAGGAAAACTTACAACCTCCATTAAAATTCTTCATCTCACTCAAAACTGATCCAATGGTTAAAGTCAAGCAGCTTAAATTCAGGACTTTTTAAAAACTCAACCATGTAGTTAGAGAATTGCAAGGGGCCTATAATCCATGGTTATGTATCATGCTATTTAAATGCAACTGTAATTAACTGGTTGACTCAACTTTGCACCAATACCGGAAACTTGCACATAGGCTGCCAGTCTCAAGACAAGGTCAAGATGGCTCCTACCATGCTTCTTAACTCACATTCTTCAATTGTTCAAAACTACACTCGAGATCAGTTACTGCCATAAACTTATATTCATCAGGGTTAGCTGTTTTTGTGGACTTAGCTTGGAAGAGTCTACATGGCCCAGCATGCTTAAAGAGAACATTCAACTGGAGCCAGCAACTTGGGTTTGGAACACTGTTCTATTCTGATTCCAAACCACACATATTTGAACAGTTAACAAATGCGGCAGGGGGATATTGGTACACAGCAGTCTAAAAAATGTACAAATCCTTTGTTGTTTGGTTGTGGGTTTGTTTTTTTTTTTCATACGCCCAAAAGAACAATTTGGTTGCTTCATTATATAAGCACATAACAAAAAAAAAAAAACCAAAAACACCTTACCAAACAAAACACGAGTGCAAGGTTGCTTATACGTGGTGGCGAGTGTTTTGGGTTTTTTTCCCCTCCTGCGTTATCTACATATTCTCAAGTACATTTGTTTATCTAAAATAAGTTTTGATCAGATTTGGTAGAGTGGAGAAATGTAGTAAGTGAAAAAGGTTTTTCTTTTTGTTTGGGGTGTTTGTTTTTTTCCTTGTAGAAGACTGCTGGGTCAGAAACTTCTTGCAGAGTGTGTGCAAACACTACAATAATTTCACAGTGCTTGTCTATGACAATAGTATTTCAGAATCTAGTGGAAACAAAACTGTGGTTCAGCTCATCTGTCTTAACCTCATCTCTTAATTGACAGTTAACAAGTTAAAGGGAAATATGTCACACAGGCAAACACAAGCTAGAGATAAGGCTGGTTGGAGGCCCTCCCTTTCCCAGTTGCTATCTAGTTTGTCAACCGTTGATAACATCATCGCTACTGTGCATAGGCTGTATCTCAGAAGTATGTCAAAACGTGAATTTTAAGTATATGTGTATCTTGAAACAAACTATAATAAAAACACAGCTCAACTGGTAAGACAGCTAACAGAATAGCCAGGTGTGTTTCTCCCCACCTTTACATGAATAAATCAATCTGTACAGTCACAAAATTAAGACACGTACAAGCAAAACAGATGTGTTTTCTCAGGGATGCACTTAGAGTTCTCGTGTAATTTTATGTATGCATATGTACTTATCAAATTGTAATCCCTGACCTCTTGGTTTTACAAATCAAGCTAAGTACCAAATACCTAAGACATATATGTAAACACTTCAATTTTCACAGCAAAGTACACCTAAGTTCACTTCACTTCACTCACACTTCATCAAGCTTATTGTTCTTTACCGAAGCACTGAGGGTAGACACTTCAGGACTCCAAGCGTGGCATAATAAGACAGGAAATGGAAAAACCAAATGGGAAGACAAAACAACCAGAAAACCCAACATTTTGCCAACATTTTTCTCTAAGCTTTCTGCCAAAAAATTTACTTAGGATTTTCTTTCACTTCTTCAGCACGCAGGATCTCACGTACATACAACAGGACTTCTTGGCACAGTACTATCGTATAAAGTAAACCCTTGGCTACAAAGAGTAAAAAGAATCTTCTCTCAGAGCAGCTTTTTTAGAACTTAGCCCTTTCCCTCTTCCACATTCACAGTCAGTGCTAATGAACATTCAGGTACTTTAATCATCGTCACCATTATTTTGTTGAGACCACATTACACTAGTAACTGAACACAGGAAGCAAGCCAAAGCATCCGTCCTGATGTGCTGACACTTAACATCCACGTATGCATGGGTAAACAGATAAGCATGTGGACCTAAGGGCATATATCCACACTTTTTATAAGTGAGAACTATTGTACAAAATGAAAATTAGAAGATAATGACACTATATTGATGCCAGAACTCTTCAACCCTTGGAAGAATTGTTTTTCTGCACAGCTACATGGAAGCTGGAGGTAAAGCAGGGAGAACTCCTCTTCCATTTCAACTCTGCATAAGGATTCCACGGTGGAAATAGCCTTTTAAAAATTTTGCTTTAATCTAATGCTGTAGCTTAATAATTCCTATTTTATGTTGCAGCTTTTCCATGCAAATTTCACTTGTTATAGTATCAACAAATGCCATCTATTGAAGAAAAAGCAAATTGAATTAAATGGGCTACAGCACTAATAATAGCTCACAGTAAATTTGATTAAATCATTGTTTCTTTGGGTAAGGAAAGATAACGGATCAGAAATTGCAGCAGGTATTAATACGCATTTTTACACTATTACTGATTGGAAATATAAACTGCTTACTGACCTGGGGCCACTTAGAGTTGCAGTGTCCCTCACTGCCTGTGCAGTTTCCGACGCGAAATCCAGAGCTCCAGCCACAGGTTTGGTTACTGTGCCAACCAGCCCTTTCCCAAGGCCTGATATGAAACCACTGACACCTCCTTCAGTTTTCACACCTTCGACTGTTGAAGTTATTACACTTGTCAATCCTCCAATGATACCTAGCAAAGACAAGAACAGCAAAGTAGGCCAGAAGTACTGCCTCTAAAAATTACAGAGCCTTGTCACAGCTGATGCTGTCTGCCTGAATGATTTACTGTCAAGCTTGATAGAAACGTGCATTTAATGTAATACAAAAACTGTTTCACAACTGATTACATATTAGCTAATAACTTTATGCTTTGTATATGTAGGATACACACGCATATGCACAGACAATAATATCCCACGGAAAGAGTTAATTCAGTATGTATATTTGACTGTATAACTATACATAAAGATGTGTATTTTAAAATATTTCTATACTGTTTTATTTCCCAGCTGTATTTACACAAACAGTCCTCATCTATTCCTGAGGTGAAGCAGTTACTTACAATGTGACAAAATTCTATTACCACAAAAGCTTATACAATTTGAGACAGAAAATAGAAAAGTGCATTTCTCCACCTTAAAAAGTCAATTATTTTAAACTGGCATTGTGTGATTTTAACTGTGATGCTGCCAACAGCCATTTCTGTGCACGTTCCCGTTGCTGAGAATTTGAATGCTCTGAAGAAATCAAGAACCTACTGAGGCTTCAAAAGACTTGGAACGGTTCATAGTACTGAGAACACGCTTTACAGTTTTCAGATCTCCACAATTAGAATATCCCAATTTTTAGTGAACTGGCTTAAGCACTCATTTAAAATGCTTACCGCCATTTGGCTCTTCAGCTTTCAGCAGCCCGGTACTCTTTTAAGGTCTGTAATTGAAGTACAGACCAGGCAGCATCTTAACTTCCAAACTCGAGAAGCACAAAGTATTTAAAGCACTTCTCTTGAGTACCTATAGCTTATGGTTAATTCCTACATTTCAACAGATAGGATTTAACAGTTTTTTGCTTTTTTGAAAAAAAACTGAATAGGAAGCATTTAAAAACTCCACAGAATTAAACTAAAACAGTCCTGCTAATTACTGGATAATACAACACAATGAAGTGCTTTTATAATTGACTTTTCAGCAAAGATGGACATATTTCAGATTTCTGGCATTTCTACCAATATAATTTATATCAGACTTCACAGCACACGGGTGTGAGAGAAACCTCTCTCATGAGCCATTTGAATACCTGCAGTGTCTCTTTATGACAGAAGTCCAGCATAAAGACTTCTGCTCAGCTTAGAAAAGATTGTGGGTTTAGTGAAAGCCAGATTATCGTTACACAGGCTGCAACGCTTGCGTTAAAAGACTGACATTTAAACAAACTGAGTCAAGACGATGCAAAATACAAATGTCTGATTTAAACTTGGCTTGTACTGATTTAACTTTCTTCAACAGATAAATCATGAACTAAATTGATGTGAGATTCTGGCCAAATTAAGACTAGGCCGCTGCCTTTTACACAAATTCATTTCTCTAGTTCTTAGTAGACTTAAAAAAACAAAAACAAAACCACAAAATATCCCAACTGGTGAAATGTTACTTTAAACTGATGTACTGATTCTGAGGAAACTCAGCTTTCTGGAACTGAAAGCAAACATAAGAAAGCTACAATCCAACCATACTAATTTTTATTTTAAAGCCTGGCCCTCAGAAAGACTGTTTGCATGGGTATTTTATGTCTCTATGAAGAAACTGAAGTTTTGGATGAACTTTCTTTTAAATTTTGTTTTAATTTGAAAAAAAGCTTTTACTTACAGTTACATGTGAAAAGACCTTATTTTTAAATGTAGTTTCTGTCAACTTAAAAAACAAACAACCCCCCCACCCCGACCTGCAAGCGTTCAAATTCAAATGTAAAGCCTATGACAGCTCCACCTCCCTGGCTTCAAATCATCACCCAAGAGTAATACAAACTGTTCTTTTCAATCTGATCATTACTTTTAAGAGAGAACTGAGTTAAAATGATAGCTAAGGGTTACCATGTGCAAGTCCATGGATTCCAGCTACAAGATGTTCTCCACTAGTTGCAGCGTGGTATCGAATGTACTCTCGCTCGGTTTGATGTCTGTTATCCATTGTCTTTCCCAAACCATCTGACAAGGTCCCAGCGAACTGTAAGAGAACAACCTTTTCTGTTATTAAAAGAACAAAAGGTGTTTCTCTTATGTAAATTTACTGAAGAAAATTCCTAGATTCTAGTTGTGAAATACAGATTTATGCAACTCATTTTGTTCCATGTACGCAGTCACTCCAGCTTTTTTGCCATGAAGAAAGCTCTGAAGTACATTAACCTGTGCTTTCCATTGCTGCAACTTAAATCCTGAGGTGACAGTCAAAAACCAAGCAGGTGCCCAACTGCAGTGGTCAAGCCAAAATAAATGAAGCCTGTGAAAGATGTACCGAAAGAAGTGCCAGTGACCCATCTGTAACCTTTCAAAAACTCACAAGAATGTTATTTAGATACAAAACTTTTCTGCTTTTCTTCTGCAAAGATATGTGAAAAGCTTCAAGGCAAATATGCCCGTCATGAAACTAAAACATTTGCGAGAGTTAATTAAATTCTTTTCAGTAACACAACGCAGAAATAGCTCTACTGTGGAAAGAGTTGGTGGGCGAGCCACGCCATGTTCACTGCAGCACATGGGGTGATCCGCTGAAAGACGGCTGTGTTGGTAAGTGTCCACAGGTACTACACACTGTAAAACAGAAGTCTAAGGGGAACCCTGAACGTGTATGTGGAGCATTTTTACTCCTTACACTTACCTTTAACAGTATGGGGGAAGACTTGAGACGTATTTACAGATAAAAGAGGACATCTAAGTCCAAACAGGATTTGTTCTGAGAACTCTGACCTCTACTGAGTACCAGTCAATGAAAAAGCACCAAATAAAAATGATCTATTGTGATCCGTTGACCTTTAGTTTGACGCAATCAGATATAAAACAGAAGCTTGGTGGAGGGAGGGAGGCAAGAAAAGGAGACAAAAAACCCAAAGCCTTACCTCATATTCAGGATATTATTATAGAAAAGGACCCCTAGCAAGCATTTTCCTGGAATAACCTCCAAAAACTAGCTATTTTTTGGTTACACATAGTTGTTCATCTTCTGTACCTCCCTCAACTGGCATCAGCATTCTTACAATCTTCTTTCAATAAATGAACTTCCCCCCCCCGCAAAGGAAAGGTAATTTAATGCTTTGTTGTGTCTTAGACTAGGGCTGGGGAATGTACCAGATGCCACAGGAATGTCAAAGATACTCGATGGCTGCAGCAATGGTGAAATCGTTGCTGTCCTTGCATGATCCTACGTACTCCTCTACGACAAGTACTTCATTGTTTAAGAACCGTATATGGACACTGCCCTTTCCATTGCTCAGCTTAGCTTTGTTGCATGTACTATCTCCTTTGCATCCGTATCAGTTATGTTAAAAAAAACTATGCGATTAAGGTGTGCACCAGAAGACAACTAAAACCTGGGGTGAAATGCTGATTCTAATACACTAAAGATTAAAAAAGAAACAGACAAACAGTTAATTTATGTGCTTGATGCAATTCCCTTCCTTTTTCTGTCATTTTTTCCAAGGCTGCATTTCTTTTTTACTAATGACATGATTCCCTAGTTTTAGATACTTCTTTCCAGCTCTAAGACAAACTGGTCCAGTGGCTCCAATTATCTACACAAGTAGACTTTAACAACATGAATGAAAATTAAATCCCATGACCCTTCTTGTGACTTGATCATACGGACACTAAACAGAACATAGTGATCAGTGACTGAATTACTCCTGACCTCTTTGTGAACTTAATGTAGATTTTTTTTTTTTTTTTTTTTAATTAGCCTAGAAATACAAACCAACCTGAAGCTATCTATTAGCTGTGTTTAAGGTTGCGTTTTTTTTCTGGACAAATACTTTGCTTTAAGAGGATTAGAGTAGTTGCTATAAAAATTAAAAGGCTCAATAGGCCTTCAAAATTCAAACCTCATTAAGGAATCTGTCAAGGCCTGAAAATGATTTTTCACGAACACATTTTGAAAGTTAACTTAGTGCATGATTGGACAACCAGCCCAGGAATAAACCAACTTATTAATATTGATCAAAATTGGTAAGCTCTCCTTACAGCTTTGGCTTTTTTTTTTTTTCCTCCCCCCTCTGTCTAAATTGGCCAGCTCCACCATACCAGCTTTCCCAGTAAATACAATCCAGTCTTTCCTCAGATTTTCCTTCCTCTCTGAAGCAGAATCTGACACCTAACAGTCAATTCTGGTTTAGTGTATAGAAAGAATTTTAATGTAATAGTAAATTGTTCTCTTTGTAAGGAGGAAAAAAGAAAAACAATCACATGCACACAATTTAAAAGTCATAGTCTCCATTAACTGTAAAACCAAAGTTAAACGGGGACATTTTGGTCATGTTATTTAGAAAATAACACTGAATTACAGCTGTAAATAGAACGATTTAAGGATTCTAATGTACCAAATGTACCATGAAATGTTTCCCTTTTGCCCTGACTCGGGTGACAAAATCTAAACTCAACACACGTTAATTACAGATCATGAACTTCATGTTGAATTACTTCTTGACACGCCTCCTCCCCCCTCCCCAGGTACTGTTTGTTTTCTGGCCTCACTGAACAAAGACTGAGGCCGAACTTCTGTAGTCATCTGTACCACTTGTACCTAAAACAACAGGTTACCTCAATGAACACACGTGAATAGGTCCCTTCTGAACAATTTCCAGCTGGGGACCATTGCAGCACTTTTCCTGCTCTGAGGTACAGAATGTAACGTGATCGAGTTTGTCAACCAGGGGTAAAATGCCAGTGAAGACAGAACAACTGAGACATTTCACAGGCGTTAGCAAGTCACATATTAAGGTCTGCTAGGCAAGTGAGCCACTCACCGCTTTCTGCTCTGAAGTTTAGACTCTAATTTGCTATAAAGATTCAGACTGTAGTGTCAGCATTATCCTGATTCATGATCTGAACAAGACCTAAGTAATCCCTCATGTTACCTAATATATGTAATACCACGTCCGTGAAATAACTGCTAGGTATCAGAAAATTTTAACTGCCCTTTTCTGTGCACCTCAGAAGTACTTTCACTGAAATGGTTTCTGAAGCTTATTTCAGCAAACAGGATTGTACCTACCTATACAAGAACGAAAAATAAAGATTTCTAACATTAAAAAAAAAACAAAACACCAACCAACCAACCACAAACCTGCACAACACCTTATGCCCAGTCTGTGTAGACTATAATCACTGTATTAAGAAAAAGTTACTCAGCAGCGGCAAGTTATTTCAGGATCAGAAACTTGAGTAAGCATTGCAAATTTAAGCGCTTTAAGACCAGCTTGAACTTTGAAGGGGGATTTGAACAAGTTAAAGCACAAAAGCAGACTTGCCTTTTTTCCCCCCAGATGTCTTGCTTTTAGATGCCTCCTTTGAGAAGTGCAATATTAGATATTGAGAGTCAGATATTAAGACTTGTGGAAGAGCAGTGATGGTGGCTTATTGAGCTGTTAACCCGGTCATGCAGAAAATAGTCTCCAGATAAACAAAGGTGACAACAAAAGTGCATCCACCCTTGTCTTCCTTAGCTTTTGTTAATAAGGTGTGACCTGATAACTTCAAAGCCTACTTAAGTCCATGTAAATGCCAACATAACTAAACACAAAAGTCTGTGGAATAAACATGAAACTAATCAAGGGACTTCTAAAAACCAGTCTCCCTCCTTCTCTATCCTAATTTTCATAATGATTTCTTTGTCTGCTTGCCAATGAAAAAAAGAAATTAATAACTTGGTCTTTTATCTCTGCATTCTTCCCCATTTCAGATATCCTTTTCCTTGAAACAGAACTGCCACACAATACATCAGTATCAGCTAAGATAAGTTACCTGCTTCCTAACCGAAAGGCACCGAAGTGTTACTGAATGAAGCAGTCCACACATTAGGTACATGTAAGCAGCCAGGTATTTCACTTGTCAACCTGGCATCTCCAAACAAAGCGAAGTATGGGTCTTCCACACTGCTAATTAAAAGTTCTGTCATTTCAGGTACTAAAAATATTTCAACTTACTATTCATATGCACTGTTTAATCCTTTGCCTTATCCATTCTGCCTGGACAGAAAAAGGAGAACCTCTCCAAAAAGCTCCAGTCATCTGGACATTTGTCCACCTTCATTCACCGATACCCTCTTTCTCCTCTGACTAGTTTTGTCCCTGAAGCAGATGGTACTCCCTGCATTTCCCCTCTATGGAGGGACATTGACCTTTTCTTCCAGGTCTCCGTTCCAAAGGCACTTGATCCCTGGTTTTCACCCCACACTGGTTCATATATGACATGAAGCTACCAACTGGTAATACACAGCAAGCAGAAAATATGACCCACTACACTTCATTAACTTAAGCCTATGCGGTCTAACATAAACTGATCCTCCCGAGGAGGGTGAAATACGACGACTTTCACATTTCCCTCCGATTGCCAGGACATTATGCTACTGTGAACACCATCTTTGGAACAACATGTAAACCACTCTCAGCACGTCACGATTATTGAAAATGTTACTACAATTCCATAAGCCTGGGGCACGCTGGCCTTAGCCTTCTCGGTAGATTCAAGTAAACGGAGGATTCATCATTTCTCCTTTTATGTTTACGTAGTGTCACCAATCAATATTAACTATCTACCATGATCTGCAAAAGCAGTTGAAATAGTATATGTACAAGAAACCGATCTACTCATGTTTTGGGGTTTTTTGGGGGGTGTGTGTTTTTCTTTTTAAAGGCCCAATAAGTAAGGAAGTTTTGCCACAAGAACTTTTACCACCAATAGAAGAAAAACAAAAACACCCATATACAGTGTTTGTGAATCAAAGCTGGTGCCAAACAATAAGGCTTATGGGGCACAAGAAGAATTCAAAGCAAATGAAAACTAATTCTAGACTTTGTACTGCATGTTCCCTCTAAGCTGGATGCATGAAGCACACAGCATGGAAATAAGTTTTAAGTAATCTTTTAAAGTCTTTTTAAACTCTTGGCACTGCCTGGTTCTCTAAGGACATCCTAAAAGGATAAATACACAATTATGACTTAAGTCCAAACATTCCATTGTAATTCTAGCATCAGAGAATGGTACATTTACAAATATTATTGACTGAACAAAGCAGAACATTCCAAGATGGAATTTTAAGGGAGAAAGTGATGAAATGAAATATAGGTCAGTTATAACTTCCGTGCAAACCTCACAACGAACTGCATTTAAATTAGAAATCACAGGGTTTACTCAGTTCTCATCTTTGCTTTGCAGAACGCCTTTAAAAAGGAGTTCTTTGCTGAACTCCATTCAACTCTTGCCCCAAACCACCACCTTTCAAAAAAAAACCTTGAACACCTCACATGGATGATGTTCACACTTTTATCTCCAATAACAAAAGCTGGTTCTCAAAGACCAAAGTACAAATTTAAGTATGTTACTTCAGCAAGGTAGAAAAGTGTTTAAAATTTATTTAAGTCAGAAAGTCTAATGTAAACTGTGAGTTATGTCATCTTCAGTTCTCACACACACTCTTACATTTTCCAAAACAGGAAAATCCCTAGTCACGATGATTAAAAGTCATTCCACAGTTTCAACAGTAACTCCCCTAAATATAATTAACTGTCCACGTGAGAGAGAAGAGCTGCTTATCACAGGAAACAAAGGCTGCACAGGTAAAGAACAGCGATTGTCAGATTTCTGAATGTGAGTTCGGTTCAATACGTTCTTCCTTACGGCCCTGAGCAGGAACACTGGTTTTGGAACTTAATTTTCCTCCCCTCTGCTACCTCGACATTTACCTCCTTTCCGATGTACTACCAACAGAAGCAATAGGCATCACAGCACAGACGGCTTGAAAGGAATAAACATCTCAAACCAGCGCATGTGGTGAACCTAACAGTAAAACCCTAATAAATATATATATACACAGTAATTATTAGCTGGAAAATACTGACACCCCCCGCCCCGAAATACATATTCTTACATAGTACAAAGTGTTTTACCCAGAACAGCATTTTTACAAGTTTTAAAAAAAAATACTAATAAGCTGTCTTTTTAGCATGAAACACTGATGTTTCTTTAGATAGTACCTAAATACATTTAAATAAAATGTCAACATATTTTATATTTAAAATAGTTATCTTAACATAAAACGTAGCCACAAATTATATAATAAACTCAAGTAGATTGATAACATTAGAAACTAGAGGTTACTTTATTTTGAGTTGAGTGGTTTTTTTTAAAAAAAAAACA
>NW_008824934.1:4480664-4485671 GCF_000699105.1 Pygoscelis adeliae | reverse complement strand
AGAAGTTTTGGAAGTACTGTTCGGCCAAGTGATTAAATACAACGGACTGTGCCTAAACATTTAATACCTATCGGTAAATTTAATCCCTTGTGGTTACTTGCCTTCCAGCAATATCATAAAAAATCACCTTTATTTCCTACATCTCTCCAACCTGTTACAGGTATTTTAGAGGAAGCCAGTTTTTACGCTGACTTCTGACAGTAAAATACAACAGTTCAAAATTAAGCATTTATTTTGCTATATGGAAGCAAAATTCTTCAGTTTACATGTCATAGGGTAAGCAGACATATATACGTGCTGCTAGGATTTGTTATGGTTAAAAAAAAGTTTTAGAGCAGTTAGCCATGCTCAAATCTTGGTGTTATTCTTTTGAAAGTGTAAAAATAAAAAAGACATGCAGTATTCTTGGATATACGTAATGACTAGGTGCAGTGGGACAGCTAAAGTTGTCTAGTAAATTCTTCAGCCTAAGTTTCCTTGCTTTTACTGCAATGTCTCAAGATTGGTATTTAATACATTTCTGAGACTTACCATAAAAATAACGTTTAGAGCAGCTTCTTTACTAATCAATACATGCATTGGTATGGCGTGGAAGCACTACATACTTAATTTCACAAACTGGACATCAGTAAGCAGACAGACAACACAGCTTCCTCCTTTCACGTCACTGTGGTCAGCTGTGCATTATACTGGGACTGAAAAATGAAATGCTTTTCAGTATTTGAAAAAATAGCAGGTGTTTATTTGTGAGATTTAGAAGTCCTAGCTATCTGAAGTTGCTCCACAAAATACTTTCACATGGCTTCTGTCGGTCTCTTCAGAATTACTCAGATACTTAAGCAGGAAAGTTTGTGAATTCAGTTAAATTTATACGCTATATACTTTTACACTTTCCTTTACCCATTAATACATACCCAGGTCAACTGTTAAATACAACCCTAAACAGAAAGGATGGTTCAGGCCGAGCCCAAAATGCATTTATAACCAAGTCAAATTGCACAGAGAGAAACGTGCAATGGAACTATGAATAGAACCGACACAACTTGACTAATTTAGAAAATACTCATTCAGCAAAATGCTATAATCAGCTTCTCATTTTAACAGACACATAAACTTTGACCTTCTCTAAATTACTGACAACCAAGAGGAGGCAGCGGCTTTTCCCATTGAACAAACATGTTTCTGGAGATTCTGTGCAGCATTCTCCACCCCTATTTATGTCATATAAGCGAAGTAAAGGAGCTTTAATTAGCTCACATCCCATCGTTAACCAAGCTTCCTAATGCATCCTGACAACGGCATGTCGGCTGGGTAATCTGTGAAGCCCCCTGATGCGCTGCCTGTATGGATGCCTGATTAGCTGGGTATCCCGGGGGAGCCCCCACTGTTTTTATCTCCACAGATGCCTGATGAGTTGGGTAGCTTCCCTCAAGGACCTCCTGGGAAGCTGGGCCAGCAGGTGCCCGTTGGCAATAGTTTTGTGTTACAGGGTTGAATGAGTGATCCCTGCAGGAACTGCCGGCTGTTTTCACAGACACAGAAGGCAGTCAAAAGTCCACAGCATGAACTTGGAATGACCCCAGTTGCAGAGTCACTGGCGGGTTCATCTGGAGGACAACTGCGCTTTATTAAACAACTAATACTCTTAACAGATAATTCCCCTCCCCCCAGCTTTAACTCTTACAAAGCTTTTAGGTCTTCCTGTTTGTTTATTTTTTGGGAATGGAATCATTTGCCCTCTTACACCCCCCTCCTGAAAAAACCTCTATATACCGAAAACCTGAGAAAAAGCCTGAAGAGATCTAGTCCACTTCCTTGAGTTAATGCGTAACAACAATGTATTCAGAGGGCAGCAGAGTAAGTTTGCTTTTTAACATCATCTTTACCAACTCTCTTGATTTTTCTTTTCATAGGGCATTTCCTTCCGGCAGTACACCCCAGCAGTCGGTCTCTTTCCAGGTTCATTTTCTGCCATGGTCACCTGTGACCACGCTTGGGATCTGAAAGAACCTCCTATTTAAAACCCCCCGGATTTTCTGTGTTCCGTTAGATTTTTGAAGGAAACCTAATGCAAACACGTTAATTCAGCCTGCCATCATGTGTGCAGTGTCAATAGCAAACAATGCTTTGAGGGATGACGTGTTCGGATCTGTTGAACTGATGCCAATCATCTATTGCTGCAGCTTCAGAAGATACCTTGGCCATCTCCCACGGACATAAAAATACTGTTTTCCCTCCCCAGGGGTACACAGCCAAGGAATTTCAAGTTTAAATCTGTACTATTTAACATATTCTACACAACTATATAACTTTATATATACAGTAGGGAGGTGTAGTTAGCCTTTTGTCAAGACTGAATTATTAATTTCAAACCCACACCCCATTTTTTCTCCTTCAGATGCTAATTGTGATATATGGGATATATGTGCCTGTTTTCATGACATGCTGACCATTCAAAAACTGTAGGTTAAGATCAAATTTCGTTCCATCTCTATGATAAATGTTTATTTCTAACTTCACAGTTTGTGCTTTTGTTAACATTTGGCATACCACATTTTAAATTCTCCTTTTTTCACTTAATTCCCCAATGAGTCAGCAAACCAGGAACACTGTATTTTATTTTGCAAGAAGATCAGCTGGTAAAAACCTTCAAAATAAATCTCTAGAGCAGATGTAAAACTTAAATCTTTCTAACCCCTTTTTTTTTTTTTAATTGTCGGGATGGTCACTTGTAGATTTCTACATACAGCTGAGCATCTCACTGTCTGCAGTTGTTGCACTGTTGCAGGATTCCCATTGTCTACAGAAAAATTTCTCCTGGAAAAGGCTCGTTCAAAGCTACCACCAACGTGTCAGTTTGATTCTGAACGTGCACATTTAAGACATCAAGTCCAGACCAGAACAGTTCTTCCCACAGAATACATCACCATTTTTGTTTGATCGTACCCATGCCCATTTCTCCACATAAAAATGTTGCAGTCAAAGCAGGTTCACAAACACTTTGTATAAGCAGCTTTGTAAAAGAAAGGCTGAATTTAACCTGAATTGTGAAGAAAACTTTCGACCAGGATGCTGGCCACACACATCTTATCCCATGGTACAAATGAAAACCAGGAAGAACAAAATAATACTTCAAACTTCTCAAAGACGATCCTTTATCCCAAAACCTCTTTCAGAGATACTGATCACAGATACCAGATGTTCTGCACATAAAAGGCGACACTTTCCATGGCTTTTGATTGTCACTAATTGGCCATAAAGCTTGCTGTCTTTTAAAACCGCTAGGAAATGGGTAAACGGCCTCATCTGTAATGCTCCTCCCAGCACTGAAAATTGCTGCCTGGGAATTTCAATTACTTTCCATCTCATAACCTGCACATTTTCATACAGCTTCTCACTGCTCAGCACATGCACCTGCACATGAATCTTTGAATGAAATGCAAGTTAAACTGAAGATGATCTGCAGTGCCACCTGGATGCATTACCTGAACAAGCTGCAGTAGCCCCTACACAACACTGGGGAAGACACGAGGAGAAAAATCTTAAGATTACACTGAAGAAAACACAGGGAAAGCTACATTTGACCTGAACTGTAGAAATCACTTCCAAGAACTGAAAAAACTATTTATGGCAATTGCTGCTAAATCCCACAACCTCCACAGCTAGACTACCCTTGTAAAGGACGACCGTCAGCTTTCCCGAAGTAAAACCCAAATTCAAATCTGTAAAGTTGCCCAGAAAGATGACATGTATTCCAGCCTTCCTCATTTTGATCCAGCATGAGACTGCCAGTAATCATACACATTCTGCTGTTAACAGTTAAACAGAAGAGTAGGGAGTCAAAAGAAAACGGTGAAAATACAGAATGGCAGGAAACTCGGAACCCAAATGCCACCATGATCTTTCAACATTATCAGTTG
This sequence comes from Pygoscelis adeliae, assembly GCF_000699105.1. Taxonomy (NCBI): domain Eukaryota; kingdom Metazoa; phylum Chordata; class Aves; order Sphenisciformes; family Spheniscidae; genus Pygoscelis; species Pygoscelis adeliae. The sequence continues at coordinate 4,481,751 of NW_008824934.1, read as the reverse complement.
ACTATTTTGTTTAATACTCTCCTGAGGAAAACACCACCATGTACTTCTTTCTCAGGCTTCACATACAAAGGCTTTTGTCAGAAGTTCCCTGTCACCAAGATAGGATTTTTTTTTTCAGCCACTTGAATTGCGTTTTGAGCTAATATTCCTAGACCTACTGAACCACAGTGCCTCCAAAGACACGAGAATGCCAGTTGTTCTTGCTTCTGAACGGTATCAAGTAAGAGTGGTTGGTTACATAAACTGAGAAACTTTAAACCAAAGGGAACCATCAGCTTTGCCTGCTTTAGAAACATTTCCGTCTGTTCCTGGGTAGAACCTGCTTAAATTGCACCTACCTTCTGTCCTCTGCTATATCCACTTCTCATTTATTGCCAGTTTTATTAAAGTTAACATTCATACAAGTCAAACACTTGTTCATGATTTGTTTTTAAATAATCCCTTTATTACTTTCTCTTCATTTTCCATTCAGTTATCTTTATTTTTCTGTCACTGCCAACCACTTGAGATTCTGCTCCGATTTATCTTACAATGAGGGTTAAAACTCCTATTTCCCTTCGTGTCATTTTCGTGCTCCTTTTCTACAAATGCCTCCATGTCAAACAGTCACCTGGAGCAATATTCGTATCCTTACTAGTCTTATAATTTTCTTACCTGGTTCCAACACCCTACCTCTTTTCCTATCTGTTAAGCACACCATCACTCTGAACTGAATTAAAATAAATATATGGCATGAAAGTCCAGGGCAGAAGTTCATTTGTGCCTCTTCCTCAGCCATAAAAGAAAACAAACACCCACTGTACAATTTGTTGCAAGTCCTCTACACGTAAGTTTTGGCATCTCAGGTGCCGGCTCCCAAGCCTAAGGAAGCCAGGCTCCCAGAACTCTGCAAGCTTCCACAAAAACCTAACAAGGAAATGCAACTGTGGCTGATGCTTTACCTTCCCTTAAGAAGGCTAATTAAATTTCCCACTGGAAACGTCGAAGTTCAATATGAAAACTAAGCTCTTTCAAGGCATTCATTAAATTATTTTCTTCAGGAGGAAGGGAGGGACACAACAATTATTTCCATCCTTTTTCTTCCCCC
>NW_008824934.1:4463813-4480635 GCF_000699105.1 Pygoscelis adeliae | reverse complement strand
GCAGAGTTGTTAACAACTACACTACTATGTGCTAATAATTCACAAAAGATATCAAAATTCCTTGTAAGGGTTGAAAGAATCAGACAAATTAAATACGGTATTGACCAGGTGATTAATCTTTTCAATCCTTTACCACCAGGAATTTCATTATGTCAGCGTAACACCTATTTGCCAGTAATAGATACAGCCACCTTTAATTTTCCATTTGGAGAACACAAGCTACAGAACATTTTTGTTCAGATGCTAATTCAGTGTTCAATATTCAATTCTAATTGAAACACCTCTGAAACAGGAATAATTTAGGATTTAATACTATCATGTCTAACGGAGGAAATAAAAGTGTGGATGCCAAGAATGCAAGACATTTCTACGCATATGGCAACTATAGAAGTCTCCATTCAGAGGGAATGAAATTCCCTCAGGTGTCTATATTTAGGATCAAAGAACTTTTTAAAATACAGAACTTGGAGTCTCCAAGGGATAAAAACTACAAAACTGTCTGTAGTGAACTTTATTTAACCTAAGGTTTTGTGCCAACTTAAATACACTGCAGCTCTCCACTTGAAAGAAGGCATTACCCACTGCGTGTTCTGAAATGCATGGAAAAGCCATTACAGGGATAATCAACAGAACTATAAAATAGAAAAGCAATAAAATGACAAAACCAGATACAACTCAAATAGCTTACTTTTCAATTCAGGCAAGCGGTGTTACTTTTAAAGTGATGATTATAGTATTAAAGTTTGTTTATCTATCTACTCACACCTTAAAAGCTAACTCATCTTAAAATCTAGCATAGATTTTTGTTTAAGACACTTTAAAAGTCAGGTAGTCAAAACAACCAAAATGGGTATTTTGCCATAAATACCACCACTTTCTATGCAGAACACAGGCTCATCTAGTTTCGGCTGCATTAGTTACCAGCTCCACAGAAGAAGCTGCGAAGATGAGGACCTCTATGGCACAGCTGAATCAGGTGAAAATTTATGCCATGAAAATAGACTTTAAGATACTTTCTCTATAGAGAGCACCAATAGCAAGGTGAAAACCACCTACTGTATCAGTCGTGTTTTTCTTGAGTAATTGGAATTATTTTTTTCCCCCCACTTATTTTTTTTTCTTTACCAAAATGTCATGTGTCCTAGACACGACCATAAGGCATATACATGGTAGAGTAGAAAGGAGTGAAAGACAAAGTTCTACACTGTACCAGGTACATAACACGTCACAAATTGTACTTGAAAAGTCAGATTTTATCATATGGACATTCCTGGCTGTTTTCTAGCAGCTTTAGATGCCTAAAAGCAGTGCAACATATAGGGAGGAATTAATCCTGATTATTTGAGCCTTTTTTACCATTATCTTCTATGTAGCAGAATAAAGATCCATCCTTTGGAAGGAAGATTAATCAAGGAGTTCCATAATGTATTATTAAGCCTTCCTAAAGGATAAAATTTCCTCCTCGTTCTGAAAGGACAAATACATAACCCATATAAAAAGTTTTTAAAAGGGAACCGTGTGAGACTTGCATCACAGACATTTTGGATATATCAAGGAGAAAGAAAAAAATACCTAGGAAGACATGAATAGTACATGGGGTGATTTTCAAAGGTATAAATGGGAAGCAGGCACTCAGCTCCTGTTGAATTTTGAAAGGAGTTCAGCATCCAACTGCCCTTCTGCCTTTGAAAATCTTCCTTCACAAAACCCTTGGTTACAAATGACTCCAAAGTTCAAAGAATGACCTTGCCCTTGTGGGAAACGTAGGAAGGCTCGTGCCTTTTAAAGAAAGATTTATGAGACTGTTGCTGCAGATGTGACTGCAATGAGGAAACAACACTTTATAGAAAGGAAACTCTAAAGAAACATACTCTATTGGGTGGAGTGGATGGGTCACAAGAGACCAGAACCATGAGTAGAAAGCATGGACAAAAATACTCATTTGCACAGATGGATACTGCCTTACAGAAGCTCAGTAAGTCTTCTACCAGATTGCTTGGATAAGCTTGCATTTGTAGTGCTGATAATCACAGAATCACCTAGTACGGGATTAAGACAGGAATATCAACAATGTGGTATTTTGTTTGAATTTCTTGAAATTGTCCAAATAGCCTAATGCTGTTAGGCTAACCACGACATGCTGGCAATGAGATAATTATGATAGGGAAGGTGTATGTCATCCTTCCTCATGGTTCAGCTCACAGCTATGCACTTGGTGATGGACTGGGGATCTCTATGGCGGTTTAACCAGGTTTGATAACATTAGTCTTGAGCTATCTGTAATTATGCAAACTCTACATTTTACCATTCTCATCTTCTGAATTACCTTTTCCCACTAGCGTGGGGAAAAAAGTAGAATTCCTTGTATACAAATAGGCGGAATAGGTTGTGAAAGGATGAACCATGATAATACACGTGTACAAACCTACCAGTTTGGAAAATAAAAATAATAGGAAGTAGAGAATTTTCATAAAAACAAATTTTAACAACACGTCCTTATGTGAAGAAAGCATTATTCCAATTCTACCCATGATCACAAAGTTCATTTACAGTACATGTTGACACACTGTGTATGTAATGAAAAATATTTCAAGATTTGTTTTATCCAAGCGAACATACGTTTGCTCTGTATCAAGCACAGTATTGACCATGATCAAAACCACTTTCTATTTTTGGCTGCTGTGTCAGATCATACCTCTCTCAGGCACTAAAGATAGTTATTTTCACTGATAACACTGATACAATTGAATTCTCTCAATCGTTATCAGAAGAACAAAAGAATATTCACCGTGCAGACACTTTGGAATTAAACTAAAGATAAATGCGTAGCAATCTAGGAATTCTTTCGTTTGTTGATATGTGGCATAGAAAAAAAACCACACAACTCAAGCATTAGCATAATAATTGATATTCACGTCAGCTTAATCACTTTCCAAAAATAAAAGTTAACAACTCCTGTTATACTAAATAAACCCTTAAATACTCCAAATTCCTATAATGCTCTCTTTATATATATATTCTATACATAATATAATATAATACAACTTTGTTCACTTGTACATAGGAGATGATGCCACACTTAAGCAACATTTTAGTTCTCGCTCTGGTTAACTTCTGCATTCACTCTGCAAAATACACGTATATCAGTAATATGGCCTTGAGTGGTTTCATTGCCTCCTGAGGGTTTCTGGCATCCCTGAAGTGTATATATAAAGCGTTGGGGGGGGGTATCTACACTTCAAACACATTTTTTACAGAACAAACAGGACATAAAGCGATTTAGAGATGGTCAATAGTTCTATTTGACTTGTTTCCTGACTATTTTTTGCTTATTGTTTTAGCAAACTTTAATATCGTAATTATTACCTTCGCAGCAGAGTTTGATACTCCATGTGTGACATTTCTTATGAGACCACCAACATTGCCGTATTTTATAAGTCCAGTAACACCTTCTGAAACATCATTCAACAGACCCATAGGGTTGCCAAGGAAATCCACAGAACCTAGAATCCTTGCTGCCTGACTAAGCAGCTCCTGTAAAATCAACAGGAAGAATGAAATATCACTTATGGATCACGTTAACACTATATAAAGCGTTTGAAAGAAAAAAAAAAAAGCAGAAGTCCCACCTGCAACAAAAGCGTATACAAAACCAGATAGTTTTACTGAAGAAATGAACAGTTTTACTGAAGAAATGAACACACAAATACCAGTAAGATCAACAACAGTTTCGTCTTAAAATGCAGTGTGTTCTTAGAAGCACGTGATGCTATTTCTCCGTATACCAAAGAAGCAATACAGCACTAACACTTAAGTAAATAGTCAAGAAAGAGTTCCCCCACCCTCAGCAGAGAACTCATCAATCAAGAGAAGTTCAGCCTTTGCCACAATAAAATCTGTATGGCACTTACCTCTTGAAAGTGCTTCAGAATGTCATTAATGATAAACTCCCGAGTTTCATATGGATGGACCCTAGTGAAAGGATCCAGATTAATCACAGCATCTTCAAATCGGATTAGAGGAAATCCCAGTGTGCTTTTCAATGCCTAATTAAATAAAAAGACATTGCAACTTTAATTTTTCTCTCTACTTCTCATTCACAGCACCCAAACGAATTAATCTTTAAATGGGTAACAAACCAAAATTATCTGAAGCTGCTAGAGTAGTTTACCACTGCCATGTAGACGCTTTGATATAGAGGGCAATCACTCCCTACACCTTTCACTTGTAAGCAGTGATCAAGTATTACAACTGCATTTCTTCAACAACTAGATAGTCATTAAACACTCCTCCTGATGCACTGATTCCTACATTTGATAGGAATATTTCAAAACAAAATGTGTTTAAGATTCATGCTTAGCACTTGGCTATAACTGCCCTAATGTTCAGTTAAGCCGAACCCTAAATTAATTTCCTTGATACGCAGTGAAGACAAAACTGAGTATTTTCCACCCTGCTGAAGTGCTATGAATGGATTAAGTGTCAGGATGAGCTGGAATAACGTACATGATTTCCTGCACGCCTGAGGCTCATTTCTTAACATTATGTGGTGTACGGAAATTCTTTAAACCAGCTTTTTCAATTATTTTCAAGGAAGAAAACTAAGATGGTAATTAGCCCATGGGCCATCTGTAACCTGTACAATCTATACCTGAAGAAACATATTTAAGGTGGACAACCTATACATCTATATATACACACATAAATAATATAATTTTGGAAAAATTAACAAGAAAACTAATCTTTTAAGAAAGAAGGAGATCCTTCTATTTCAGGTCTTGACAATGGCATCTGCACTGTCATCAACGTCAAAAAAATCTGAAGGTGGCAAGAAGCCTGATACTCGTGTTGTATCTTTCTACATTAATCACTTAAGCATGCTTGGTAGTAAGTAATGTGAGTTTTTCTGCCATCTGCAGGCAATTAAGGTAAATTACAGGTCTGATCTAAGTTTGCAAGTAAGAAAGGACCTATTTATTTTTTCAGTAAATGGATGACTAACTAGAGTAGTCCTCATTATTCACTTGGGTAGGAAGTAATTTCCTGTTTAACTATCAGGTATTATATAAGGCAACTTTGTTAATACTCGTACCTAATAAAAAATAATCTGTCTACACCAAATTACCAGACAGCAATGTCCAAGCCAGAAACATTAGAGGTAGTCAGAAAAACTTCTACAAAGGCTCTACTGTGATTATTCTCTCCCTCCCACCCTGAACTCTCCCGTGCTACAAAACTGAATGGAAGTCTTTCTGTGGAAGTTAATATACAGAATACAGTCAGTGACTGTTATCATTAGGGGAAAAAAAATGTATACGCCAAGTTTTCTCTTGGGAACAATGCTGGCGGCTGCCAAGACATGTCCATATGCAATCATATACCAAAGGTGGTAGGAAATCCAAACAGAACAGTGCACATTACTAGTTTCTTAAAGGCACCACTGACACTGTTTGCTCTCTCTAAATTTGAGATAATTGGATGATAAGCATTTTGGTGTTGAAGCTAAAGTGCAAGCACATTCAAGACACTGCTGATGTTGAACAGTGAGGAATATTACAGCTAGCTATTGAACTGCCCTCCTTTGCACGAGGATTTGGTAAAAGCAGTACAAGAATGCAGGACTGATGATATGCTGGGTCATCTCAGTAGGACTCCGTGATACACACTCATTCCACAAAACTAAACTTCTTCAAAAGCTTGCACATCTTAATGTCCATAATATCAAGGGCACAAAAAAGCCTGGTCAGCGTCTCAATTTTGTTCTTTGAACACACAAATTGAAAAGGCAGCAGCTCAGTGCCTCCACAGTGGCGAGGGTTTTTTATGGTTTGGTTGGTTGGTTGGTTTTGTTTCAACTCCCCCACCTTGGAGGAAATCAGTTGTATTAGCTCAGAGGGAACTGAAATATTGCTGGCTGTTGCCACCTTATTATGTCCAGGAAGGTCCCAACACACAAGTTGGGAACACTGGACGAGATTATCTTCTTGCTATAATTTGGAATCCTTGGTTCACTTGAACAACTGTGCCAGAACATTTATTACCACATGAAAAGGAACAGATTTCCTACCTAAGTCCATACTCAATCTGCATTCACTTTAATATTGAACCAAATTGCACAGTGCTCATGCAAACGCTCCAATTCCAATGAGACACCATTTTTTGGATGAAAACACTCAGAGTTGTCCTGTATTTCTGCTCCCTAAGTTGTGTAACTTCTTATTTTTCTTCACCCACACCTCAGTCCTCCCATATAGGGAGGATAGTCATTCCCTTTAAGCCTCTTTACGCTACCATTAATGTAACTAAGATCCTTTGTGAAGTAGTGAGTTATAAGGTGAAGTTGGCTGTGCTTCAGCTGAAATTACAAAAATGAAAGAATATTCCAGAAGAGACTGGAAATTATGCAAATTAAATAACAGAAGTTATTGAAACTTCTATTATTTGTAACAAATAATGGAAGAGTATATGGAAATCAATAGCAGTAAGTTAAAGCTTCTGTTCCCTTTTCCTTCTATAATAGAACCTCTTTACTTGGAAGCACACTCTGTGAACGCATTGGCGTACCTTGAGATCCAAAGGTAGCTTGTTGGAAGTGAAGACACTCAACTTTATTTGAGGCACGCTGATTTTCAGATTTTCAAAGTAGTATCGCTTTTGTCCTCCACCTTGTTCAACAACTTTTTCATGGAGGTTTTCATCATACTTTTCAACCTCTGCACCCAGACAAAACATAGGAATCAGAACAGATTATATATAAATAAATATGGGGTTATGAATGCATACTCTGTGAAGAGTTAATAGTTTCTCTGTACAAATAAGAAGTATGTGCAACTGCTAGTGTAGTTATTAGTTAGCAATTACTCACACCTTGTCACATGAAATTGACCTTTGAGGCTGAAGAGTTTTTTTTCAGATCTGCCTGCATCTCTAAAACCTGAATGTATTTGTAGCTAGATAAAAAAAGGTCATCCAAGTTTAAGTTATTTGAGCTTTTAATCGCACTTCTAATTTATCTTTGTCAGCATACAGAAGCAAGGCGATACAAACATAACTACACAATGTTTCCTACTGTGTAGTCATACTCTTACAATGTTTTCCTCTCTGTACTTTCTCTATACTTCCTTACACGCTCAACTATCGATATAATGTACAAAGCAAGCAAAGCTGACAATCTTTTCAATTATCACTACAGAATGGACAAAATGCCTACATGGAAGACATTCAATAAATTTCTGTATGGGGTGAGCCAAATTTGGTTGACACTAACAGGTTCATATGTTATTTCTGAGAGCATCTTGGTGGTGTGAGAAGGCAGGGGGAAAGACAAAAGATGACAAAGTCTTATAAATCAGGTTGAACAATTAAACATGTTGAATGTAAATGACAAAATAATTTTTGTCTGAATCTTGGATGACACCATCAGCATCAGTGGATAAACTACAAAGACCATACAGTAAGCAAGGAAACAGAAAAAAAAAAAGCAAAAGCATCAGGGTAAACCACAACAAAGGACAGATTAGTAAACAGCATAAGAGCAAAACTCAAAATCTTTATTTCTTCTCCATCACTACAAATCGAAGTCTTTAAGTCCTCTGTGAAACTGGGAAACGTAATACTCGGGTTTTTTCAGAGACAATTCAGAAGATACTGTGGATTAGCACTCTTGAGCATCATTTGTAGGCTTACCTACATTTAGAATCATGCCAAAAATAGTTTTTTCCTGCAACAGTTATTATAGAACCCTACACACCCTACTGCATAATAAAAGTGACTTTTTCAACTGCCACTCCAAAACAGACATTTCAGAAAGTTTCCAAAGTACAGATACAATAGAAGGATTAGAACACCATCTATGAGATTAGAAGATTCAAGAGCTCTGTCTTGCCTCACTGAATGGAAGAAAACTTGTATTGCAATTAAAGCCAGGGGTATGGATGCCACAACTAAAAGGTCAGACAGCCAAAATTTTCCTTCAGTTAAGCAAGAGGAACTGTCCAAGGAACAAATGAACAGACATCCCATTTCTAGCCTTGGGTTTAAATAAACATTACTAAACAAAGTGGTTTGCTAAATTAATAACACAATTTATCCCAATTTAGATGAATCCAGATACAGGAACTTAAGATGAATACTAAACTCCTTCCCATAGAGGCTCAGCTCAGCCACCCTGTACTGCACAACAGCATGTTCATGGGTCTGTACCCGAATCCTGTAACAAGCACAATGTATGTGAACAGCTTTATAGGGGCCATTGAGACATTAGCTTTCCAGCTTTCTGTTCAACAGTGGAAGTTCCCAAGCAGCCAAGAGCTTGCTAGGTGTTTTGAACTTATTTTATATGCAAAGATCATAATACTTCTGTATACTATAAAACCGGTCTTTGTAATTTTATACTATACCTGATTCAGACTGATCATAGCCAAAGAAACTCAATAGCTTCAGAAGTAGTTTCTCCTCAATTTGAACTGTGAACTTTCGAGCAGTGATCATCAGATGCTACGAAGATAAACAAGTCTCAATTTACAATATTAACACTAGAAATATGATCCACGTAAGCCATTAAATAGGACAACGTGTTCTACTTCAACGGAATATTTTCACTGGAATGGATTTGTAGTAAGATTCCCACCCTCAAAATGTCTTTGGTAGTTTTCTCCACTTAAAGTTACCTACAGCTAGTGATGACTGTTTCTATTTTTGGGAAGCTATTGTGCTTCATTGCTTAATACTAGCACTTCAGAACCTGATGCTTAGCCATTTTCCAACACCGAAATCAGCTGTTTTTCAAAATAGCATCAAAATACATGGGTGAAGATTCCAAGCGACAAAATAGGTCTTGATAACCAACTCAGTTTTGCCCTCACAATGCATACCACAGCTGGTGGATAAATTTCCAAACAACATCAATAGCTGCAGTACACAGAACAGGGTTTACGCTGCAAGATAACAGCTTATCAGAGAGAAGTAATAACCTTGTACACAACTCATGAAAAGCGTAGCATAGATATTCTGGTTCACTATGCTACGATGGTACCTATCAGTTCTGAGGTGAGAATTGTTGGCTTGAAAAGTAAGGTCACAGACATGAACAAACAGGGGTCTGGCCTAATTTGTTATATTTTTGAACATATTATCCTGTTCATCACTGTACTGTAGCTTTAAACACTATGAACATGAGAAGGTGGACGTAGCATCCTTTAAGCCTCAGTATTAATTCAACAACGTGTATTTCACAAATTGTTTAATTCAGGTTACTAGTAAAAATGAGGAACAGGAAAAGGTCATTTAAACAGAGTAATACCTGCATGGCACAATCAAAAGATCGTGGTTTACCTTGTATATATCAGTCAGTGCATTTTTACTGGGAAATTTCATTGCATTTATTTGCACTGCAGGACCAGTCTCCACGGGTTCATTTTCACTCATCTTAGGTGTCAGAAAGAGCATAAAAGGCTGTGTGGTGCCAATAAGCTGGTTGTCCACCTACAGAGTAGACAAGACAGACAACAGAATCTGAATAGGTGACAATAAACAGCAAAATTGATCCTCTTTAACTGAGGACTTAAAAGCTTTTAGAAATACACGGTCCCTGAGCCAGGGAGATACTGAATATATGTGGTTATTGATCACCACTGAGACCACACCAGAAAAATATTCAGAAATGTCCTCCGTTAAAAAAAATGGTTATAGCTATCAACAAACAAAACCTGTAATAAAACTGCTATGTTCTCTGTGACTTTTTTTTCCTTTTTCAAAAAACAGAGCCAAAAATATTAAACAACAGCAGAGTTAGGCTACTCCTGCATTTAAGTTTGACTGATGCATGCAAGTATCCATTTATCTCATGTAACCTACATCAGTACCCACAATTCCCCTTCCACGGAGATCTTACATATTGGGAACAGAACTCTAATACTTTAGAGGAGTTTTTTAGTAGAATAAAAACAATCTTTACAGTCTTCAGTTTAACTTGTGAACTCTGAATTTCAAACACTGAACTGAAAACAAAGGTAAAGGCAAAACTCTTCAAAGTCAGAAACAAAATCTAGTTGAAAAACAAAAAGTAAGAGGTTTATATTTGTCCTATTTGTCTATGATACTATGATGTATACTGTGGTACTACCCGCATTAGGACTCCTGCTTTCAATGGCTGCTTTTTCGTTATGTAATGACAAAGAACCAAGAACCAGGAAAGGAGAAACAAAATAGAAAAGATTTTAACTTGCCTAATAGAAATCAACGGCATGAAATACAGTGTATCATTGTCTCAACTATATATTCTCTACTCAACAGTAGAGAACAATGAAAAAAGGAAACATCAACACTAATCAAAACTTCTATGATATTTAGGAATTGAAATCTCAGTAACAGCTCTAAACATTTTTCAAACCTATTATGACAACAAAAACCACAGAGGACCCATGAACAAATAAATTTGTTTCAAAATGGCAAATACCTGTATGTCTTGCACACTGAGCTCTAGCACCTGACTTGTCGACAGTTGTGTGTAGTGGACATTAATTCTTGTGAGGCTTGCAAATACTAGCTCTTCAGGAACTTTGTTGACCAAAGACAATCCTATTCCACCTTCCAGTTTCACAAGCACCTGAGAAAAGAATATTTGAAGAGGGGGAAAAAAAAAAAAGCCACTAACAAACCAACAATGAAAAAAACTGTGATACTGAATACATACTTCTGCAAAGAAGTTATTTTTTTTAGACTCATCTCCAAAAAGGCTGAACAGATCATTGACGATTAGTCTTCGAATAAAGAGGTGTTAAGACATATAAACCCAACGGCTAAAAATGAGGAGTTTTAGCAGGAAAATCTAGGAAAAGTTCATTACAAGAGGTCATCATGGGGAAAAGCTAACCAACAACGCCTCCGACCCCCCCCTAAACTCTAGAAAGGAAAATGATAAATAAAAGAGACAGATACTAGCTGTAATATCTTACTTCTAATTCCTGCTCTGTATCTGGATTTTTTAACTTGCGTAGATCTTGTTCTGTAACTGGAAGTTCGTCTCCTTCACTGGATAAACGATCATTTCTACGTTGGTTAAAATCTGTTATCTGATAAACAAATAAATTACAATGATCACTTTCCTGTTTATAAATGAGTTATATTGTCCTACCTTATAAAATTTTCTTTTTTTAAAAATAAGGACAACGAAAACTTTTGTTGTAATTATTTCTGTTTTATGATATTCCCCTCCCTCTTCATATATAGTTACTATAAAGTTATATATTATATAATATATATATTATAAAGTTAACTTTTTTTAAAGAATTTAGAGATGTAATACAGAAAAAGGTATTTCAAGTAGAAGTAAATAACGAAACTAGATTCTAGTTAATGAAGGACCTTCACCTGTAGAACTCTAGTTGGCCCATCCGGGATGACTCTAACAGCTAGTACTCCTGACCCAGGCCTCATCTTCTGGTTTATGAACTGCTGTTCAGGTGGAACTGGCCCCAAAAGTTCAAGTGAAGTATCAGGACCAAGAACAACTTCTGCTCCATCATGAAGACCTAGTATTCCTCCCTTTGCCTGGAGAAAGGAGTAAGGAAAAAAAGAAAAACCAAAACCCCTGGTAGGTAAAGGCTTCAGGTAACTATTTACATACATTAATTTAAAATGTATGTAGCATCTCCACAGCTGAAGGAGAAAGTCGTCTGAGACTCCATCCCAGACTGAGTACTCTGGGTGTGAGGGAAATAAACACATTTCTTACTCTCCAGAACTAAAAGAAAAGCAGTCTAGCAGCATTTTACTCGGTATTACTAAAGCTTCTGGTAACTCATGTTTAATCAGCTTGGCAGCTAGAAGAACCAGCCAAGATCAGTAATTAAGTATTCCCACTGCACGTTCAGAAACCGAAGCTATCATATCATGATCGAACGTGGGAAGTCCTTCCTGAAAGTATTTAAAAGACGGGTAGATGAGGCGCTTAGGGACATGGTTTAGTGGGCATGGTGGGTTGGGTTGACGGTTGGACTCGATGATCTTGGAGGTCTCTTCCAACCTTAATGATTCTATGATTCTATGAAAATACCTTCAAAAGGACAGAAAGCTTTTTAAAAGATGAACTCTGGATCTGCAGATGAGAATGTAAATCCTTACTGAGTCAGCATCTTAAAACAGCAACGCGGGGCTTTTTGGTTGCTTCAAATTAGCAAGTAGTAACTTACTAAGCTACAGTAATTTGATCACAAAATGATCAATCCAACATAGAATCATAGAATAGTTTGGTTGGAAGGGACCTCTAAAGGTCATCTAGTCCAACCCCCCTGCCGTGGGCAGGAACAGCTTCAACTCGATCAGGTTGCTCAGAGCCCCGTCCAACCTGACCTTGGACGTTTCCAGGGATGGGGCATCCACCACCTCTCCAGGCAACCTCAGCGTAAAACATTTCTTCCTTATCTCTGGTCTAAACCTACCCCCCTTTAGTTTAAAGCCATTCCCCCTTGTCCTGTCACAACAGGCCCTGCTAAAAAGTTTGCCGCCATCTTTTTTATCAGCCCCCTTTAAGTACTGATCGGCTGCAATAAGGTCTCCCCGAAGCCTTCTCTTCTCCAGGCTGAACAACCCCAACTCTCTCAGCCTTTCTTCACAGGAGAGGTGTTCCAGCCCCCTGATCATTTTCGTGGCCCTCTTCTGGGGGGGGGGCTTCATGGGACTAAGTAAAGTATTTTTCTCTAGATCTGTTTTTTGGTATTAGAATTGAAACACAGCATTAAAGGTGGCAAAAGGAACACTACATTGCTGCTATCCTTACTGTATCTATTCTGGAGGCTGGAACCTTCTTTTATGGCTACTACATTCCTTCAAAATTAATCTGAACAGAACTACAAGTCTTAAAAGGTTATTGTGAAGCCTTAGGAGTATTTTCCATACTTTTTCTTCTTTGCTTACATCAAAACAAGCATCTGAAACTTCAAAATTGGTTTCTGCAGGGTATTTCGAGTTTATCACTCGATATATTTATCGCTATACTGTTCATTTTCAACAATAATGTACTATTAATTTTCTAATTATTTACTTTCAAATTAATAGTTTAATTATTTGAAATTGAGAAGAACATTCAAACATGAATTTAAACCACACAAGCTGTTTGCACAAGTCTGGTGTCCTCTGTATTCTGAACTTTGGCCTCAAAGCTTTTAGTTCACTTCAATACTAAGCCCAAAAGACACTGTCATGTGTATCAGCAACAGTCAAAACAAGTTTAACAGATCATCAGTACCGACCTGGACAACAAGTCCATGAATACCACAGGTCAACTTCCCATCACAAAAACTCCATGTCTGCGTAGTACTGCGCCGTCGATCAGGCTTTCTCAACATCAGGGGCTCGTACCTGCAACGAAAGCATGCCACCCAATACTTAGAGGATTCCAACTTCTCAGTTTTACTCGAGGTGTGTTAATGACAAACACTTACTCTAATTTTGTTCAAGCTCATTTTCCTAATCTCACTTCTAGAAGTGCTCTTTTAACAATCTGCTGCTGAAAATACATTAGCCATGCTTTTAAAAATATTTCCAAGTCACAAAAGTGATCATAAGGTCCGTTCACGAAGACAGATAAAATCCAGCTCTTCCACATGCCTTCAGAATAATTTCTTTCCTTATTCAGAGAATATCATGTTAAGTATGCTTTCAAAGACATGGTTAGAATCTACATCAGTTTCCTGAGAAATCGTATTTGCAATACCTGTTATCTGTGACAGCTGCCAGACCTGCAATATCTAAAATCATACAAGAGTCCACAGACCGAGGAGAAGGTTTATGGGGGTTATGAGGAACTGAAGAACCTTCATGGCAAAGCATTCCTGTGCCCGTCATTCTCCAAAGCTGGGATCGTTTTCCTGGCTCCTGTTGCATAAAAATTCAACATTTAAATGAACACAGCAGTACAAGAGCAAATCTCTCTGTTCTGTTTTGCTATCAGATGCTTTGAATTATAATTCTTGGAATGACTCGTATAACTTCAGAGCCCCGAGTTTGTATAAAAACTTCTAATCCAACTCTGATATTCAATGAATATGCATCCTATGTTAGCATTGTTAGATGCAGAGCTGTATTTACAAGCTATTTTTAATCTCAGCAATATTTAAATACAGTTTCTATTTAAATACAGCTCCAGAAATAGAAGACTTAGCTTACAATGCAACCAAAAAGGAAGCGTGCCCTACCTTGTAACTTCATTAGAACCTCAAACATACAATTAACACACTTGGTTGTCTTAGAGGCATTTACAATGTTCCTTACTACTTTTATTCCAATTCCCCTTTCTGTCACCCTTACCCCCGTAAAAGTCTTATACGGAAGCACCACCATAATTCAAACAACCTGAATTGCAATAACCTGTCGCTTTCAGTGGAGTCTGACTCCACCCTTTGCAAGTTGCCATGAAAATGTTTTTATTTTTTCCTTCTCCCAGCATATGATTTTACTTCAGCGCATAGCAACAGCATTTTAATAAAATCCAATGTGTCTTGGTACCTTCTTTTTCAGTACAACTCGTTGAGTCTTTGGAGAAACATCAAGGACAAGCTCTGCATATGCAGCATCCTTATTCGAAGCAACTGGTCTTACACCCGGCTCCTGTAAACTAGAACACCAAGAAAACATCATCATGTTTATTCAGAGTAGCTGCTTCCTCTGTAGATTGAATTAGATTTGTACCAAAATCCAATTGAGGAAGCTTACGCTTCCAATATAGCCAATGAGACAAAAATTTATATTGTTCTTTTTCCCCTCTTGTTATTTTTGGAATTACCAGTGTAAGCTGTCAATTTGAGTACATTCTTAAAAGGGGCTTTGATTTCTCACTGCGACTAGGAGCTTCACGGGCAAATGAGATGAATTCCAAAGAAAATTTTCTACCTTATATTGAGGAAAGCAACAAAGCATGTATCAATCTCCTGTAGCTGTTTTCAATAGCATATAAACTAGTGCGAGTTCAAAATTCACAGGCACGTCACAAATAGGTATGTCCTGTAGTCAAGTGTTCTTAATCCACCAAATGAAATTAAGTCCCCAGATGTGACCCTGCTCTTCTAAGATCAAACAGTGGAGTCACAGCAGATGCCATGTGCTAAATCTTTCTCACTATGTGACAAAATAAACAATGACAAGCTGCACCTATAAAGCTTAGTTACCACGACCAAACAAGGTAAGATACACAGCTTAACAACTGCCAGATTCAACTGAATTTTGGCATTTCTTCCACTAGCTACAAGGTTGACAGGAGTTTAGCTGCATTTGAAAAACTTTCAAACAGCAACCATTAAGAGAATATTAACATAAAGCCTAAAGAACACCATGAACATTCAAAATATTTTCATCTAATAGATAAAGAATTACCCTGAGAAAGTATATGTAGCAGCAATATAAATGAAGTTTTCATAGTAAAGCTGCTTGCTATCTTGGAAGTCATTCATGCTACAGACGATTTCTGAGGAGCCTGCCCCTTTAACTGTCAGCATTATAAAAGGTGGCAGAATAGGTTCATCCCATGCATAATCCAGAGAGGTCATGGGCTTCACTTCAGTGTACAGTCTTGGCTCGACAACGCCGTGCTGATTAAAAACAATTGGGACCTGTAACAGTTATGAAAGAGGATTTAGTTTCACACAGAAATTGTTAATCAGACAGATTTTTTTGCTATCAGTTGTTCATTTTTCAGGAGTTGATCACTGAAACATGTTCAGCTCACTTCCTCCCCAATGGTTTCATATGCATTTTCTTCCATTCGAGTCTCAATTAAAGATAGTCTCAAAGGGATGAGAAATGTCATCTTTGCTTTTATCTGTCGTCTGTGGTTCAAAATGTCTTTAGTCCCATGGTAGCATCTCAAACCCTCCTAATCAAAATTAGGAGACTTGCCCAGTTTTATTTAACAGTTCAGTACCAAAATCCAGAATGAGAACCAGTAACTATTAAGAGCTCTGTCTCCTGCTGTGACCACAAGGCAGTCAGCAAGTTACTGTAAAATATGCAAAGTAAATTCTCTGATTTTTATAATCACTGACATGGAAGCCCAAAAGACAGAGAGGAAGGAAGGGGCAGCAGTAGCCCAAATTCTTTTTACAGGTTAGTCAAGTGCTGAAAATAACACAGAACAGATTACAAACTATCACCCTAGCAAAATTTTCTCATCAGTAATAATGCTCTTCCTTGTAAGACTTTTAATGCACTCATAAAAGCCACAATGTTAGCACTATTACTTGAACAAGATGTAGTTGCGTACTACCAATTTTTACTAAAATTTCAGAAAATTACAATTATTGTATACAAATACCTCTTGCCACACACACTTTCATTTTATTTCATTACACAAGCTAGTCAGCTCCCTCTTCTAACAAATAAAAAAGAATTTCTACTTTTCTTTTTTTACTAAAAATAAAAGAAAAAAAAAGTGATTTTTTTCTCTTTTACCTTGGAAAAATTGTCTATGCGGAAAGGTGGCGGTAACTGATCTGTGTCACTGAACGCAATGCGATATGTGGCTCCTTGAAGAGTAATTTCTACTCTTAAGAAGTAACATTTTCCCAGGGTGTCCCTGAACAAGAACAAACAAATTCAAGAGAGGCAGGCTTCTGATCTGCGTTACCCGCAGTCATAAGTGTTAAACAGCTGCTTCTATCAAAAAATGGAAGTATGTTACAGAAGATTTATATATAATAGCTACCTCATATTAATATGGAACGAGTTATTTTTGTTGACCTCAAAGCCCCCAGACCAAATGCAGTTTGGGACATCCATTAGTCTCACACATAATAGTTGATCATAATCGTTACGTGGCCAGTGGAACACG
>NW_008824934.1:4461634-4463762 GCF_000699105.1 Pygoscelis adeliae | reverse complement strand
GCCATCGGGATTGGATGTTCCCTAGTAATAGAAATCGGTAAATACATGTCCTATAGGTATTTAAAAAACGCAGTATTAATCTATGTACCTCTCAAATACAAACACAGCAATTATTCTGTTAGGTGGATGCTGGTATTAGAATAATGAGAAAGATCCTCATAACCAGCCAACAATACTTTCAAATATTCTAACTTTTTGGTTAGAAGCTGCTGTGACTAACTACAGGCACTGCAATAACAAGTAACAAAAAGGAAGCATCTTACCCGACCTCTGGCAAATTCCCGCTGAACAAAGGCAAGCTTGTAGGTTGATTTATTATCTAACAGGTAACGGGGTGCAAATGTTACCATACATGTATCAATATAACGGCCTCGGCCTTTTTTAACATCAATACCTAGTAATAAAAACAAGTTAAAAATAAAGCTATTATTTACAAGAGAAAACAAAAGACATCTGCCACAATATATTTCACATAACAGAAGTTCTTTTTCTTGGGTTCCTTAGATGCACTGTTTCTGTCATACCACTGCCATACCTTGAAACATTATTTTAAACAGTAAACATAATTTTATGCCATCTGTTATCCTCTGTTTCTCAAGTACAATTTAGAGATCATAAGCAATCAAGATAAACCCCCCCCTATTTCCAATCCCAAGTAAATCAATGCAAGTAATTATTCCACTTTTAAACATACGAAAAATTCCTCAAAAAATCACTGTGGAGTAACTTCCAAAGTGTAATTTAATTAAAAACTAAAAGCTTCTGCGGAAATTGTACTTTACATATACTAGAAGCACAAGGAAGACAGAAGCTGCGCTCCTCCACATCAGCCTACAGAGGCACCACAAAGCAAAACCCACGGAAGCAGCACACGGCCGAATGGTTACAGTATATAGACAGTCAAAATAATCAAAGACAGTAATGCGGTGGGATTTCAAATGTACTTAGAAGTAACATACAGGGGGAATAAAGACACAGAAAGAACAGTTTTTAAATGCAGTTATTAACACTCAATGATGAAATGTAAAAATAGAAATAACTGAAAACTGATTTTTAAGCTAATGAAATTCAAAATAAAGACGTAAAAATACTTAGAATACTATTTTTTTGTTTAATAATTTTCTCTGGACCCTTAAAAACCTTTAACAACATATGTTTCCCTGCTGCCATTGTTTCGTTTCCCATGTCACTGACATCATGTCTTCCCAAGTTCTACAGTATTTCTCAAATGTTCCTATCAGCACATACCAATGTTATAAATGAGGCCTGGCCGGTTTCCATGTTGAATCACTTTAAGGGCTCTGACACCACTACCACCATCCAGGGAGAAACCCTGGCACCAGCCAGGCATACCTTCAGGATGGATTCCTTTTCCAACCCGCATTGTACAACTAAGGGCAAGAAGAAAACACAAAGATTTACTCATTTAAATGAAGGATCAGATATCAACATGATGTTGATGATCAAACACATACCCAAGCTACAAAAAGAACACCTGTGTTTTGACATAAAAGCATTAGAAGCCACGATAAATCTCCTCTTGAGTAATTCATTCTGCATGTCTGCCATAAGCTCTTTTAACATACTGGTCAAGACTCAGTGACCATTTCTTGTAAAAGGCTTGGTAATTTTCAGACCGATTAACCATGACATTTGTGTCTTTTTTCTTTGAAAGAAAAAAGAAAAAAAAATTTTTTTTTTGTGATAAATTTAGCTGTTGTTCATTTGAGCAAAAATACCAGAACACTTCAGATAAATTTACTTTAAATCATGTTCATATTTTCATGGAAAAAGCCATGCCATTTCCTTTCACATCAGAACCACGATAGCTCTGCTGCAAGTGGACTTCCTGCTACTACTTCTCTATTAATATTCAGAGTTTAGAATAGGGGTTTGGAGTGGGTTTATTTAGTGGTAATAAAGTAATTTATACAACTCGGTAAGTCTCTTCATAAAGGTTTTTTATGTTCTTACAAAAGAAGCATGAGTTCAAAACGTGCAAAATAAAACCAAAGCAGCCTGCAGACACAACAGAACTAGCCAACCAAGGAGTTTTCAGTAGGAGATGTCTAAAGATCAAATATGCTTATTTTAGTATTTAGAAACTAGTAACTTAACAGGTCATCTT
>NW_008824934.1:4456028-4461620 GCF_000699105.1 Pygoscelis adeliae | reverse complement strand
GATATTAATACTAATATATCAGCACCCAATCCTCTGTGAATTACTTTCATACTTCCTAAGGTTCCTTCTTGTCTGCTCTTCTTGTGGTATTACTTACAAGTTTGGCTGTTCTTTATCAGCATAACAGAATAGAAGTGGGCTGAGGCTTCTAGCAAGCTCATGCTCTTCAAACTGACCTGCAGCATCTGTTTTTGCATTATCTTGTCTGAAGATAAGTGGCAATCCTTTAAGTAAACACAAAAAATGGAGTATCAAACTACACTTCACCTTTGCACAAATTAAAATGAGAATGGTAAAAACTACTTCAAATTAAGGAACAATCTAAAGTATTTCAGTTGTAATATTAGCCATTAGTCTGCATGCATTCTCCTTTGCATTCTTCGTCTAACCTGTTTAACAGCTAGACCTATTAACAGCTGCGAGCCACAGAGTCTGGTCCATACAGAAAAGGAGTTCTGGTAACTCTGAAAGTGCTGATGGATGTTAACATAGAATAACTGCAATTTGGACCTGTTGCTTTCTCAAGGCATTTCAGTCTTTGAAACCCACAATTTTAACAGTGATTAATCTATGTTGATTTATTTAGAGGTACAATAGCTCATGTTTGAAAATCTGCAATATAGCAAGTAAAATGTCTAAGTTATCTGCTGTAACATTCATCAAACAATAGCTGGTGGCACTGTTAAAAAAAACAACTAAAAAAACTCCTGCAACTTTGATTCCTCTTAAGTAGTGTTTAAAAGTGCTATTTGGCTAGAAAGCAAATCAAAACACTGCATAAAATCTTTATTTCCCAGTTCATGATTACAGCTATGAAAGAAAATACTGTAAAAACTTACCTGTTTTGTTGATTAACCAATATGGTGCTGAAATTAGTATTTTTAGAGAACCTTCAGCACGACATACAATCCTTATGGTCAAATTTAGTAGTCGTTTGTTGACATCATACAATCGCATCCGCACCATGTAGTTTTGTGTCCCAGGAGGAATCAACAGCTCCTTGCAGATCGGGAAGTTTTCTAGCAATACCCCTACGAAAACAAAATGAAACAAAACCAAACCAAACATCACCCACACAGAAACATTAGTTTCTGATAAGCATACAGGTTCATGTTTCATATGGCTTCATCTTCCTGACTATTTTATACAGCTTACCCAGATTAACTTTTAAATCTGCCCAGTGTAGTAACCTCTGACCTCATGAAGAAATGCCTCAATTTAAGTCACAAGCAGCAAAAAAGTTCTGTAAAGAACCCTGCTTAGGGCTAATTACTGCCTTAGGCATCAGAAGTCCAGCCGGTGTTGAATAATTCCATACGTACTCTCAACACCAACTTTTTCTGTCAGAAAGAAAACAGCAAAACCACCCAAAATGTTGGGAACTTATTTGATTTATTCCCTTCTTTATCACTGTTCTCTCCAGTTTCCACTCTCAGGAAAATGAGAAAAGAGCTGAATAAGGAACAGATCAAGACAGCTGACAGATTTGGGGGAATGATGGCAATATTAGTATTTTTTGGGGATGCCATGCACTTGGTTATTAACTATAAGAAACCCTGCAACCCAATGAAATAATCATATAAGTGTTTTCAATTTTCTCATTTTTCCCTTCTTGCACCATAGTTCCTTGTACAAGAAACAGTTATACTGAGGTACTCCTCTAGGAGGATCAGAAGGTAGTATCTGAAAAAGAACCTTACCAAGCTCAATGTTCTGAGATGTATCAGCTGTGTGCAATGCTGCCTCTTTGCCAGGTTTTAATGTCCCGTTAATTGGCATTCCTTTAACATAGAACTCGAGTTCACAAGGTAGCAAGTTACAGATTACCACCGTTGGCAAGAGATAAATAGTATGCCCAGGCTGTCTGAAAATCTGTTTAGCACTGTCAGAAAATATATTGGAAGGCATGTAATCCGGATAATTTTCTTTCTTTATAGCCACACAAAACCTGTGAAGGCAGACACATAGGAGAAGTCGTCAATGAACTCAACAGAATAATTGAACCCTGTCTTTGTGTATTGCATTAAATCCCACAACATGCTGTAACTTCAGGACTGATAGCAAAAACAGCATTTAGAATTGTTCTCCACATAATCACTTTAGAGTTCGATTATAAGGTATTTTGTATTTATGCCTAACATTAAGACAACAGGAGTTTCCTCATTTTAAGCAAAGAATTAATTTAGTCACTCAAAAAAACTTGTCTGTTCAGAGACCTAACAGAAAATTGCTTTTACAGATTATAAACTTTAAAACCAACTTCCATAAACTCACAGAAACATGTTATCAACTATTACTAAGAAGAGTTTTAAATAGTTAAGTAAATTATAATCATGTTCTTAAAAATAAATGCTGAACGTGTCCTTCTTCCCAGTAGATATATCCTTGCTTTGGCCACCTGACACTTGAGTTTTTCATTAGTTAAAGTAAAAAATTAAGTAAACCGTCATTTTAAATAATTCGTTAATTTTCCTTCCTGTGACATGTTCAAAACTGGCATATTAAGAAATGAACTATGGAACCGACACACAGCAATAACTATATAGTACACAAAGGTCATTTCCTGAAGTAACTTCCATAATCTCTATTCTAGTATTTCCTAAATTGAGAGCATCCCTAAATCCATCATATCAGATAACTACAAAATTCCATAAAGTCCTCACTATGCAGCGACATTTTGGGGCTTAGAACAGAGTAAAGGACATCCAGGACAAAGAACGAGTATTTGCGAACACACTATGGCAAACCACTCATTATTCTCAGTGAGACAGACTAGATAATTTAACATAAGTCACATTCTATTTCCTAACCTTTTCTTTTTTACAATAAATACTAGTAGTATGCTTACTTTATATTCTCAGACATTTGCTAACAGGCCCTGTCAAAGGGGCTTCAAGGAGCCCCACAGAAATATAGCTGTTATGCTTCAATGATTTCTCATTATTCAACAGACCAAACAAAACATCCCATTAAACTGCAGAAGCTTTCATCTCTAAGTATTTTCTTTCCTGTTATTTACTTTCACAGTATTTCATTTATCAGAAAAAGAGATAACACAGCTTACAGAGAAATAATTAGGTCTTAATTACCTGAAAAATCGGCTATTTTCAGACTCCATTGAATGACACTCTCGCTTGCTGCTACATACTTCTGCTGTCTTCTGAACATTAGTCCAATGAATTGGAGCCTTACAGAAAAAGACTCCCATTCCTTTCGGCCTGGCTTGCAAACGCCAAGATGTAAGATGTAATGGAATAGCAAAGGAATCTCCCGGCATAACTGCTGGAAGAACTACAGGTTCTGCAACCAGAGAAGAAAATACACATATCAAAACAGGCCCCTTTACTGAAAAGCATAAAATTTTCAACTAGCAAGTCTCAAATTTTTGAAGCAACACGTTCCATTTTAACATAAAACACTAGCTACTTTATGTATGTTTCAAACACCAACCCGCTGCTTTAAGCCCTATTAACAATCTGGCAGCAGGCAATTTTAGGTGTGTAAATCTGAAACTGGAAACAGACTAAGAACTTGCTGGAATTCAAATTCTTTCTCCTTGGGTGCTTTAGTGAAAATGCTTATTTCAAAAAGACCTCATTTATTACATTTTGGACACATTATCAGCATTTCACTACATTTCTAGATTGCACCTTTGCATGCTAACACCTGAAACCTTCTAGACTACTGCTAAAAGATACAACATGCTACATACAGAAATAAGATTCAGTCTTTACAGAGTCTCAGCTTTCCCCATTTACCTGAACAATAAGGAAAAATCCTACTGGGTTCTCTAGCTTACCCTGCTGATCGCTTTCTTCTTAAGATTAGCCATTTCCCCTCCAGGGAGTGCTACTTTGTTGCTAACCATTACAGGCAGTGGCGAATCTTCTTGGGGAGGAAGCTAAAGATTCCTCATAGAATGGAAGGAACATACAACACTTACTGTCAGGAGCAGAAGGACTATCTAGTCTTAGTTCCATTGGTGTTTCCAGCTTGTTCTTCACAATCAAGGCTGAGCGCACTGTTATCACTTTCCGAGCGCTACCTTCCATGGTAACTTCAAATACCACACGAACTGGAGGCAATGAAGAAAACTGGAAGATATTTAAAAGCATTAAAAAGCTCAGGTAATGATTATACCTGGAAGAGGGACACCTCAATTTTGAAGCAGTAACTCCTGGAGTAAAAACTTGCCAACTGAGTTCAACTACGTCCAACACCTAATGTATATACAGCTTCATAATAATGATTTACAATCCTGTACCTCTTCCTCAAAACACAATAAAATTAACTATGAAAAAGCAATTCTAAATACTACTAACTCCACTGTTTTTTTCAAAACGATGCAAGTTCAAATAAAAGCAACACAGATCCTAAAAGTACACTTTATACGCTATCTCACTATTACATTATTTTATAAGTTCATGGAATTTGAATTCCAAGCCTCATATAATTAACAGTCACTCATCATTCCCATCCGTCAAAACTAAAAAATAAGGTGGAGCTTTCTTAAAATATTCATAGTTTCTTCACTCTTAGCTGCCCTTCTACTGTGGTGTTTCATCTCCTACATTACACAAAGTCATTGCCACTTCAACCCTGAAAACCACATTTTATATGGGCTCACATGCTGGAATTCACATACTGGAATTTAAGACCCATTCTTCAAACAACGATTTACATGGGTGAGGAATGGTAAGTCATGTTAAATACTTGATCTGATTTGAAAGTTCGTTTTGTTTGCTTGACTTTTGTTTCCTTTCTATTGAAAAGGTTTTAGAAGGATGGAGAAGCCAGTTCACTTGTAGAATTATGCTAGTCTTATTAAAGTAGCTCTCAAAAAATGAAAATATATACTCACGTAGACTTGTGGATGTATTATATTTGTTCTACTTATTGGGCTTCCGAGCTGGGAGAAAAGTAAACAAGAAAGTTAAAATTGTTCAACTTCTAAGTTGAACTCAACTTACTCTCAATTGTAGTACAGAACATTACTACAGAAGAATAAGCTAAATACTTTCATCACTTTGTGTTTCTGATCTTCAATACAGCTTGGAAAACATGTCAGAACTATACTAGCAAAACCTGTTTGTAATACTGCTTTAAAAAGAAACAAAGCTGAAGGAAGAAGGTTTGTTGAAAAAAAAGAAAAAAGCTACGGAAGATGTTCCAGAACAGCAATTCTCATTAATTTGCATCGTTGTCCTTCAAGAATCAAGTTACAGAGAAAGATGATGCTTTTTATGCTTCAATATGAAAATATCAGAAATTATTCAAATAAGAGACTACTGGCACTTGTCAGTAGTATCATGAAATTAAATTCTAATCCTTTTTTATACCAAAAAGATCTCAACTTCCAATTTCTCCGGTGCTCAACAATTTTCAGTAGCTAGTCTCAAAACAACTAGTTTCAAAATCCACAAGATTATTTTTATCACTGAGCCTCAACCACCAACTGCCAGCCTGCTGATTATTACAATTGCATTTTTCCTTCATGACAAGTATATTTTGTCTAAGCAGCCACATATTTCAACAATCTCTGGGCTTACAGGAAATTGCCAGTGTTGTTTATTTTAAGTAAATTAAACACAT
>NW_008824934.1:4445822-4456007 GCF_000699105.1 Pygoscelis adeliae | reverse complement strand
TCAATAGAAGAAATAAAAGTAGCTGCTGAAATGCTGTGCTGATTTAAAGCTCAATCTCCATGAGTCCATGGCACTGTCACTAATATATTAGTTCTGTCATTGGAAGCTCTGACTGCTAAGCACAGACTAACTGCTGACTATTCTGTCTGTGTTTTTGTTATGCATAAAACTGCCAGTTAGGAACCCAGCATCTCCAAACCCTCCCAATCCAAGCTAACTGGAAAGAAGACAATCAGACAACAGCAGCTGCTTTAAGATCAAAATCTTGGAGACATCATTACTCTCAAATTACATATTCTATTAAAACTAACACTCTAAATCAGAACTTACAGTAGAAGAGGATGAGTTCTTATCTGGTGCAGCGTATCGGAAAAATGTTCCAACTTTGTCTACAGATACTGGACTGACTTCTTCCCAGCCATTTACTCTCACTTGCAACTGATGAATTCTTAGATCGTGTGTGTGCCTACCAGGTTAGATCAAGTTAAATTACTGTTAACCATTATTATACAGTGTAAATGCCAAACAGTCCAAACCAAGAACATCCTCTGGAGTCTGAATAAAGAATTTCACTGAAGCGTTTAAAAAAAAAAAGTCTCAAGAGTTTTTCCATTTCGTGGATAAAGACAGACCTGATTTTACGTCTGTTCAATTGTTCCACCTTCCCTAATGAACATACAGAAGTACAACTATGTTGTACAAGTGAAAATAAAAGTATGCTACGTATTTGTTAGGAATTTCTTCTAGTTCTTAACACTGATAACGCTTATGCTCAACAACCAATGCCCCCAGCCTCCCCAGTCCTTTAGGATAAAGGACATCTGATTTGTAATTGAGGCCCCTAAGTCTTTCTAAAAGCTCATAATGATCCAACTCACACCTAGGAACAGCTGCCACCAATAGCAATATATGCTGCTTACGAGACAACTGATCATTTCACTCTATACATGAGTTTTAAATATTTAAAAACAAAACATTAACAGGAGATTTAAAAAAATAACCACTTTTTATTTAATATCTGCTAGTGCCCTCACAACTATGATCCTGTGTGTTCCATATATGAGTGTGTCAAAAGACATCTCACAGCCTGGTCCCTTCACCTGTGTCTGAGTTTCCCTCTGGCTTCAAATTCAAATGGAATCTCTTCCCCAGTGGTAACTTCTTGCCATTCGCTGACATTATGGGCATCATCCAGCAACGTCCCATTTTCCTCAGGAACAACACCTGGACTCCCACTGTGAGACAGTGCAGCCCTGTGAAGAGAATCACATCATTTTACAAACTGACAAAAGGACTACTTCAAATAACAAGTGCTTTTTAGTCTGCCTCAGTCTATAGAAGTCCTGCAGTAAACACATATACATCGCGAATGCGTCTCACTGGTTTTCAAATTCTCTTGGGCCTCTTGAAAAAAAAAAAAAATCCTTTTTTTTTTTGTAGTAAAACTATCTCACTGTCGAAGAAAAGGCTTTTAACTAAGAAAGACTGGGAGTTGCCTATGTTTCTCTGCAAGAAAACGAAAGCACTGAAAACAATAGGGTTTGGCTGACATGTTAGAGAAGCCAGACAAATATTGTCAAAGTGATCCCACAACAGCTTCTTACCGGGTAGGTGTTGTAGTTAGGGTAGCAAACCACAGAGTGCATCCAGTATGATTTCTAAGAGCAAATGGAACAAACGGCTGCCTACGTTTTGGAGTCTTCATTTCAGCTATAAAACAGAATAAAGATTTGTCTAAATGCTTATAAGAGCATTCATCAGATGCTAATGTAATATGAGACACAATGGCTGGAGAACCACAGCCTGCACTACTGAAGAAGAACAGATCAAAGAAACAGCATAACAGATTACTAAAAACATTTAAAAATGTAGTAACTATTATAGAAATGGTTACAAAGGAAACAGAAAGTCGTCCCCTACATCAACCGCCCCAGGAACTGAGCTTAATCTGTATGCTCTTTTGTTTCTTCATATCAAGTCTTGTAAAATACTATGCCTCCAGTTATAACTAACATGTAGAAAACCTAACTAAAAACCCAATCATAATCAGTAACTTTTCACGTACATACAAATGCTCATAAAATATTAAACACATATTCACTTATAATTAAGATTTATGCTCTATTTAACGTGACAAATACGGGATTACCCGGTACCCTCTTTAAATGGGACTTTTCTCCTCAAAGACTGAATAAGTAGAATTATTTTCCTATACAGGATAAAGCCTAGTAAAAAAAGTATGAAATATAATTTGAATGCAACCAAAGGTAATCTGGTTTTGTTAAAATGCTGGGACAGCAAAACCCCAGAACAAGAAACTTCACCTACAATGTTTGACTTTTTTCAAGTATGCATTACTAACAAGCACACAAGCGTTACTCTCGTCTTCCATACTGCAGTACATCATATCTGTGAAAATATTTGCTATGTCTGGACAGAAAAAAACCCCTGTCAAATTCCAGTAACTACTTAAAAAGGAAGATAAATGGCTGCTTCCTAAATACATACATCTTTTTGTATGAGAGAAGTAGGAAGAAGGCACACAATAAATCAGCTGCTTAAAGAAAAGGTAAGACAGAAATGAAATCTATTCCACAGAATTTATCTTCAGTCACTCCAAAGGCTGACTGATCTCAAGTTGAAGTACTTCATGTTCTGAGACCCATTCATCCCACTACCACGTGTTGAACTAAGAATAACTTCAGCACAGGTTTACAGAGGCAAGAGGGATAAGGCAGGGTGGGTAGGTAGGTAAGTTTTTGAAGGAGTTATTGACGATTGCATACAACTTTCTTCCAAATCAATGACAACAAATTCCTATATACCTTACATTGTCACTGCAGACTTAAATCTGATCTCTCTAAAGCTTACAGAGAGAGTTCTTTCCAATTAAATGGCAAGAAGATGAAATTCTTGAAAATGAAAACTCTGATTTTTGCCAAGTACAAATAAAACAATCTTTTTAGTGTTGAGCTTGACTTTATACAATTTTTTGGCTAGCTCAGGTTCTACAAAATTACAGACTAGAAGCCAAGTGAACTTCTACTCTGGCATTTAATCGATGGCCAATTTATTTTTTGAGACTTTTAAAAAAGAATTTTTGGGACTATGGCCTGATTTTCAAAAGAAAACATAATGTAAAAGTTGCATTTTGAGACTACTACCTGAAAATAAAGACTACTGTTACAAGGAGGTTTTTTTCGTAATTCATTTAGTTGCAACACCCACTAAAAACAAAACCTCTTAATATTTATTGCTTGGCTGTTTGTTTTTTTTTTCCCCCCAAGAAAAACTTCCTGAAAAATATCTCAGAAGAATAAATTGTTCTATCATTTTCCGGTTTTGGGGTTTTTTTTAAACATCTATGAACTGTCTGCAACCACTCAGAGAAAATGTTTCTAAGGGGCAGTCTGAACAGGCCACAGATGTAAATTTATAGAAAGCTTTCTCTCCTCCCATTCAGCAACTTTTCTATAGGGGCAACATATTCATCAGGTATGCTGTTTTGTCTTCCATAATGTCACAAATCTTAAAAAACAAAAATTAAAAAATCTTACTTTAATCTGGATGGTTTTGCCCAAAGACTGTACTGTCAAATACAAAACAAACAAATTAACAGGGTATTTATTAGGAATGCCTTACTCCCTAAGGCTTATTGAAAACAGATTGTTCCTTCCGAAGGCATCTTAAAGTTTTAAGTAGCTAAATATACATGCTGAATCAAGCATAAGTATGTATATCAAACATACTGTTGGATATTTTTAGAATAGAAAATAAAAAATCTTGTGATTTTATTACGCTATTTTTAATCTCAGTATACTATCTCTCTAGAAAAAGGACATTGAATAGTCAACAACTCATATAACCTTCCTCAAAAAGACAGTCTTCCTACATAGGATTAGTTATACTTCTCCCTTCTTTCCTGAAGGGCCCAGAGAGGAACATAAGAGAAAGACCAGGATGAAATATTAAGTTAAGCAGCTTAAGTAGCTGTTATGTTGTTTGGTTTGGGGTTTTCTGTTTGTTTGTTTGTTTTAAATATAGAGGCCAATCTACCAGCAAGTCACACATACAACACAGTATTTATTGTACAAGAGCCTTCCAAAAAAGAAAAAAAAACTTTTTGTCTCTCTCTGCTATACAGTACCTCTAGCATAGATTTGATGCTCTAGGTTAGTCAAACTGGCTGTACTCCTAGTTCTAAGGTAGACAAGAGGAAGGCCTGGCAGACAGGAAAGACAAAGTTAGCAGGTAAGAAAAAACACAAATACAGGTAGACTCTTCCCCATCATGCATCAGGAAAGACACAGACAGTTGGCATCATGCAATCTGTGTATGAGTCAAATGCCACTAAGTTGGCATTTGAATTACTAAAATTTCTTCCAGAAGTGACACCGGGAGAAAAGCTGAAAAGACCTGCCACATATCAAGAGCTATTACTGAGAATTGTTTCACAAATATAACAGCATTTTTTCCAGAAACTCAGTCATTTAGGTCTTTGGGGATACAGAAAGAAAAAGACCACCTCTGAACTGCACACACCCTGAACTCAATACTCTTATTTAATCTTTGACAGGATAGTCACTCATTAATTGAGAAAGTGTGACAGAAAAAGGAAGCAGAACTAGCAGTGCAAAGTTCTCACTCAAAGCTAAGTAGCCAGAAAGGTTTTTGTTTTTAAAGACCTGAACACAATTGAACAAAAAATAGCATTTTTGTCTTTTTTGCCAAATATCTCTAACAAGTCATTGTATGCTATGAAGACCAAATACTTATGTTTGTAATACATTAGACAGATGACTCTCTATGTCAGGACTGTTTCAATTAAAGTGTGATTAATGAGTATCATACTCTGCCCAAAACATGGTGGATCCACCGAAGAACCCATCCAGTCTTCTGAACTGATTACATTCACTTCTTTGTCCTGTTTACAGTAATCTTCCATCCATGACTGTTTGGTACATGTGTATTGTTCTAGAGGAATATAAGCAAAGACAGTGAATGTCTCCAAGGTGGCAGTAAACAAAGTAATTGAAAAGTATGTTGAATTCATAACACTAAAGTTACTCCACTTCAACGGCAAAAGTTTTACCTCACTGCTTTTTCTATGAACCTCTTCCATAAGTTAAAGACAAACAACAGCTCATGAAATCACAGCAGCATTTTCAAAACCTAATGTTTTTATATTCTTAAGATTTTTTTTTTAAACTTTCAGTGGAATTCCATGTTCTTAAGATACTCCTGTGACAATGTAAGACCTCTCGGTGAGGAGGCAATTAACCTTAAATATTTTCATGTTAGAAGCAGTTTCTGATTTTTTTTTTCTTTTTAAGAGGTACACGCACATTCCTGCATAAATATCAAGACACCAACAGAGTCCTCTGGCACAGTACTAATCAGAAGCTAGCCCTACTACTTGTTATCACTAGTATTACAAAGCATCATGGGAACTCCTAGGAATCATTGATTTGCATCTTTTCCTCCCACCTCGGCTCCCTCTTTCTGCCAACCCCACAGGCCTTGCGGGAGAAAGGAACGAATATTCAAGGAACAAGGAAGGTTCTTCTGTTACATTTGCAAGCTCAGCCATTTACATTTTTTTATTATGACCACCAAATTATTCAGATTTGCATACCAAAGAAGCAACAATATTTCTGGGAAACGCACATAGTCATAGTCTCAGAACACAGAAGCTTACATGAAGTTTGACTTAATGATGAACAAAATATTTTGATTTCCTGAGGTGGGAATTGACAGCTCAGGTTTTCAGAGACTGCAGAACTGAAATGAGTAGCTCCCCACTATGCTTGTCAATGTACTGAAAAATGATGAGCTTATCAAAATATTTTTAAGTACTGTAAAGTATGGAAAGCTTCAGATGAAAGCCTGTTTCTGATTAAAAATAAATTTCAAATAACATATGAATTTGATAGAATTCGTATGACCAGAGAAAGAATTCCTACTAACCTCTAAAATATGTAGCTCATGTCTTTACACTTTCACAGTATCTGATAAAATACAGGCTGCCTAAATGCACACCTGTGTACAATATCACGTGAAGTATCTAGGGACTTGGGCCAAATCTCCCTCTCTCCATCTATGGGACACCAGCAGGACTCAATTAGAAATGTCTGCCATTTTCAGTACAGTGAAAACTAGACTGTACAGTGATGCTCTCGGGGAATACTCCTACGTACCTATGAAGACAGAGGTAATGTTTATATCCAAACGGTGTTTAGCCTTTACTTCCAGCTTCAGTCGGGAAGGGTGGAGGCGGCTCGAAGCTTGTTGTTGCCAAGAAACTGAACATGGCCATGGCTCAATAAATGGCTCCCAGCCTGAGAACAAACAGAAAACATCACATGTATTACACATTTGAAGGCCACACTGGAATGCTGTTTACATACCTAAGTATTTAATAATACAACTTTAATAATGAGATCCTTTACTTTCAATCTGTGTTCAAGATGAACTTGTAAGCCTACAGATTTAATTTACTAGCTAATACAAAGTTGCTCCAGCTCCTCCATTTGAACCAGCGTATACTCTATGTAGGGTCTTGCAGAAATATCTTAATTCCAAGGAAAGCATTAGAAGGCAATTACAACTTCATATTGAAGTTAGCTGGAACTAAGTTCTCTGAAATAGTTTTGAAAATTAATTTCACACTGTAAGTTGGCCTACTATTCAGTATCACAGAAGACAAAGGTCTAAAAGCTATTTAAAAAAAAAACACCCTACATATTTTTAAAAACAAAAAAACTACCTTGTTATTGACAGATAATTCCTAAGGTTGTGGCCACCAATTTTATAACAGAAAATTTAGTTTCTCAATTCAGAGAAAACACACAACTAGATTATTTCTTTTGTCAGTGGCTGACCTGTATTGAGGCATAACTTGCTTTTTTGTATCTAAAATATAAATTATGATGGTCTTCTTATGTTAAACCATTGTCTTCAGCCTAACCGCCTACCCCCATGTGCTTTTCCTCCCTGAAATAAGTAACAATTTGAATGCATCGAAACAATTAAATACTAAAAAAGAGAAGTGAATACAGAGACAGCAAGTTACGTAACTGTCATGTTCTTGGATAACCTTTTTATGCAATCACATTTTAAAAGTTCAGTGCAACTTTCATATCAGCAATCACTCTACTTTCCACATCCCTCCATCCAATATCAAGTTAGGATATCTTGTCTAAGATCACACGTTCTCACAGACACACACACGATCACAGAAGTCAAGCTTTCACATTCCCTTATATGTATTTCATGTTGGGTGAATTTCAGGCTACTGTAGTAGGCAAGGCTGTTTTCCTAAACTTAAATAAAGAAAACAACAAACCCCCCAGTATTTCACCTGAAAGCTCACGATTGTAATAATCTCCAAAGAGGGTAAAATGAGCGTAGCCTTCAGGGTTGGCTCTCAAATGTTGGAGAAAATTCAAACCTGCAAAAAAAAGTGAATGTTATATTAATGCAAAACAATGAAGTTTCCTGATTTTGTGAACTGTTAAGTAAGCAATGGAAGGTTTTGTCTTGTCTTTTACATTGAAATGGTACAAAAAGCATATCATAATACTCTTCAAATAACATTTATAGACAGCCATGCTTTACAACACGGAGCCTCCCTAGGGTTCTGCTCAGGACAGATTCCATTTGTTGTGTGATGTATAAAGGGGAAACCAGAGTCTTAACCCTACAAAGACTGTAATCTGCTTAAAAACAAAATTAAAACAAACATTAAAAAAAAACAAAACAAAACAAAAAAAGAACCCCCAAAACCCCACACAACAACCACCACCACCAAAACACTGTCAGTTGAAGTCCTAAGAAACTGGAGCATGGTGCTGAACATACACAGTAACTGATGGTAATTTTATGCAACTCACTCAGCAAAACAAGATACTCACGTGAAAAGGTTAACTCAGCAAGGGGAACGTCACAGTCCATGCAGTCATCAATAAAGCAAATGCATATACTTTCTGCTTTTATTTCCACTCCAGAGATGAACTGAAAAGGCACAATCCCCTGGCTATCTCGACCGGAAGAGGTCAGGGAAACCGGTTTCAAAGGCTCAGCATTCTTAAATAACCAACTTGCTGCTTTTTTCAAGTCACCTTAGATAAAATGAAACGACCAATCACTCATCATCTACTTTCTCAATGAAATGTACTTATTTAAAAAACATATGGAAGCAAACAAATTCCCTCTCTCTCACGAAATATAGCAAGACACCAACAGTACCTTATATGTGTTCAATTTAATAACATAAATACGAGAAGATTATAAAAATACATTGGTATTTTCTAAGAATAAGAAATGTCTTTTGAAGTTCGCAAACCAAGTGGCAACAAAATATAAATCTATATTAATACTATGAATGCCTATAAGTAAGTTGGGAAACATGACAGTGCTAAAGAAAAAGAATCACTTGTGTTAAAGCTTCATCTTCTTTTCATGTGTTACATGTAGAAGTAGGTGAAATATATGATTCAAAAAGGCAGAGATGAAAACAAGTGCTCTAAAGAGAAAGAGATGGATAATAGCAAGAAATAGGTATACCACAAAAGAAAAAAACAAACCCCAGCCCAAACCCCCAAACAAAAATACACTCAAACACCCCACACATGACATCCCAAAAGGCAGGAAGGATCTTTGGGGGGTGGTTTCTACACAGTAGTAGAACAGAAAAGTGAGAATGCTAAAGATTACTTTGGCTCTGTGTTGGCATATAAAGAGAAGGAAATACTGCCTGTGCATCAGCTACCTTACAGTCTGAAAGTTTCTTCTTAATTGCAAGTTAGGTAATATGAACAATCTGCAAGGCCAACTAAGAATACTTGAGGTTACCTTGGCAGATCAAAAGAGCTTTACGACAATCTTCCATACTGAATCCCAACTCCTGGAGGCGAGCCAGCTGTACCTCTGTAATTGAACAGTTAACCAATCATAAATCCTTGATAGCTACTTGTTTTCACTTCTAAAATTAAGATATATCTGTATGAAAAATGGGGGTTGGTTTGTTTAAGATTGCAACTGTAGAAAAAGCATATGATTCAGCACTGCTTTTACAAAAAAAAACCCGAAAACCAACCCCCCCCCCCCAGTGTTTACATTCTAGAATATATGGGCTATTTTTATTCTCCTACAGGAAGCCAACGTACTCCATGAATTTCAGTTGGGACTAAAATTTTTTTTTGTAAACCAACCCTTCATTTAGAACACAATTACTTATTTACTTTGACCTCCCCACATGACTCTCAAGTGCAGTAGCAAAGAAAGCCTTTTTCACTAGTGTGTATTTCCTCATTATTGTCAGGCAGCGGTTCCGACTACACACAATTTTTAATTTGTAAAAAAGCAATGTCACCAAAACACAAGATTACTACACACGAAAAGATCACTGGTAATTATGATGCTTTCCATTTCACTATCAATTTAACGAGTTTGAAGAGGTGGCCCCTCTTCCCCTTTAAAAGTTTGCTACCTAAGAAATACTCCATCACGATGATTTATAATGACAAGTGATGCTAAATAAAACTTACTATAAAACAACCCACTGTCATACTACAAGCAGAAAAATAATAAAAAAATAATTATACCATCAGTATAATGCTATCATCAGATAATTCAAAGCAATGAAGGGTTTTACACAAAGAAGATATCAACATCTTTTGTGTTTAGCATATAATCTAGCTTCACACTGCAGAAACCTCCTTTAGATATAAAAAATGGCTTCACTCCAACAGTTAAAAACATACCGAGAACGGGATCCAACACACGTTTGGGTGTCTCTCTCTTTTCATGTGTAAAGGAGGAAGACTCATTCACCAGTGCTAAACTAGAAGGATTAGCAGTATTTTCAGCAATCGATACAGTTGAGTCAGGCATAGCTGCACTAGTCTGTTGAGGAATTGACTTTGCAATTGCCAAGAACAGTTGAACATCATTGTATGACAGTCTGATATCCAGTGCTTGCAACTGAATCTAAATGAAAAATTAAAGATTCAGTTACCCTTTTAAACATGTTTTTCCTGTATACTTTGGATATTAACAAAGCTTTTCCCAAAGGAAGACAAAATTTAATATTAAAATCCGATGACTGCACTGTTTTAAAGCTCCACTAATAAAATTACCAAACTTGTTATTATTTACTAACAACTAAAAGCATTAAAAGCATCT
>NW_008824934.1:4429901-4445780 GCF_000699105.1 Pygoscelis adeliae | reverse complement strand
TGAAAAAAAGAAGCCTCTAAATAGATTTCTTCTCTAATAAACGCTAATAATGAGATACAGAAAATAAACCATTTTTGTTCCGTTATTAGTAACTATCTAACATGTCTACATTACCAGCCCACATTTTTCCCCCACTATTAATCTCTATAATACATCCCAGAAACCACTCCTTCGTTACCACTAAGAGAACTTTCTGCGTGCTTGTTTCTTTGCTTTTTCCACTTCAGGAAAAATTTATCTTATTCTTTTCTTATACACTGGAAAGTATTCTATTGAATCCTTGGGCATAAAAAAATCTGTGTAAGATCATGATCTAGTAGTCTCTATTGCATATATTTTTATTCAGGCCTTTAATATTACCTCTAGAATAGGAGGAAAATCCTCACTATTGAAAGCATCCAACAGTCCTGAACCACTTGGGTAGGAAGCATTCCCAACAAGTTCCATCTGAATTTGTACTGGATCAATAATTGACAGTGCGGTCTCTTGCTCATTTCCTAACCGGCATGAAAAAACCTAAAAATTAAAAATATTTTTTAAAAAATTAGGAACTGAGAGAGCAGGCCTGGCAAGAACCTCGAAATCAAAGACTGACTCTCTATCACAAAACATGAACTACAGCCAAACTGTTCTCCACAGACAATTCCTTTGTAGACTTTAAGACAGCAGAGATTCCAATATCTTTCCAGACAATTTATTCCAGTGCCCAGCTAGGCTGTAAGTTCAGGAAAAGAGAATCTGATATGCAACCAAATATTCCCTTTACTGCTAAGCTTAACTCCACTACTCCTCCTATCACAGATACAGAAAACGCTTTGTTCTTTGGTCTACAATAACCATTTAGGATTTACCACATCTCTGCACAGCCTCTTCTTCTGAGCAAATGCTTTTAAACTTTCCCAACATATTACGTACCCCTCAATTCTGAGTGTTCTTGTTGCTCTCCTCTCAACTGTTCAGAGCTTCTTCAGCTCTGTTTCCCCAAGACTGGCCACAGCACTCCAGCTGTGGTCCTACTCTGCTGAACAGGATGCAAGGATCACTTTGCACACTCAAAACTCCTACTCGCAAAAGATCCCTACTGGCATATCCCAATGGCATGATACTGCTTGTTCACCTCAAGTCAGTTATGATTACAGCTTGCAGGCCTCTGCTGACCACGTGGGCTTCTGTTTACCCAGTCACTCCTCAGCTTTCAATTAATTTGCTGGTTTACGGTTGGAAGCTAGATTAGAACCAGCAATATTTTGAGATTATAGTCAAGTGTTTCAATGACTTAACAGAAACAATATAAAACCATTCTAAAACTGCTGTAGAATGAGAGCATTTGATGAGGAGCTAACAAACTTCAAAAATCATCTGTGCACTACTGCTGTTGTATATTTATTTATTATAAAGTACCTTTACAAGGTCCTCTAATCTTAGACGTTTTACAAAAGCAAATTTATTTCTTCTTACCTCAATGCCAAACAAACTACCAGAGAAAGGACGATCTAATAACTTGGGCTTGTAAGTGAGAACAGTAGTCCCCTTCAAAATAATTGCATTGGTATCGAAACAAGACATGTCTTCAATGACCACAAATTCCGTTCCTTAACAAAACAAAATGACATAATAAACAAGGCAATTGGAACTACCATTAAGGTATTTTAAGCATTTGTAGCAGGTTTCTTGATTTTCCATCCTTTAAAGGACCTTTTTTTCCCACTAGCACATGACTTTTAATCAGAAAAGCTCCTAAAAAAGCACCAGAGAAGAATACATTTACCTGTCACATTGACCTTAACTTCCAGTTGTTTTTCTGTAGACACATGCAGCGATGAACGTTTTGTAACTACTCCACTTTTCACTGTTTTTGGAACTACAGTTGTTTCACTGCTATAAGTGCGTTGCCGGGAAGAAAGGGGATTTTCTCGCTTTTTGGTATCTCCAGGAGTATATAAAAAGTCATGAACAAGTAACAACCAGTCAAATATTAGAAATACACGAAGATTGTTCAGAACAACTGTGAAACTGGAGGAATCCTTAGTAGACCTTTTAAGAAGAGAGAAGCATACGTATGAACTTTACATCTTGCATATATTTAAAATGATACGGAAAACTACCAGTATCTAGCAAGTAAGAACTGTATGGAACTTTATAGGGATACACTTAGTTTACAGCGTCTGGCCTTTAAAATACACACACACATATATTTAAACAGATTGAAATTCATCAAGTTGCTGTACCCACAGAAACCCAACAGATCTTAACCGCATGAATTCTAAGCTGTAATGATACAAAAGATGAATTGAAAAAATCTATGTAACAAGAAATTGATTATAAAAGCTCCTTTAATACATTTACATTATCAATACTAATTTGCAAAGTCTCAAATTTTAAAACTGATCTTTTTATTATTATTTTACATCTGTTCGGTATCAAACCTAACGTACTGCATGTGAAATTTAGTCCTGGCTCCATATCCCTCAGATTAGACATACAATGTGTTTCCTCTCACACTCTGACAGCATTTTGCAGCACAGGAAGCTTCTTTGTCATTCAGAAAAAATGCTAGCCTTACTGAACTTTTAGCATCACATTTTGAATATCTGGCTAAGAGGGATAAAAGTGTTTGGCTTCATGATCTGGAATATCAATTATATTTGGTCACGCTAACTGGAAAATAATCTAAGTGCTTAAATACCATGAAACAATTTTATATTCAACACAGTCTGAACTATAAAATCTCTGAAGAACTGTAATTCCTTTGTGAGAAGCAGCCTGCCTGCACTGCTTCCAATAGTAAAAGCCTTTAACCCTCCCTGGCTCTCCAGGATATTTCCAAAAGGCACGAGCCAGTATAACACTATCACTGAGCTCTGCAAAAGCTTACATCTACTGCCAAGGATGCTCTCACCAGTAAAAACGTAACACATGCTTATGTGGCTAAAATTTAAAAGCACAACAGTTGGGAAGAAAATTCCTGAAACTACCACTCATAAACCAGATTAGGCTGTACTGTGCAAACTAACCTCCAATCTAGGCAGATAGTGGATCAAGAGTTACCAAAAAAAAAAAAAAAAAGTTTTCATGTAAATCCCATGGCATTTTAGTTTTATGCAAATCAAAATCTTGGTGTCTTTCTGAACAGAAACTTATTAAGTACTTAAAACCATCATGCATTATGCAAATCTATACAACAAATTCCTGTCAATTGCCTAAAGTTTGGTTTGTTTTTTTTTTTTATGAACAAGTGTCTTCAAGATTTTCTATTGGATTAAAATAGTCCACAGATTTTTTTTCAACTCCTGCAGCTGCTTCAGGAGGTATCATACTGATAAAAGAGTTAGAAAGCTGAGTTTGGTCAGTGAGCCCAATTAAAAGCGAAAGCAACATCTCTAGTCATCTCACTTCACTCTCTTTTTTGTTAGTTAACATCCCTCAACAAAACACCATGCTGATACAGGTAAATACTGACATTATACTTTATATTCCTGTTTTCAGTATTAAATTAGAACAAAACCAATATCCACTGTGATGCCTTTAAGCATTCCATGAGATTTGGATAAGGAAAAACAAACAGAGTAGGATAGAATACAGAAGAGAATGTAGAGATTGTTTTTTGAAAAAGGTGCCATTTCTGTATTTATTTGATTCTCTCAGAAAGGCAAGTGTGACACCTACTGGAAAACAGCTTTTGCGCAACATATATTAAAAATTCTATAATATGGTTTTATGCAAACATACAAGTGATAGGCCAGACTTATCAAGCTTTAAGCACTACTGATTTTAATAGGCCAGAACTTCATCCGATACATTACACATTCAAATCTAATTTTTTTTAATTGCAATGAGGGGGGAAAAAAAATAAATCCAACAACCTTCAGTTAACTAATAACCGCAGATTTCAATCTATCAACTACCACTAACCACCCCAAAAACGCCTTTGGATTTAAATCCAATGCCAGCAAGTTTATCTACATTAGTAACAGCTGTACTAAAACCAAGACAATCCTGATCGAGTATGTCATTATTAAAAACAAACAAACAAACAAATCCCAGAATTACCAACCTGAAGTGCAATTCAATCTGGATTGCTCCTGGACTACTAGTATTCTTTGATGACTGAAAGATGCAATTGAACACATTTGGCATGCCTGCAGTAGACTTCTGTCCAGCATAACGTGTGTCAAACGCCATCATAGAATGAGAAACCAAATTTACAGATTTTGTTCCATTTGAAGAGCTTTCAAAAAGCAACTTGGATTTCTTAAAATCAAACCTAGGAGAATAAAAAGCAAAACAATACATTTGTTTCTAGAAGTCACTTCTTTTAAAAGTATGCATGGTATACTGCTGCTATCTTTCATTTATGTGTTTTCTAAAACAACTATAAACACATCTCACGTCAGAGATAGAAAGTAGATCTGTACTGTATGCAATAATATTTTCCACTGACACAGAACCTCTGGATTAAAAAAACCCCAAAACAACATAGCAGAAATCTGTTTTTTTAAGATTACCTCTCAACATTTTCTTATTTAGAGTACCATTTGTCCTGGGCAAGTCAACTGATTACTGAACTGTGATTTCAAGGACAACTTGAAATACACAGATGGTATCTTTTGAACAGTGTCATTCCCTTTCATCTTTCAGATCAGCTGAAACTCTCAGTTTGGACTCTAATTAAGAAATTCTATTTCATTGCATTATTAAACCATCATTTCATGTATTGTGTTCATTCCTGTCCTATCATCTCTCAGATGAGCAGAGTATTTAGGATAAGGTATTCAGTAACAAAAGACAATTCATACCTGGCTAACGAGCTGCATCCGTCTTTTCCTTTTGGATCCATCAGTTCCAGACTCACATTAACCATGTCAATGAGGAACGACATAGAAGTATACACTTCTCCACTCAAAACTGTCTGAAAGTGGAAAACACCAACATTCTTTTTAAGATCATCTGTATAAGTTTCATTCCTGAATTAAATTTTGTTATTTCAGACAAATGCAAACAGCTGTAGTGTCTTCCTCCTTCAAAGAATTTCATTAACCATTGCTGGGGAAAAAAGTTACATTTCACAACAGTGTAGCCTTCAACTTGAAAAATGTCTATTAACCATTTTCACACTACTGTTCTATAGCTTCTTTGTTCTTAAACAAAATGTTGCCATTGTCATCCCTCCAAAAAAAAACCCCAAACAGCCAACAATTCTTTCAAACTGTTTCAGGTACCTTCTGTTATTATTAAATCAGATTTGTAGTTTCTGAAACTTTTTTTTTAAAGTTTTAGGTGAAAAGCCTGACATGAAGAGCATACTTGTATTAGTAGAACTTTACTCATTCTTCCCTGAGATCTTAAAGAGAATCCTAGATGCTTCCTAGCAATTCTTCCCCCTACTGTGGTCACATATTTGCTTCTTAAGCAAAGATTACAGTCGTGCAACATAGACAA
This sequence comes from Pygoscelis adeliae, assembly GCF_000699105.1. NCBI lineage: Eukaryota > Metazoa > Chordata > Aves > Sphenisciformes > Spheniscidae > Pygoscelis > Pygoscelis adeliae. The sequence continues at coordinate 4,440,341 of NW_008824934.1, read as the reverse complement.
TGCTTAGAAGCCCCACAAGATCAAGAGAAAACATGTTATTCAACAACTTCCCTTCCCAGTAATAAGGATAAATATAGATTATTTCCAGATGCTGCCCACACTCTTCCTGAAAGGATAGTATTTGACAACAGCCAAATAGGCGATACTTGAGAACCTGCTCCAAAAGAAAAAAAAGAAAAAAAAAAAAAAGAAAAAAAGAATGGCTCAGCTTTTATTACTGAAATTCTTCTTTCAGATTTATAGAACAAAAAGATGGCTTTTAACACAAAGTAATACACATTCCATAATCTCCTAAGTCTTTAGGAGTGTCATAGACACCATGGGAAAGGAATCATCACCCTGCAAGTGATTACAGGATAACCTTCATGTCCCTCCAAAAAGCTCCATTCAAATAGAAAAATCTTAAAGCTTGTTAATGTACCAATAATATACCACAATAGCAGCTCAGCTTAAATACTTCAGAAAAAAAAAGTACACTTTTCATAGATTTGTTAACTTTTTTCCCGACTGATATATTTCAGCAGACCTAAATTGAACTAACAAATACAATGATGGCTGTTTCTCACACGTCTCTTCTAAAGATTAGAATCTCAGAAACATGAAGCCATCATAAGAGCAAGCCACACCTGAAAGCACAACAGTATTGCCGAGACAAACCTGAATTCACAGGAGTATCTACAGACAAAAACGTTCCTTCGCTGTTTGTCTACCTAAATTTTCTGGGTTTTTTTTTTTCAAATCTACCAGTCCACCTGGTAAACTACAAGAAAATAACAGATATTTAGCCTAATCAGCAAAACCCCCAGACATTTCAAGACAGAATTTCAACTGCATATGGTTCCTCTTACATGAATTCTTGGATCCTGCAAATCATAAGGCCGCATGAACTCTTCTATTGGCTCCCCAAGGTTGTTCTCCAGCAGTCCACGTATCAGTTTGTACTTATTCAAATCCAGAGAGCAATGGACTGATGACAGATTGCCATGTATTGATATGTCTGCAACTGCATGACTTAGCTCTCTACAACAACAGAAAAAACCTCGGTATTTCAAGGTGCTATAACACAGCAGGCAATACTTTTAAGATAAAATAAAAGGCATCTAGAACACTGGCTTTAGGCTGACAGCATTAAGTGTTTAGATAAACTCACTTGTCTAAGTTTCTCTCTACTTGTAACTTCAGTCTGAAAGGTTCTGTTAATAGGCTTCCTCCTGTCTGCCTCACAAAGTAGGATGGAAAGCTCAAGTCCGCACTTGTATCTTCCACAGCCTTTGAATACCCTCTCTGATATCTTTCCGCAGCAAATATGTCCATGTCCTGCAGATCAACCACAATGCAGTCTAAGAGGCAGATGTGATCCTCTGCAAGTGCACAGAAGACAACATATTAAGAAAGGAAAAAAAGCATCTGTACAAAACTAATGCAACTTACTTTAAAAAGAAATCTAGTTTCTCCTGGAAGTTATTTTGATTTTTTTTTTTTTAATTTTTTTTATTCACCCTCGTCAATATCTGTAACTACTAGATACCAAGCTCATTCACAGGTAAATGTAAACTCTTAATTTAGAGTCCAACTATACTCGTTATATGTCTGCAATATGCATCTCAAAACATGCCCAAATTGCAGGACTGTTCTTCCAGAAACTGAACTAAAATTCCCTAATCCTTTAAGCTGCAAAAATGAACCTCGAAACTAAGTCATTTCTTTTTAAATCTACAATCTTTAGACCCAGAGCCTTACTTTTCCAGTGTCACATAAGATACAAGCAAAACTGCACTGCATTATTTTACAAGGAAAAAGAAGAGCTATACGGGTGGGGTTTCTACTATTTATCACATACCTGGGCTGTCAGGGTTTGGTGCGATAGGTAGCTTTGATTGCTGGCTTTGTTGCTTACTCAAGGTATTCAACATAGGCTCACTCTTCAGCCTAGAAATGTTTGTTCCTGATGATTTTTTCATGAACAATCCTTCCATCACCACTTTTGATTCATCAGCACTTGTTGTTTTCTTCATGATATGTTTTGGGGTTCCCAAAGGAGATGAAAATTGAACTGAATCCTGCTAATGAAAGAAATTATGTAATTAACAATAGATTTTTAATTTAAATTCTAAGGAACAAATACACCAAGGTTCAAGCTGCAACAAACCCCTCTCAAAAAACTAAATATTTTATTTGAATTCCAGTATCTTTTACCATAGAAAGATGGCCAAATTTTCTTCCTATAACCGTAACAGCAGATTAAAACATTTTCTTTTAAAAAAAAATACTCAGCAACATTTTAAAAAAAGTTGTGAAATCTTTTCAATGAGAAATTAATTCAACATCAGTGGGTTTTGCACAAAACCAAACAAAGCCCCCATGTAAATGAAGTTAAAAACAAAATAGAGGGGTAAGACTGTCAAGATATCAAGCATTTCTGTAGAATAAAGATTGTGAAATATTTAAAGCTGTTTTGCAGAACATCTTCAGGTCATGAAAACAACATATGCCATTATTTCTGCAAGATGTCAGAAACTTAATATTTTATTAGAATACGTGAACAAACACTTCTACACACAAAGTTATCATTTTATGCACTTTAAATACTTCAGTCATCGTACCAAAACGTGCCCCAAAATTTTTTTGCAGTAGCTAAGTTGAAGACAGAATAAATCCCTGCCCTCATTGTTAAAATCCCCACGGGTGACAAAAGAAAAGCTCATTTATATTGATGTATAACATTTCAGACATTTCCCCTCTACCACATACCCAGTGGAAATGTTACAAGCTTTTCCACCTTCATGATGCTGTCTAGCATCAAAAACCTGCAAAGGGTATCGTTTGCTAGTAAAATAGTCACATCAACATTAGGAATTCATTCTCCCAAAAACACGTGTCTGGCGAAACAGGTTTACACACTACCTTTAAAGTCCAAAGCCAATTTCAGGGTTCACTTAGTCTGTTGTGATTTAAATTTATTAACCTCATGTTTCAATTTTACTCAGCTTCACATGCTCTAGCAGACAACAATCATCTGTCTTTAGTGATCCACTTGCCCCTTACTCTGGGATTGGTCACTTTACCCGTGACTGCAGTATTGTAACTATCATTTCCCATCTTCTTTCTGTATCCAGCTTCTGATGTCACTGTACAATCCTTACTCATAAATGTTCCTTTCTGGTTTAATTATTAATCTTACTTGCCTTACGTAGTTTTCAAATGTTATTCATTGGAAAAATTCATTGCAGCCATGATCAAGAATTTTAAGATTAAAAATTTGAAGACATTAACATTTAACTTTATAATGTAAAGACAAGACTGAAAAGTACATGCAAAGAAAAATCATCGCATCATCTATAAATCTATGAATTTTTGCAGTAAATCCAAATTAATAGCTCCTCAGACATGCATAAAGAGCACACCACAACAAATTTAAATCCAATTCTTACAAAATTCAGCAGTCTTTAGAACAGAAACATCATTTTTAACATACAAAGGAACTTTTGAAGTGCTAAATTCCACAAGAAAATTTCCTTTTTTTAAAAATGAATGAGGAGCACCTGAACACCACTATAAAGATGTGAAATACCTCAAATAAAACTGGATCCTTGTATGCATTGCCTTGTAAAATCAGATCCTCAAAAATAAACATAGGACAGAGAAAAAATCAAAACAAAAACAACAAAAAAACCCACCCCAAACCCCACCCAACCCTATTTCAAACCCCCAAATTTCTATAGCGCTACATAACACAGTATTTTTAAGTTGAAATAGAATTACTATGCACACATCCTTTAACTTCTAACATTAATTTAGGTATCTACCACTTACAAACCTTTAAATACATCAGCACACTAGAATACAGAAGACAACTCAATATTACAGTCCAATATTTCCTTACAGTAGAGACGTTGGTAGATATAAATCACATAGAGGTAACAGACATGCCACAAAACTGCTGTAGCAATTTAGTCCACCTAATTTCTGCCCCCCTTTAAAATGGGATTAGGGGGTTCCCAGAACAACTACCCATTTTGTTGCATAGGTTAGATACAGAAAGCCATCCAAGATGGACCTGCCTTACCCCAAATTTTGTGGCTGCACCTCTCAACAGCAACACCAACTATTCCCTGTTCTGCGCCTAAGCCTCGGGTTCAAGCATTCACTGGAAACCTTTCATTAGGTTTCACCTAATGCAAGCAACTACACACTCAGTTTCTTTAAGAGCAGGAAAAAAAAAAAAAAGAATTAAAACCAATTCTGTTCTCCAGTGTGTTCCAGCAAGTCTCAGCCAATACAGACCCCTATTTTCTGCTACTCACACTGTTGACATTTTGTTTGGTGAAGAGTTGAAGAAGCTACTAAACAGGGTTAGCTGAAAGCCCGTTATGCTCCCACATTCAGGTGTGCACCCAACTGGGTCCTGCTTCCTAACAAGGCCAGTTCTAGTGAGTTCCACAGCACAGTCTCCCCTCTACCCTGAAGGGCTCAGAAAGCAAGCCCAGGTGCAGGCACAGAATGGAGCAGCTGGGTACAATCAGTGGCAGGCCAGATCCAGGAGACTACCTAGCACACTGCCATGGGCTGTTTTGCTACTAGTAGTACAAAGTGTATACATAAAGTAAAATGTAAGAATCATTTACCATTTTGATATAGAAATAAAATGCACAAGAACTAGAAAAAACACAAGCTGCTAAATTAAGAAGTAATGTTCTTACCTTGTTCTTCAGTGAAAAAGTACCCGGCATACCCGCAAACAGAAATCTGTTCTTGACTTTCAGTTTTCCAAGATTAGCCACAATAAGACTGTTAGACTTTGAGCTTTCAGGTATGAGCAGAACAGGAGCACCAGCCTCAATATCAAGAAGAACTCGGGAAGCTCGCTGTGCTTTATCTCTTACCTGGGAAAAGCAAAAATTCATTTAAAAAAAAATAATACAGGGAATGGGTGATTATTTCACGCTGATGAGTACTGAATTCAGGAACACTATTCCTTGATTTACAAAATTAAGATGTGATAAAATTTTATACCAACCCCCCCCCCCAAAAGAACTCAAAATCTTGTTTTAGGCAGAGAATAAAGGCTAGTTAAAAAAGGACTAGGATGCAAACAGCACACACTGTGCAACAGGTGCAGCAGTCAGGAGTGAAGCACACTGTCACCACCCAACTAAGAGGCATAACAGACGCTACTCAGCTCACTACTTACAGAAAAGATTACTTAAGAAAAATTATTTACAAAAGGAAAAAAACCCCATCACTTAGAACAGATGTTTCAAAATCAGATTCTAACTTCCTAACTGATGCACAATGAAGCATTTTAATATATGCAAGTATTAACGGTCTTTCTTCCAATTATGAGAAGCGACTTTTTAAACAAGACTGTTGCTATTACCTATATTCATCACTCCCACATTCGGTTTTGTACAAAATAGGCTACGACTGTCATGATTATTTATATACTCTATTGTGCAGAAGTTCAGCATCTGATTTTCTCAGTCTACCAGCCATCATACTCAATCAAAGATATACACCTGAGTAGAACAGAAGGATTTCTCACTTGGTTCTCCTTATTCAGGTATTATAACTACCTGGTGAACAGTGGAGAAAAAGGCAAGATAAAATCTTGAGCCCTTTTGTCTAGCATCACAAAGATAGGAAAACACCTGTATCAGTGCATACAGCAGGATCCAGGTGCCAAAGTTTTAAGTAATGTGCAAATTTGGTATTCTACACTTTCAATAGCAGCAGGATAGTCCTAAATAAGGTCTTTTAACGACAAGAGGAGTATGAGCAATCTCCACTAACACCAGTACTCTAAAACCTCCCACCATTTCAACTCACTGAGCTGATGCATTAACGTAAATTTTATACTGCATTTCAACTTCCAAAAGTAGGCTAGGAGACATACTGTTTGTCCTTCAATTGCTGCTCTTTGCCGCCCCAAGACATCCTGAAGCTGAGTAAAATGTTGGATGAAAGACACCACCTCTGCCTGGAAACGCTGAGTATGCACATACTGAACAGATGCCATTCGTAGAGTAACACGAATATCACACTCCCTCTGTAGCAATGGATCTGGCCTCCCATATCTACAATAAAGGTTGAAAGTAAAATTTAGCTATCTTAGCTATTTTACAAATAGCGCTATTCATTTTTTTGCATTCAAAATAATAACAGAGGATTTAACTGATGTTCATACTATATAAATTAAAACTATTTCAATTATAGATATGAAAAACTGGTTTTATATTAATTATTTCTAAATTACATATATTTAAGTGCTACCGAGTTTTAATTAAGCAAACAGGAAAATTCTTTATCTGGAATGTACCTCTAATCTCTACATCTAACAGATAGACCTTTGGCGATTTTATACATCTGAACAGTGGCTTATAAGGTAAGTACTCTACTGCACGACAATATGTAGATTCAACTCTGAATCTACTACATTTGGAATTAATTCCATAATATTACTTGGGTAATTTCTAATCTGATTAATTCTAGTGGGTGGAGGTGGGGGTGGAAAACCATGAAACATCACAGGATAAGAACTACTACTTTACACAAAGCAGAACAACTTCAAGAGTACCCTATGATAAAAGCAAACCCTTAATTCCAAAATTAAGGAATTAAGGAACAGTGGAAAAATCTATTTCATCAGTTGAAAAGCTCTTCCAACTTTTAAAAAACAACTACTATTTTATCTAGGAACAAACTATCACCTAAATACTTTCAAGAACAGATTTAGAGGGCAATAAAAAACTGTTTTTCCTGGTAAGCCATGTACATTGCAGGACAAAGAAAAGCTAAAAATCCTAAGTTTATGACCAAAAATGTTCGAAGTCTCATTTAAGTCACAAGCATCCAAAGCAGAATCATGCAGACCTGACAGTTGTGGGTTTGGTTTTTTGGGTTTGTTTGGGTTTTGGTTTGGTTTTTTGGGGGGTGGGGTGTCAATATCGAGTAACAAGAAGTTTAAATTCATACTTATAGACTTGGAAAATGAGCGCCTCTTCACCACTCGTAGTGAAACGTTCTCTGTAAAATTCTCCATGAGCTGTAAGATCACTCAAGGACAGACTTCCAATACTTCCTTGGAGGGCTAAATCTCCCTCTGCAAAACAAAAGGCAAACAATTAGGATCCTCAAACACAGATAAGTTACTAAAACCCTAAAGTTTCTATTAGTGGGATAAACTTGTTACAAATAATTAAATAAATCACATTCAATTAAACATTAAACCTCACGTTCAAAGAAAATCACGTCTTTCTGCTACAAAGACTGTATTCACCCAAACACAACTCTATGCTTTACATACATAATGAGATCACACCACTTTGATTTGTGAAAACTTAGATATCTTCTCTAAAACAGTAATATACACTATTGTTCTGCTCTGTGAAAGTGAAGTATTAAAATCCTAGCCAATCTCGGCAAAAGTGATCAAGGGTTTGACAACTGGGAGGGATGCGAGGATTTAAAATCAAGCCTGGAAAAGCAAAGCAGCAGTGGGAAGAGAATGTGCATCTTCCCCAGGAAACAAAACACACAAAAAAACCCAATAAGCAGCAAAATAAAAGCATTTCAAATCACAACTCCAGTGCACACCTCCTTTTATTTTAAACTGCATACATCCTGAGCCCTCCAATCTACTCACCAATCACTTCCAAGTGAGCTGCAAGTTTTGACACACTGGCTTTAGCAAGCTCACTAGTTGTCTTATTCAGTACTAACGATAAAGAATGAACCTGGTCAAACAAAAAGGAACAGGTTGGTATTAAACAATAGGACTTCATAGCTGGAACGTCGTCTTGGTTTTTTTCAAGACAATTGCACTGTAACACATAAATGGCAAACAAGAATTATCTGATTGGGAGACACTGGAGGAAAGCAACCTTTTTACTTCCTTGTTTGCACATTAACAGGTCTCCCAAGCAACTTAGAATGATCAGGTCATCAACAAATCCTAGCACTGTTATCTTCGTTCTTTTCTCTTTCAAGATTTGTCATTTTTAACTTAAGACTGCAGGACCTCTGGGCAACGTCTATATATATACACATAATTTAACAAAAAACAACAACCCATGTTTATACATATATATGTATAGACATATATGTATATATATTTATAAAAGTATATCGGTGTTTTTTTTTAAATAAACTCCATAGTACCTAGAACAGCACAATTTCAGTGCCAATTTCAGTATGTCAGGTCTTTAATATTGAAGCAATCTTATCATTTAAGAGATCACAGACATTTAGTCTGTGCCCCGTGTTATCGCAGGGAGGCAAGAGACACTGCCCACAAGACTTGCACTTTCCTTAGACCCTTGGGCATAGAGCAGACTGGATGGGGCTGGGGGGTGGGTGTCAAACTCTCCCCATGAGAGCTCCATTGGATGAACATGGGGCATTCTACTTCAGCCTCCCTTCAAGTGGCATACACGTGTCTAAGGAGGGTCACAGAGCAAGGGAGCCAATCATTTTGCAAATGTTTTGATTTTCTGTAACTTCTGCACTTTTTTTTTAACTACATCTATGCACGCTTTAAATCTACTGTTTCTGAATTTATGCGCATTCTCCACTAGAATATAAAACATTTGATTTAAATGTCACCTTAAGTTTCTATAAACCAGACGTTTTATGACAGACAATCCAATTACTATTTTGCATCTCAAGTATACCTTCAGATCCAGCTTAGTGTTTACAGGCTCTTGGGCTTGAGAAGCTGACAAGGTATTTATTTCTGATTTGATTGTCTGCTGAGTATCTTCAGGTTGCAGCTTCATAGCATGGTTATCAGCAGTGGATCCAATCCCAAAGAAATCCAGTATCACTACCCAAGTTTGCAAAGTTATTAAGACATCTAGACAATTAAAATCAACATCTACACTACGGTTAATTTTGTTATAGTGAGAAGAAAATTCAGGATGTTTCCTATCCACTAGAAATATATTGATATGAACTAATGAATCATCAAAGTTACTTTTTCCACAGGGCAACTTGGATCTGTCTGCTGTTGGAGAAGGAGGTGGAGTCAGAGGATACTCAGAATCAGCATCTTCTTTTTGCTTCTTACGGGAGGCACAAACTGGTCTTTGGTATAGCTGAAAGACATTAGGTGCTTCTTCCATATGGGAAGGCAGGGAACGTGGCATATCTGGATATTCTACATTGGATACCGAGGGACAAGACTGTGAAAGATATTCCTTATGTGCTAAACTGGATGGCTTGGGTGCTCCACGGGACACCATGAGATTCTTATACATAGAGTCTGGGTTTTTCTCCAGAAGATCTTCCATTAGCAGAGAACGCAAGGCAATCTGAATAGACAAAGTCTGAGGATGATCTTTAGCGAACTCAACATCAAAATCCTGAAACTTAAGGCTGACAAGGCCTTGTGCACCAAGTGTAAGATCACCACTTAACTGAACCTGGAGCTCTGAGATATGAAAGTTTGCTTGAATCTGAGTAAAAGACTTTGTTTCCCTGATAGCTAATGACTTGTTTGGAACAGAATTAAAACTAGAATGGCTGAATAAGCCATTTTCCTTCCGTTCACTTGAGAATTCTGTGCCTGTACTATGAAGTGATGCTGAAGGAGAACTATGACAAGTTGAAGATACAGAAGTGGTTGGAAATTTGTTCAAGTCTTCACTGTAAATTAAATTATCCAGAGTCTGCAGGACTTGTTCATACACATGTTTTGCTAACACCACCTACAATGTAGAAAAAAGAAACAATCATCACATTAGAGCTCCCTATATTAATAAAATCAGTACATACATTTTAAAACTCACAAGTGGAAAGACTGTGGAATTTGAAACCAGACAAATTTTCAGCTTGTCCACAAGTAAAAAAATAATCCAGAACAAGGTACAATGCAAAGTCGAAGTAAAACAATTCTTCTGTATTAGCTCTGTAAGATGACATAATCTGGAAACATACAGGCTAGGGTCCTAGAATAGGATACCTTGTATTCCTAGGCAAAAAGCATCCACACAGAGTTAGTTAAAAAAAATTCACCACACAAACTAGCCTTAATTTACCATGCTGAGATTATACAGCAATATATGGAAAAAACATTCTACTTAGCCATCATTGCTTGTCTCCTTAGCTTTAGAAGTTTGTTTCCTCTATTTAAAATCTCTGCTCCTGCAGAGGTTTTTTCAAGATAATGGGATTTTAATTCTTAGTTTCTACTAGAACTGCAAATAAACATATTTGAACAGTGACACATTTATTTTTCCTTCTGTGACAGGTGTTCAGGGTAAGTAAAAGTTAGACTAATTCATAAAGATGTCTAAAATGCCCCAAAACAAGATTAAATTTTGGTCATTGTTATTATGACTTAAGACTGTCTCTTCTAACCAGATGTGTAAGGATTTGATTTCTAAACTACCAACATGTTAAACCTGAAGGTATTTGCCTGAAAAATACCTGTCTTCTATGTAG